>NC_134486.1:178518858-178819342 GCF_040206685.1 Ascaphus truei | reverse complement strand
TTCCTATAAGAAGTTAGCCAAAAAATAGCTTCGAAAAACGCTTAGGTTAAGTTTCAGAGTTGCTTCTAATGAACCAAAGCTGGACTTAGACATAATTTCACTCTCACAACATTATGGCTGGTTGGAGACAGTCCGAACCACAAGTACCGGGTCCATGGTTCTGGGCGTATACTGGGGGGACGGGGACGACTCCCATTAACCCCTGACTATACCGGGGATACGCATATCACAATGCCTTTCTGGTCTGTGCTGAAGCAGGGCATTCTGGAAGCCAAGTGGCTTGACCTTTATTAGTGAGCCTGGTTACCCCCTCTCGGAACCACAGACTTAGAAATCGCCAGCTCATATACAGTGCATAAAATATATTTAAATATATACCCTTATACACCATTTTAATAAAAAATATCACAAAATTCTTCTAAGTCCCTCAGGAAGAGTGAAAGATGCGTACGTTCATTTTCAGAGCTCCTAGACCTTCCTATAAGAAGTTAGCCAAAAAGTAGCTTCGAAAAACGCTTAGGTTAAGTTTGAGAGTTTTTTCTAATGTACCAAAGCTGGACTTAGACATAATTTCACTCTCACAACATTATGGCTGGTTGGAGACAGTCCGAACCACAAGTACCGGGTCCATGGTTCTGACCGTATACTGGGGGGACGGGAACGACTCCCATTAACCCCTGACTATACCGGGGATACGCTTATCACAATGCCTTTCTGGTCTGTGCTGAAGCAGTGCATTCTGGAAACCAAGTGGCTTGACCTTTATTAGTGAGCCTGGTTACCCCCTCTCGGAACCACAGACTTAGAAATCGCCAGCTCATATACAGTGCATAAAATATATTTAAATATATACCCTTATACACCATTTTACTAAAAATTATCACACAATTCTTCTAAGTCCCTCGGGAAGAGTGAAAGATGCGCACGTTCATTTTCAGAGCTCCTAGACCTTCCTATAAGAAGTTAGCCAAAAAATAGCTTCGAAAAACGCTTAGGTTAAGTTTCAGAGTTGCTTCTAATGAACCAAAGCTGGACTTAGACATAATTTCACTCTCACAACATTATGGCTGGTTGGAGACAGTCCGAACCACAAGTACCGGGTCCATGGTTCTGGGCGTATACTGGGGGGACGGGGACGACTCCCATTAACCCCTGACTATACCGGGGATACGCATATCACAATGCCTTTCTGGTCTGTGCTGAAGCAGGGCATTCTGGAAGCCAAGTGGCTTGACCTTTATTAGTGAGCCTGGTTACCCCCTCTCGGAACCACAGACTTAGAAATCGCCAGCTCATATACAGTGCATAAAATATATTTAAATATATACCCTTATACACCATTTTAATAAAAAATATCACAAAATTCTTCTAAGTCCCTCAGGAAGAGTGAAAGATGCGTACGTTCATTTTCAGAGCTCCTAGACCTTCCTATAAGAAGTTAGCCAAAAAGTAGCTTCGAAAAACGCTTAGGTTAAGTTTGAGAGTTTTTTCTAATGTACCAAAGCTGGACTTAGACATAATTTCACTCTCACAACATTATGGCTGGTTGGAGACAGTCCGAACCACAAGTACCGGGTCCATGGTTCTGACCGTATACTGGGGGGACGGGAACGACTCCCATTAACCCCTGACTATACCGGGGATACGCTTATCACAATGCCTTTCTGGTCTGTGCTGAAGCAGTGCATTCTGGAAACCAAGTGGCTTGACCTTTATTAGTGAGCCTGGTTACCCCCTCTCGGAACCACAGACTTAGAAATCGCCAGCTCATATACAGTGCATAAAATATATTTAAATATATACCCTTATACACCATTTTAATAAAAAATATCACAAAATTCTTCTAAGTCCCTCAGGAAGAGTGAAAGATGCGCACGTTCATTTTCAGAGCTCCTAGACCTTCCTATAAGAAGTTAGCCAAAAAGTAGCTTCGAAAAACGCTTAGGTTAAGTTTGAGAGTTGCTTCTAATGTACCAAAGCTGGACTTAGACATAATTTCACTCTCACAACATTATGGCTGGTTGGATACAGCCCGAACCACAAGTACCGGGTCCATGGTTCTGGGCGTATACTGGGGGGACGGGAACGACTCCCATTAACCCCTGACTATACCGGGGATACGCTTATCACAATGCCTTTCTGGTCTGTGCTGAAGCAGTGCATTCTGGAAACCAAGTGGCTTGACCTTTATTAGTGAGCCTGGTTACCCCCTCTCGGAACCACAGACTTAGAAATCGCCAGCTCATATACAGTGCATAAAATATATTTAAATATATACCCTTATACACCATTTTAATAAAAAATATCACAAAATTCTTCTAAGTCCCTCAGGTAGAGTGAAAGATGCGCACGTTCATTTTCAGAGCTCCTAGACCTTCCTATAAGAAGTTAGCCAAAAAGTAGCTTCGAAAAACGCTTAGGTTAAGTTTGAGAGTTGCTTCTAATGTACCAAAGCTGGACTTAGACATAATTTCACTCTCACAACATTATGGCTGGTTGGATACAGCCCGAACCACAAGTACCGGGTCCATGGTTCTGGGCGTATACTGGGGGGACGGGAACGACTCCCATTAACCCCTGACTATACCGGGGATACGCTTATCACAATGCCTTTCTGGTCTGTGCTGAAGCAGTGCATTCTGGAAACCAAGTGGCTTGACCTTTATTAGTGAGCCTGGTTACCCCCTCTCGGAACCACAGACTTAGAAATCGCCAGCTCATATACAGTGCATAAAATATATTTAAATATATACCCTTATACACCATTTTAATAAAAAATATCACAAAATTCTTCTAAGTCCCTCAGGTAGAGTGAAAGATGCGCACGTTCATTTTCAGAGCTCCTAGACCTTCCTATACGAAGTTAGCCAAAAAGTAGCTTCGAAAAACGCTTAGGTTAAGTTTGAGAGTTGCTTCTAATGTACCAAAGCTGGACTTAGACATAATTTCACTCACAACATTATGGCTGGTTGGAGACAGTCCGAACCACAAGTACCGGGTCCATGGTTCTGGGCGTATACTGGGGGGACGGGGGGGGACTCCCATTAACCCCTGACTATACCGGGGATACGCTTATCACAATGCCTTTCTGGTCTGTGCTGAAGCAGGGCATTCTGGCAGCCAAGTGGCTTGACCTTTATTAGTGAGCCTGGTTACCCCCTCTCGGAACCACAGACTTAGAAATCGCCAGCTCATATACAGTGCATAAAATATATTTAAATATATACCCTTATACACCATTTTAATTAAAATTATCACACAATTCTTCTAAGTCCCTCGGGAAGAGTGAAAGATGCGCACGTTCATTTTCAGAGCTCCTAGACCTTCCTATAAGAAGTTAGCCAAAAAGTAGCTTCGAAAAACGCTTAGGTTAAGTTTGAGAGTTTTTTCTAATGTACCAAAGCTGGACTTAGACATAATTTCACTCTCACAACATTATGGCTGGTTGGAGACAGTCCGAACCACAAGTACCGGGTCCATGGTTCTGGCCGTATACTGGGGGGACGGGAACGACTCCCATTAACCCCTGACTATACCGGGGATACGCTTATCACAATGCCTTTCTGGTCTGTGCTAAGCAGGGCATTCTGGCAACCAAGTGGCTTGACCTTTATTAGTGAGCCTGGTTACCCCCTCTCGGAACCACAGACTTAGAAATCGCCAGCTCATATACAGTGCATAAAATATATTTAAATATATACCCTTATACACCATTTTACTAAAAATTATCACACAATTCTTCTAAGTCCCTCGGGAAGAGTGAAAGATGCGCACGTTCATTTTCAGAGCTCCTAGACCTTCCTATAAGAAGTTAGCCAAAAAATAGCTTCGAAAAACGCTTAGGTTAAGTTTCAGAGTTGCTTCTAATGAACCAAAGCTGGACTTAGACATAATTTCACTCT
Source organism: Ascaphus truei (assembly GCF_040206685.1). Lineage (NCBI taxonomy): Eukaryota > Metazoa > Chordata > Amphibia > Anura > Ascaphidae > Ascaphus > Ascaphus truei. The sequence goes on along the minus strand of NC_134486.1, from coordinate 178,815,440 downwards.
CACAACATTATGGCTGGTTGGAGACAGTCCGAACCACAAGTACCGGGTCCATGGTTCTGGGCGTATACTGGGGGGACGGGGACGACTCCCATTAACCCCTGACTATACCGGGGATACGCATATCACAATGCCTTTCTGGTCTGTGCTGAAGCAGGGCATTCTGGAAGCCAAGTGGCTTGACCTTTATTAGTGAGCCTGGTTACCCCCTCTCGGAACCACAGACTTAGAAATCGCCAGCTCATATACAGTGCATAAAATATATTTAAATATATACCCTTATACACCATTTTAATAAAAAATATCACAAAATTCTTCTAAGTCCCTCAGGAAGAGTGAAAGATGCGTACGTTCATTTTCAGAGCTCCTAGACCTTCCTATAAGAAGTTAGCCAAAAAGTAGCTTCGAAAAACGCTCAGGTTAAGTTTGAGAGTTGCTTCTAATGTACCAAAGCTGGACTTAGACATAATTTCACTCTCACAACATTATGGCTGGTTGGAGACAGTCCGAACCACAAGTACTGGGTCCATGGTTCTGGCCGTATACTGGGGGGGACGGGAACGACTCCCATTAACCCCTGACTATACCGGGGATACGCTTATCACAATGCCTTTCTGGTCTGTGCTAAGCAGGGCATTCTGGCAACCAAGTGGCTTGACCTTTATTAGTGAGCCTGGTTACCCCCTCTCGGAACCACAGACTTAGAAATCGCCAGCTCATATACAGTGCATAAAATATATTTAAATATATACCCTTATACACCATTTTAATAAAAATTATCACACAATTCTTCTAAGTCCCTCGGGAAGAGTGAAAGATGCGCACGTTCATTTTCAGAGCTCCTAGACCTTCCTATAAGAAGTTAGCCAAAAAGTAGCTTCGAAAAACGCTTAGGTTACGTTTGAGAGTTTTTTCTAATGTACCAAAGCTGGACTTAGACATAATTTCACTCTCACAACATTATGGCTGGTTGGAGACAGTCCGAACCACAAGTACCGGGTCCATGGTTCTGGCCGTATACTGGGGGGACGGGAACGACTCCCATTAACCCCTGACTATACCGGGGATACGCTTATCACAATGCCTTTCTGGTCTGTGCTAAGTAGGGCATTCTGGCAACCAAGTGGCTTGACCTTTATTAGTGAGCCTGGTTACCCCCTCTCGGAACCACAGACTTAGAAATCGCCAGCTCATATACAGTGCATAAAATATATTTAAATATAAACCCATATACACCATTTTAATAAAAATTATCACACAATTCTTCTAAGTCCCTCGGGAAGAGTGAAAGATGCGCACGTTCATTTTCAGAGCTCCTAGACCTTCCTATAAGAAGTTAGCCAAAAAGTAGCTTCGAAAAACGCTTAGGTTAAGTTTGAGAGTTGCTTCTAATGTACCAAAGATGGACTTAGACATAATTTCACTCTCACAACATTATGGCTGGTTGGAGACAGTCCGAACCACAAGTACCGGGTCCATGGTTCTGGGCGTATACTGGGGGGACGGGGACGACTCCCATTAACCCCTGACTATACCGGGGATACGCATATCACAATGCCTTTCTGGTCTGTGCTGAAGCAGGGCATTCTGGAAGCCAAGTGGCTTGACCTTTATTAGTGAGCCTGGTTACCCCCTCTCGGAACCACAGACTTAGAAATCGCCAGCTCATATACAGTGCATAAAATATATTTAAATATATACCCTTTTACACCATTTTAATAAAAATTATCACACAATTCTTCTAAGTCCCTCGGGAAGAGTGAAAGATGCGCACTTTCATTTTCAGAGCTCCTAGACCTTCCTATAAGAAGTTAGCCAAAAAGTAGCTTCGAAAAACGCTTAGGTTAAGTTTGAGAGTTGCTTCTAATGTACCAAAGCTGGACTTAGACATAATTTCACTCTCACAACATTATGGCTGGTTGGAGACAGTCCGAACAACAAGTACCGGGTCCATGGTTCTGGGCGTATACTGGGGGGACGGGGACGACTCCCATTAACCCCTGACTATACCGGGGATACGCATATCACAATGCCTTTCTGGTCTGTGCTGAAGCAGGGCATTCTGGCAGCCAAGTGGCTTGACCTTTATTAGTGAGCCTGGTTACCCCCTCTCGGAACCACAGACTTAGAAATCGCCAGCTCATATACAGTGCATAAAATATATTTAAATATATACCCTTATAAACCATTTTAATTAAAATTATCACACAATTCTTCTAAGTCCCTCGGGAAGAGTGAAAGATGCGCACGTTCATTTTCAGATCTCCTAGACCTTCCTATAAGAAGTTAGCCAAAAAGTAGCTTCGAAAAACGCTTAGGTTAAGTTTGAGAGTTTTTTCTAATGTACCAAAGCTGGACTTAGACATAATTTCACTCTCACAACATTATGGCTGGTTGGAGACAGTCCGAACCACAAGTACCGGGTCCATGGTTCTGGCCGTATACTGGGGGGACGGGAACGACTCCCATTAACCCCTGACTATACCGGGGATACGCTTATCACAATGCCTTTCTGGTCTGTGCTAAGCAGGGCATTCTGGCAACCAAGTGGCTTGACCTTTATTAGTGAGCCTGGTTACCCCCTCTCGGAACCACAGACTTAGAAATCGCCAGCTCATATACAGTGCATAAAATATATTTAAATATATACCCTTATACACCATTTTAATAAAAATTATCACACAATTCTTCTAAGTCCCTCGGGAAGAGTGAAAGATGCGCACGTTCATTTTCAGATCTCCTAGACCTTCCTATAAGAAGTTAGCCAAAAAGTAGCTTCGAAAAACGCTTAGGTTAAGTTTGAGAGTTGCTTCTAATGTACCAAAGCTGGACTTAGACATAATTTCACTCTCACAACATTATGGCTGGTTGGAGACAGTCCGAACCACAAGTACCGGGTCCATGGTTCTGGGCGTATACTGGGGGGACGGGGACGACTCCCATTAACCCCTGACTATACCGGGGATACGCATATCACAATGCCTTTCTGGTCTGTGCTGAAGCAGGGCATTCAGGAAGCCAAGTGGCTTGACCTTTATTAGTGAGCCTGGTTACCCCCTCTCGGAACCACAGACTTAGAAATCGCCAGCTCATATACAGTGCATATAATATATTTAAATATATACCCTTATACACCATTTTAATAAAAAATATCACAAAATTCTTCTAAGTCCCTCAGGAAGAGTGAAAGATGCGTACGTTCATTTTCAGAGCTCCTAGACCTTCCTATAAGAAGTTAGCCAAAAAGTAGCTTCGAAAAACGCTTAGGTTAAGTTTGAGAGTTGCTTCTAATGTACCAAAGCTGGACTTAGACATAATTTCACTCTCACAACATTATGGCTGGTTGGAGACAGTCCGAACCACAAGTACCGGGTCCATGGTTCTGGCCGTATACTGGGGGGACGGGAACGACTCCCATTAACCCCTGACTATACCGGGGATACGCTTATCACAATGCCTTTCTGGTCTGTGCTAAGCAGGGCATTCTGGCAACCAAGTGGCTTGACCTTTATTAGTGAGCCTGGTTACCCCCTCTCGGAACCACAGACTTAGAAATCGCCAGCTCATATACAGTGCATATAATATATTTAAATATATACCCTTATACACCATTTTAATAAAAATTATCACACAATTCTTCTAAGTCCCTCGGGAAAAGTGAAAGATGCGCACGTTCATTTTCAGAGCTCCTAGACCTTCCTATAAGAAGTTAGCCAAAAAGTAGCTTCGAAAAACGCTTAGGTTAAGTTTGAGAGTTTTTTCTAATGTACCAAAGCTGGACTTAGACATAATTTCACTCTCACAACATTATGGCTGGTTGGAGACAGTCCGAACCACAAGTACCGGGTCCATGGTTCTGACCGTATACTGGGGGGACGGGAACGACTCCCATTAACCCCTGACTATACCGGGGATACGCTTATCACAATGCCTTTCTGGTCTGTGCTGAAGCAGTGCATTCTGGAAACCAAGTGGCTTGACCTTTATTAGTGAGCCTGGTTACCCCCTCTCGGAACCACAGACTTAGAAATCGCCAGCTCATATACAGTGCATAAAATATATTTAAATATATACCCTTATACACCATTTTAATAAAAAATATCACAAAATTCTTCTAAGTCCCTCAGGAAGAGTGAAAGATGCGCACGTTCATTTTCAGAGCTCCTAGACCTTCCTATACGAAGTTAGCCAAAAAGTAGCTTCGAAAAACGCTTAGGTTAAGTTTGAGAGTTGCTTCTAATGTACCAAAGCTGGACTTAGACATAATTTCACTCACAACATTATGGCTGGTTGGAGACAGTCCGAACCACAAGTACCGGGTCCATGGTTCTGGGCGTATACTGGGGGGACGGGGGGGACTCCCATTAACCCCTGACTATACCGGGGATACGCTTATCACAATGCCTTTCTGGTCTGTGCTGAAGCAGGGCATTCTGGCAGCCAAGTGGCTTGACCTTTATTAGTGAGCCTGGTTACCCCCTCTCGGAACCACAGACTTAGAAATCGCCAGCTCATATACAGTGCATAAAATATATTTAAATATATACCCTTATACACCATTTTAATTAAAATTATCACACAATTCTTCTAAGTCCCTCGGGAAGAGTGAAAGATGCGCACGTTCATTTTCAGAGCTCCTAGACCTTCCTATAAGAAGTTAGCCAAAATGTAGCTTCGAAAAACGCTTAGGTTAAGTTTGAGAGTTTTTTCTAATGTACCAATGCTGGACTTAGACATAATTTCACTCTCACAACATTATGGCTGGTTGGAGACAGTCCGAACCACAAGTACCGGGTCCATGGTTCTGACCGTATACTGGGGGGACGGGAACGACTCCCATTAACCCCTGACTATACCGGGGATACGCTTATCACAATGCCTTTCTGGTCTGTGCTGAAGCAGTGCATTCTGGAAACCAAGTGGCTTGACCTTTATTAGTGAGCCTGGTTACCCCCTCTCGGAACCACAGACTTAGAAATCGCCAGCTCATATACAGTGCATAAAATATATTTAAATATATACCCTTATACACCATTTTAATAAAAAATATCACAAAATTCTTCTAAGTCCCTCAGGAAGAGTGAAAGATGCGCACGTTCATTTTCAGAGCTCCTAGACCTTCCTATACGAAGTTAGCCAAAAAGTAGCTTCGAAAAACGCTTAGGTTAAGTTTGAGAGTTGCTTCTAATGTACCAAAGCTGGACTTAGACATAATTTCACTCACAACATTATGGCTGGTTGGAGACAGTCCGAACCACAAGTACCGGGTCCATGGTTCTGGGCGTATACTGGGGGGACGGGGGGGACTCCCATTAACCCCTGACTATACCGGGGATACGCTTATCACAATGCCTTTCTGGTCTGTGCTGAAGCAGGGCATTCTGGCAGCCAAGTGGCTTGACCTTTATTAGTGAGCCTGGTTACCCCCTCTCGGAACCACAGACTTAGAAATCGCCAGCTCATATACAGTGCATAAAATATATTTAAATATATACCCTTATACACCATTTTAATAAAAAATATCACACAATTCTTGTAAGTCCCTCAGGAAGAGTGAAAGATGCGTACGTTCATTTTCAGAGCTCCTAGACCTTCCTATAAGAAGTTAGCCAAAAAGTAGCTTCGAAAAACGCTTAGGTTAAGTTTCAGAGTTTTTTCTAATGTACCAAAGCTGGACTTAGACATAATTTCACTCTCACAACATTATGGCTGGTTGGAGACAGTCCGAACCACAAGTACCGGGTCCATGGTTCTGACCGTATACTGGGGGGACGGGAACGACTCCCATTAACCCCTGACTATACCGGGGATACGCTTATCACAATGCCTTTCTGGTCTGTGCTGAAGCAGGGCATTCTGGCAGCCAAGTGGCTTGACCTTTATTAGTGAGCCTGGTTACCCCCTCTCGGAACCACAGACTTAGAAATTGCCAGCTCATATACAGTGCATAAAATATATTTATATATATACCCTTATACACCATTTTAATAAAAATTATCACACAATTCTTCTAAGTCCCTCGGGAAGAGTGAAAGATGCGCACGTTCATTTTCAGAGCTCCTAGACCTTCCTATAAGAAGTTAGCCAAAAAGTAGCTTCGAAAAACGCTTAGGTTAAGTTTGAGAGTTGCTTCTAATGTACCAAAGCTGGACTTAGACATAATTTCACTCTCACAACATTATGGCTGGTTGGATACAGCCCGAACCACAAGTACCGGGTCCATGGTTCTGGGCGTATACTGGGGGGACGGGAACGACTCCCATTAACCCCTGACTATACCGGGGAAACGCTTATCACAATGCCTTTCTGGTCTGTGCTGAAGCAGTGCATTCTGGAAACCAAGTGGCTTGACCTTTATTAGTGAGCCTGGTTACCCCCTCTCGGAACCACAGACTTAGAAATCGCCAGCTCATATACAGTGCATAAAATATATTTAAATATATACCCTTATACACCATTTTAATTAAAATTATCACACAATTCTTCTAAGTCCCTCGGGAAGAGTGAAAGATGCGCACGTTCATTTTCAGAGCTCCTAGACCTTCCTATAAGAAGTTAGCCAAAAAGTAGCTTCGAAAAACGCTTAGGTTAAGTTTGAGAGTTGCTTCTAATGTACCAAAGCTGGACTTAGACATAATTTCACTCTCACAACATTATGGCTGGTTGGATACAGCCCGAACCACAAGTACCGGGTCCATGGTTCTGGGCGTATACTGGGGGGACGGGAACGACTCCCATTAACCCCTGACTATACCGGGGAAACGCTTATCACAATGCCTTTCTGGTCTGTGCTGAAGCAGTGCATTCTGGAAACCAAGTGGCTTGACCTTTATTAGTGAGCCTGGTTACCCCCTCTCGGAACCACAGACTTAGAAATCGCCAGCTCATATACAGTGCATAAAATATATTTAAATATATACCCTTATACACCATTTTAATTAAAATTATCACACAATTCTTCTAAGTCCCTCGGGAAGAGTGAAAGATGCGCACGTTCATTTTCAGATCTCCTAGACCTTCTTATAAGAAGTTAGCCAAAAAGTAGCTTCGAAAAACGCTTAGGTTAAGTTTGAGAGTTTTTTCTAATGTACCAAAGCTGGACTTAGACATAATTTCACTCTCACAACATTATGGCTGGTTGGAGACAGTCCGAACCACAAGTACCGGGTCCATGGTTCAGACCGTATACTGGGGGGACGGGAACGACTCCCATTAACCCCTGACTATACCAGGGATACGCTTATCACAATGCCTTTCTGGTCTGTGCTGAAGCAGTGCATTCTGGAAACCAAGTGGCTTGACCTTTATTAGTGAGCCTGGTTACCCCCTCTCGGAACCACAGACTTAGAAATCGCCAGCTCATATACAGTGCATAAAATATATTTAAATATATACCCTTATACACCATTTTAATAAAAAATATCACAAAATTCTTCTAAGTCCCTCAGGAAGAGTGAAAGATGCGCACGTTCATTTTCAGAGCTCCTAGACCTTCCTATAAGAAGTTAGCCAAAAAGTAGCTTCGAAAAACGCTTAGGTTAAGTTTGAGAGTTGCTTCTAATGTACCAAAGCTGGACTTAGACATAATTTCACTCACAACATTATGGCTGGTTGGAGACAGTCCGAACCACAAGTACCGGGTCCATGGTTCTGGGCGTATACTGGGGGGACGGGGGGGACTCCCATTAACCCCTGACTATACCGGGGATACACTTATCACAATGCCTTTCTGGTCTGTGCTGAAGCAGGGCATTCTGGCAGCCAAGTGGCTTGACCTTTATTAGTGAGTCTGGTTACCCCCTCTCGGAACCACAGACTTAGAAATCGCCAGCTCATATACAGTGCATAAAATATATTTAAATATATACCCTTATACATCATTTTAATAAAAAATATCACAAAATTCTTCTAAGTCCCTCAGGAAGAGTGAAAGATGCGTACGTTCATTTTCAGAGCTCCTAGACCTTCCTATAAGAAGTTAGCCAAAAAGTAGCTTCGAAAAACGCTTAGGTTAAGTTTGAGAGTTTTTTCTAATGTACCAAAGCTGGACTTAGACATAATTTCACTCTCACAACATTATGGCTGGTTGGAGACAGTCCGAACCACAAGTACCGGGTCCATGGTTCTGACCGTATACTGGGGGGACGGGAACGACTCCCATTAACCCCTGACTATACCGGGGATACGCTTATCACAATGCCTTTCTGGTCTGTGCTGAAGCAGTGCATTCTGGAAACCAAGTGGCTTGACCTTTATTAGTGAGCCTGGTTACCCCCTCTCGGAACCACAGACTTAGAAATCGCCAGCTCATATACAGTGCATAAAATATATTTAAATATATACCCTTATACACCATTTTAATAAAAAATATCACAAAATTCTTCTAAGTCCCTCAGGAAGAGTGAAAGATGCGCACGTTCATTTTCAGAGCTCCTAGACCTTCCTATAAGAAGTTAGCCAAAAAGTAGCTTCGAAAAACGCTTAGGTTAAGTTTGAGAGTTGCTTCTAATGTACCAAAGCTGGACTTAGACATAATTTCACTCACAACATTATGGCTGGTTGGAGACAGTCCGAACCACAAGTACCGGGTCCATGGTTCTGGGCGTATACTGGGGGGACGGGGACGACTCCCATTAACCCCTGACTATACCGGGGATACGCATATAACAATGCCTTTCTGGTCTGTGCTGAAGCAGGGCATTCTGGAAGCCAAGTGGCTTGACCTTTATTAGTGAGCCTGGTTACCCCCTCTCGGAACCACAGACTTAGAAATCGCCAGCTCATATACAGTGCATAAAATATATTTAAATATATACCCTTATACACCATTTTAATAAAAAATATCACAAAATTCTTCTAAGTCCCTCAGGAAGAGTGAAAGATGCGTACGTTCATTTTCAGAGCTCCTAGACCTTCCTATAAGAAGTTAGCCAAAAAGTAGCTTCGAAAAACGCTTAGGTTAAGTTTGAGAGTTTTTTCTAATGTACCAAAGCTGGACTTAGACATAATTTCACTCTCACAACATTATGGCTGGTTGGAGACAGTCCGAACCACAAGTACCGGGTCCATGGTTCTGACCGTATACTGGGGGGACGGGAACGACTCCCATTAACCCCTGACTATACCGGGGATACGCTTATCACAATGCCTTTCTGGTCTGTGCTGAAGCAGTGCATTCTGGAAACCAAGTGGCTTGACCTTTATTAGTGAGCCTGGTTACCCCCTCTCGGAACCACAGACTTAGAAATCGCCAGCTCATATACAGTGCATAAAATATATTTAAATATATACCCTTATACACCATTTTAATAAAAAATATCACAAAATTCTTCTAAGTCCCTCAGGAAGAGTGAAAGATGCGCACGTTCATTTTCAGAGCTCCTAGACCTTCCTATACGAAGTTAGCCAAAAAGTAGCTTCGAAAAACGCTTAGGTTAAGTTTGAGAGTTGCTTCTAATGTACCAAAGCTGGACTTAGACATAATTTCACTCACAACATTATGGCTGGTTGGAGACAGTCCGAACCACAAGTACCGGGTCCATGGTTCTGGGCGTATACTGGGGGGACGGGGGGGACTCCCATTAACCCCTGACTATACCGGGGATACGCTTATCACAATGCCTTTCTGGTCTGTGCTGAAGCAGGGCATTCTGGCAGCCAAGTGGCTTGACCTTTATTAGTGAGCCTGGTTACCCCCTCTCGGAACCACAGACTTAGAAATCGCCAGCTCATATACAGTGCATAAAATATATTTAAATATATACCCTTATACACCATTTTAATTAAAATTATCACACAATTCTTCTAAGTCCCTCGGGAAGAGTGAAAGATGCGCACGTTCATTTTCAGAGCTCCTAGAACTTCCTATAAGAAGTTAGCCAAAAAGTAGCTTCGAAAAACGCTTAGGTTAAGTTTGAGAGTTTTTTCTAATGTACCAAAGCTGGACTTAGACATAATTTCACTCTCACAACATTATGGCTGGTTGGAGACAGTCCGAACCACAAGTACCGGGTCCATGGTTCTGGCCGTATACTGGGGGGACGGGAACGACTCCCATTAACCCCTGACTAAACCGGGGATACGCTTATCACAATGCCTTTCTGGTCTGTGCTAAGCAGGGCATTCTGGCAACCAAGTGGCTTGACCTTTATTAGTGAGCCTGGTTACCCCCTCTCGGAACCACAGACTTAGAAATCGCCAGCTCATATACAGTGCATAAAATATATTTAAATATATACCCTTATACACCATTTTAATAAAAAATATCACAAAATTCTTCTAAGTCCCTCAGGAAGAGTGAAAGATGCGTACGTTCATTTTCAGAGCTCCTAGACCTTCCTATAAGAAGTTAGCCAAAAAGTAGCTTCGAAAAACGCTTAGGTTAAGTTTGAGAGTTGCTTCTAATGTACCAAAGCTGGACTTAGACATAATTTCACTCTCACAACATTATGGCTGGTTGGAGACAGTCCGAACCACAAGTACTGGGTCCATGGTTCTGGCCGTATACTGGGGGGACGGGAACGACTCCCATTAACCCCTGACTATACCGGGGATACGCTTATCACAATGCCTTTCTGGTCTGTGCTAAGCAGGGCATTCTGGCAACCAAGTGGCTTGACCTTTATTAGTGAGCCTGGTTACCCCCTCTCGGAACCACAGACTTAGAAATCGCCAGCTCATATACAGTGCATAAAATATATTTAAATATATACCCTTATACACCATTTTAATAAAAATTATCACACAATTCTTCTAAGTCCCTCGGGAAGAGTGAAAGATGCGCACGTTCATTTTCAGAGCTCCTAGACCTTCCTATAAGAAGTTAGCCAAAAAGTAGCTTCGAAAAACGCTTAGGTTACGTTTGAGAGTTTTTTCTAATGTACCAAAGCTGGACTTAGACATAATTTCACTCTCACAACATTATGGCTGGTTGGAGACAGTCCGAACCACAAGTACCGGGTCCATGGTTCTGGCCGTATACTGGGGGGACGGGAACGACTCCCATTAACCCCTGACTATACCGGGGATACGCTTATCACAATGCCTTTCTGGTCTGTGCTAAGTAGGGCATTCTGGCAACCAAGTGGCTTGACCTTTATTAGTGAGCCTGGTTACCCCCTCTCGGAACCACAGACTTAGAAATCGCCAGCTCATATACAGTGCATAAAATATATTTAAATATAAACCCATATACACCATTTTAATAAAAATTATCACACAATTCTTCTAAGTCCCTCGGGAAGAGTTAAAGATGCGCACGTTCATTTTCAGAGCTCCTAGACCTTCCTATAAGAAGTTAGCCAAAAAGTAACTTCGAAAAACGCTTAGGTTAAGTTTGAGAGTTGCTTCTAATGTACCAAAGATGGACTTAGACATAATTTCACTCTCACAACATTATGGCTGGTTGGAGACAGTCCGAACCACAAGTACCGGGTCCATGGTTCTGGGCGTATACTGGGGGGACGGGGACGACTCCCATTAACCCCTGACTATACCGGGGATACGCATATCACAATGCCTTTCTGGTCTGTGCTGAAGCAGTGCATTCTGGAAACCAAGTGGCTTGACCTTTATTAGTGAGCCTGGTTACCCCCTCTCGGAACCACAGACTTAGAAATCGCCAGCTCATATACAGTGCATAAAATATATTTAAATATATACCCTTATACACCATTTTAATAAAAAATATCACAAAATTATTCTAAGTCCCTCAGGAAGAGTGAAAGATGCGCACGTTCATTTTCAGAGCTCCTAGACCTTCCTATAAGAAGTTAGCCAAAAAGTAGCTTCGAAAAACGCTTAGGTTAAGTTTGAGAGTTGCTTCTAATGTACCAAAGCTGGACTTAGACATAATTTCACTCACAACATTATGGCTGGTTGGAGACAGTCCGAACCACAAGTACCGGGTCCATGGTTCTGGGCGTATACTGGGGGGACGGGGACGACTCCCATTAACCCCTGACTATACCGGGGATACGCATATAACAATGCCTTTCTGGTCTGTGCTGAAGCAGGGCATTCTGGAAGCCAAGTGGCTTGACCTTTATTAGTGAGCCTGGTTACCCCCTCTCGGAACCACAGACTTAGAAATCGCCAGCTCATATACAGTGCATAAAATATATTTAAATATATACCCTTATACACCATTTTAATAAAAAATATCACAAAATTCTTCTAAGTCCCTCAGGAAGAGTGAAAGATGCGTACGTTCATTTTCAGAGCTCCTAGACCTTCCTATAAGAAGTTAGCCAAAAAGTAGCTTCGAAAAACGCTTAGGTTAAGTTTGAGAGTTTTTTCTAATGTACCAAAGCTGGACTTAGACATAATTTCACTCTCACAACATTATGGCTGGTTGGAGACAGTCCGAACCACAAGTACCGGGTCCATGGTTCTGACCGTATACTGGGGGGACGGGAACGACTCCCATTAACCCCTGACTATACCGGGGATACGCTTATCACAATGCCTTTCTGGTCTGTGCTGAAGCAGTGCATTCTGGAAACCAAGTGGCTTGACCTTTATTAGTGAGCCTGGTTACCCCCTCTCGGAACCACAGACTTAGAAATCGCCAGCTCATATACAGTGCATAAAATATATTTAAATATATACCCTTATACACCATTTTAATAAAAAATATCACAAAATTCTTCTAAGTCCCTCAGGAAGAGTGAAAGATGCGCACGTTCATTTTCAGAGCTCCTAGACCTTCCTATACGAAGTTAGCCAAAAAGTAGCTTCGAAAAACGCTTAGGTTAAGTTTGAGAGTTGCTTCTAATGTACCAAAGCTGGACTTAGACATAATTTCACTCACAACATTATGGCTGGTTGGAGACAGTCCGAACCACAAGTACCGGGTCCATGGTTCTGGGCGTATACTGGGGGGACGGGGGGGACTCCCATTAACCCCTGACTATACCGGGGATACGCTTATCACAATGCCTTTCTGGTCTGTGCTGAAGCAGGGCATTCTGGCAGCCAAGTGGCTTGACCTTTATTAGTGAGCCTGGTTACCCCCTCTCGGAACCACAGACTTAGAAATCGCCAGCTCATATACAGTGCATAAAATATATTTAAATATATACCCTTATACACCATTTTAATTAAAATTATCACACAATTCTTCTAAGTCCCTCGGGAAGAGTGAAAGATGCGCACGTTCATTTTCAGAGCTCCTAGAACTTCCTATAAGAAGTTAGCCAAAAAGTAGCTTCGAAAAACGCTTAGGTTAAGTTTGAGAGTTTTTTCTAATGTACCAAAGCTGGACTTAGACATAATTTCACTCTCACAACATTATGGCTGGTTGGAGACAGTCCGAACCACAAGTACCGGGTCCATGGTTCTGGCCGTATACTGGGGGGACGGGAACGACTCCCATTAACCCCTGACTAAACCGGGGATACGCTTATCACAATGCCTTTCTGGTCTGTGCTAAGCAGGGCATTCTGGCAACCAAGTGGCTTGACCTTTATTAGTGAGCCTGGTTACCCCCTCTCGGAACCACAGACTTAGAAATCGCCAGCTCATATACAGTGCATAAAATATATTTAAATATATACCCTTATACACCATTTTAATAAAAAATATCACAAAATTCTTCTAAGTCCCTCAGGAAGAGTGAAAGATGCGTACGTTCATTTTCAGAGCTCCTAGACCTTCCTATAAGAAGTTAGCCAAAAAGTAGCTTCGAAAAACGCTTAGGTTAAGTTTGAGAGTTGCTTCTAATGTACCAAAGCTGGACTTAGACATAATTTCACTCTCACAACATTATGGCTGGTTGGAGACAGTCCGAACCACAAGTACTGGGTCCATGGTTCTGGCCGTATACTGGGGGGACGGGAACGACTCCCATTAACCCCTGACTATACCGGGGATACGCTTATCACAATGCCTTTCTGGTCTGTGCTAAGCAGGGCATTCTGGCAACCAAGTGGCTTGACCTTTATTAGTGAGCCTGGTTACCCCCTCTCGGAACCACAGACTTAGAAATCGCCAGCTCATATACAGTGCATAAAATATATTTAAATATATACCCTTATACACCATTTTAATAAAAATTATCACACAATTCTTCTAAGTCCCTCGGGAAGAGTGAAAGATGCGCACGTTCATTTTCAGAGCTCCTAGACCTTCCTATAAGAAGTTAGCCAAAAAGTAGCTTCGAAAAACGCTTAGGTTACGTTTGAGAGTTTTTTCTAATGTACCAAAGCTGGACTTAGACATAATTTCACTCTCACAACATTATGGCTGGTTGGAGACAGTCCGAACCACAAGTACCGGGTCCATGGTTCTGGCCGTATACTGGGGGGACGGGAACGACTCCCATTAACCCCTGACTATACCGGGGATACGCTTATCACAATGCCTTTCTGGTCTGTGCTAAGTAGGGCATTCTGGCAACCAAGTGGCTTGACCTTTATTAGTGAGCCTGGTTACCCCCTCTCGGAACCACAGACTTAGAAATCGCCAGCTCATATACAGTGCATAAAATATATTTAAATATAAACCCATATACACCATTTTAATAAAAATTATCACACAATTCTTCTAAGTCCCTCGGGAAGAGTTAAAGATGCGCACGTTCATTTTCAGAGCTCCTAGACCTTCCTATAAGAAGTTAGCCAAAAAGTAACTTCGAAAAACGCTTAGGTTAAGTTTGAGAGTTGCTTCTAATGTACCAAAGATGGACTTAGACATAATTTCACTCTCACAACATTATGGCTGGTTGGAGACAGTCCGAACCACAAGTACCGGGTCCATGGTTCTGGGCGTATACTGGGGGGACGGGGACGACTCCCATTAACCCCTGACTATACCGGGGATACGCATATCACAATGCCTTTCTGGTCTGTGCTGAAGCAGGGCATTCTGGAAGCCAAGTGGCTTGACCTTTATTAGTGAGCCTGGTTACCCCCTCTCGGAACCACAGACTTAGAAATCGCCAGCTCATATACAGTGCATAAAATATATTTAAATATATACCCTTATACACCATTTTAATAAAAAATATCACAAAATTCTTCTAAGTCCCTCAGGAAGAGTGAAAGATGCGTACGTTCATTTTCAGAGCTCCTAGACCTTTCTACTGTATAAGAAGTTAGCCAAAAAGTAGCTTCGAAAAACGCTTAGGTTAAGTTTGAGAGTTGCTTCTAATGTACCAAAGCTGGACTTAGACATAATTTCACTCTCACAACATTATGGCTGTTTGGAGACAGTCCGAACCACAAGTACCGGGTCCATGGTTTTGGCCGTATACTGAGGGGACGGGAACGACTCCCATTAACCCCTGACTATACCGGGGATACGCTTATCACAATGCCTTTCTGGTCTGTGCTAAGCAGGGCATTGTGGCAACCAAGTGGCTTGATATTTATTAGTGAGCCTGGTTACCCCCTCTCGGAAACACAGACTTAGAAATCGCCAGCTCATATACAGTGCATAAAATATATTTAAATATATACCCTTATACACCATTTTAATAAAAATTATCACACAATTCTTCTAAGTCCCTCGGGAAGAGTGAAAGATGCGCACGTTCATTTTAAGAGCTCCTAGACCTTCCTATAAGAAGTTAGCCAAAATGTAGCTTCGAAAAACGCTTAGGTTAAGTTTGAGAGTTGCTTCTAATGTACCAAAGCTGGACTTAGACATAATTTCACTCTCACAACATTATGGCTGGTTGGAGACAGTCCGAACCACAAGTACCGGGTCCATGGTTCTGGGCGTATACTGGGGGGACGGGAACGACTCCCATTAACCCCTGACTATACCGGGGATACGCTTATCACAATGCCTTTCTGGTCTGTGCTGAAGCAGTGCATTCTGGCAACCAAGTGGCTTGACCTTTATTAGTGAGCCTGGTTACCCCCTCTCGGAACCACAGACTTAGAAATCGCCAGCTCATATACAGTGCATAAAATATATTTAAATATATACCCTTATACACCATTTTAATAAAAAATATCACAAAATTCTTCTAAGTCCCTCAGGAAGAGTGAAAGATGCGCACGTTCGTTTTCAGAGCTCCTAGACCTTCCTATAAGAAGTTAGCCAAAAAGTAGCTTCGAAAAACGCTTAGGTTAAGTTTGAGAGTTGCTTCTAATGTACCAAAGCTGGACTTAGACATAATTTCACTCTCACAACATTATGGCTGGTTGGAGACAGTCCGAACCACAAGTACCGAGTCCATGGTTCTGGGCGTATACTGGGGGGACGGGAACGACTCCCATTAACCCCTGACTATACCGGGGATACGCTTATCACAATGCCTTTCTGGTCTGTGCTAAGCAGGGCATCCTGGCAGCCAAGTGGCTTGAGCTTTATTAGTGAGCCTGGTTACCCCCTCTCGGAACCACAGACTTAGAAATCGCCAGCTCATATACTGTACAGTGCATAAAATATATTTAAATATATACCCTTATACATCATTTTAATAAAAATTATCACACAATTCTTCTAAGTCCCTCGGGAAGAGAGAAAGATGCGCACGTTCATTTTCAGAGCTCCTAGACCTTCCTATAAGAAGTTAGCCAAAAAGTAGCTTCGAAAAACGCTTAGGTTAAGTTTGAGAGTTGCTTCTAATGTACCAAAGCTGGACTTAGACATAATTTCACTCTCACAACATTATGGCTGGTTGGAGACAGTCCGAACCACAAGTACCGGGTCCATGGTTCTGGGCGTATACTGGGGGGACGGGAACGACTCCCATTAACCCCTGACTATACCGGGGATACGCTTATCACAATGCCTTTCTGGTCTGTGCTGAAGCAGTGCATTCTGGCAACCAAGTGGCTTGACCTTTATTAGTGAGCCTGGTTACCCCCTCTCGGAACCACAGACTTAGAAATCGCCAGCTCATATACAGTGCATAAAATATATTTAAATATATACCCTTATACACCATTTTAATAAAAAATATCACAAAATACTTCTACTGTAAGTCCCTCAGGAAGAGTGAAAGATGCGCACGTTCATTTTCAGAGCTCCTAGACCTTCCTATAAGAAGTTAGCCAAAAAGTAGCTTCGAAAAACGCTTAGGTTAAGTTTGAGAGTTGCTTCTAATGTACCAAAGCTGGACTTAGACATAATTTCACTCTCACAACATTATGGCTGGTTGGAGACAGTCCGAACCACAAGTACCGAGTCCATGGTTCTGGGCGTATACTGGGGGGACGGGAACGACTCCCATTAACCCCTGACTATACCGGGGATACGCTAATCACAATGCCTTTCTGGTCTGTGCTAAGCAGGGCATCCTGGCAGCCAAGTGGCTTGACCTTTATTAGTGAGCCTGGTTACCCCCTCTCGGAATCACAGACTTAGAAATCGCCAGTTCATATACAGGGCATAAAATATATTTAAATATATACCCTTATACACCATTTTAATAAAAATTATCACACAATTCTTCTAAGTCCCTCGGGAAGAGAGAAAGATGCGCACGTTCATTTTCAGAGCTCCTAGACCTTCCTATAAGAAGTTAGCCAAAAAGTAGCTTCGAAAAACGCTTAGGTTAAGTTTGAGAGTTGCTTCTAATGTACCAAAGCTGGACTTAGACATAATTTCACTCTCACAACATTATGGCTGGTTGGAGACAGTCCGAACCACAAGTACCGGGTCCATGGTTCTGGGCGTATACTGGGGGGACGGGAACGACTCCCATTAACCCCTGACTATACCGGGGATACGCTTATCACAATGCCTTTCTGGTCTGTGCTGAAGCAGTGCATTCTGGCAACCAAGTGGCTTGACCTTTATTAGTGAGCCTGGTTACCCCCTCTCGGAACCACAGACTTAGAAATCGCCAGCTCATATACAGTGCATAAAATATATTTAAATATATACCCTTATACACCATTTTAATAAAAAATATCACAAAATACTTCTACTGTAAGTCCCTCAGGAAGAGTGAAAGATGCGCACGTTCATTTTCAGAGCTCCTAGACCTTCCTATAAGAAGTTAGCCAAAAAGTAGCTTCGAAAAACGCTTAGGTTAAGTTTGAGAGTTGCTTCTAATGTACCAAAGCTGGACTTAGACATAATTTCACTCTCACAACATTATGGCTGGTTGGAGACAGTCCGAACCACAAGTACCGAGTCCATGGTTCTGGGCGTATACTGGGGGGACGGGAACGACTCCCATTAACCCCTGACTATACCGGGGATACGCTTATCACAATGCCTTTCTGGTCTGTGCTAAGCAGGGCATCCTGGCAGCCAAGTGGCTTGACCTTTATTAGTGAGCCTGGTTACCCCCTCTCGGAACCACAGACTTAGAAATCGCCAGCTCATATACTGTACAGTGCATAAAATATATTTAAATATATACCCTTATACATCATTTTAATAAAAATTATCACACAATTCTTCTAAGTCCCTCAGGAAGAGAGAAAGATGCGCACGGTCATTTTCAGAGCTCCTAGACCTTCCTATAAGAAGTTAGCCAAAAAGTAGCTTCGAAAAACGCTTAGGTTAAGTTTGAGAGTTGCTTCTAATGTACCAAAGCTGGACTTAGACATAATTTCACTCTCACAACATTATGGCTGGTTGGAGACAGTCCGAACCACAAGTACCGGGTCCATGGTTCTGGGCGTATACTGGGGGGACGGGAACGACTCCCATTAACCCCTGACTATACCGGGGATACGCTTATCACAATGCCTTTCTGGTCTGTGCTGAAGCAGTGCATTCTGGCAACCAAGTGGCTTGACCTTTATTAGTGAGCCTGGTTACCCCCTCTCGGAACCACAGACTTAGAAATCGCCAGCTCATATACAGTGCATAAAATATATTTAAATATATACCCTTATACACCATTTTAATAAAAAATATCACAAAATACTTCTACTGTAAGTCCCTCAGGAAGAGTGAAAGATGCGCACGTTCATTTTCAGAGCTCCTAGACCTTCCTATAAGAAGTTAGCCAAAAAGTAGCTTCGAAAAACGCTTAGGTTAAGTTTGAGAGTTGCTTCTAATGTACCAAAGCTGGACTTAGACATAATTTCACTCTCACAACATTATGGCTGGTTGGAGACAGTCCGAACCACAAGTACCGAGTCCATGGTTCTGGGCGTATACTGGGGGGACGGGAACGACTCCCATTAACCCCTGACTATACCGGGGATACGCTTATCACAATGCCTTTCTGGTCTGTGCTAAGCAGGGCATCCTGGCAGCCAAGTGGCTTGACCTTTATTAGTGAGCCTGGTTACCCCCTCTCGGAACCACAGACTTAGAAATCGCCAGCTCATATACTGTACAGTGCATTAAATATATTTAAATATATACCCTTATACACCATTTTAATAAAAATTATCACACAATTCTTCTAAGTCCCTCGGGAAGAGTGAAAGATGCGCACGTTCATTTTCAGAGCTCCTAGACCTTCCTATAAGAAGTTAGCCAAAAAGTAGCTTCTAAAAACGCTTAGGTTAAGTTTCAGAGTTGCTTCTAATGTACCAAAGCTGGACTTAGACATAATTTCACTCTCACAACATTATGGCTGGTTGGAGACAGTCCGAACCACAAGTACCGGGTCCATGGTTCTGGGCGTATACTGGGGGGACGGGAACGACTCCCATTAACCCCTGACTATACCGGGGATACGCTTATCACAATGCCTTTCTGGTCTGTGCTGAAGCAGTGCATTCTGGCAACCAAGTGGCTTGACCTTTATTAGTGAGCCTGGTTACCCCCTCTCGGAACCACAGACTTAGAAATGGCCAGCTCATATACAGTGCATAAAATATATTTAAATATATACCCTTATACACCATTTTAATAAAAAATATCACAAAATACTTCTACTGTAAGTCCCTCAGGAAGAGTGAAAGATGCGCACGTTCATTTTCAGAGCTCCTAGACCTTCCTATAAGAAGTTAGCCAAAAAGTAGCTTCGAAAAACGCTTAGGTTAAGTTTGAGAGTTGCTTCTAATGTACCAAAGCTGGACTTAGACATAATTTCACTCTCACAACATTATGGCTGGTTGGAGACAGTCCGAACCACAAGTACCGAGTCCATGGTTCTGGGCGTATACTGGGGGGACGGGAACGACTCCCATTAACCCCTGACTATACCGGGGATACGCTTATCACAATGCCTTTCTGGTCTGTGCTAAGCAGGGCATCCTGGCAGCCAAGTGGCTTGAGCTTTATTAGTGAGCCTGGTTACCCCCACTCGGAACCACAGACTTAGAAATCGCCAGCTCATATACTGTACAGTGCATAAAATATATTTAAATATATACCCTTATACATCATTTTAATAAAAATTATCACACAATTCTTCTAAGTCCCTCGGGAAGAGAGAAAGATGCGCACGTTCATTTTCAGAGCTCCTAGACCTTCCTATAAGAAGTTAGCCAAAAAGTAGCTTCGAAAAACGCTTAGGTTAAGTTTGAGAGTTGCTTCTAATGTACAGTACCAAAGCTGGACTTAGACATAATTTCACTCTCACAACATTATGGCTGGTTGGAGACAGTCCGAACCACAAGTACCGGGTCCATGGTTCTGGGCGTATACTGGGGGGACGGGAACGACTCCCATTAACCCCTGACTATACCGGGGATACGCTTATCACAATGCCTTTCTGGTCTGTGCTGAAGCAGGGCATTCTGGCAACCAAGTGGCTTGACCTTTATTAGTGAGCCTGGTTACCCCCTCTCGTTACCACAGACTTAGAAATCGCCAGCTCATATACAGTGCATAAAATATATTTAAATATATACCCTTATACACCATTTTAATAAAAAATATCACAAAATACTTCTACTGTAAGTCCCTCAGGAAGAGTGAAAGATGCGCACGTTCATTTTCAGAGCTCCTAGACCTTCCTATAAGAAGTTAGCAAAAAAGTAGCTTCGAAAAACGCTTAGGTTAAGTTTGAGAGTTGCTTCTAATGTACCAAAGCTGGACTTAGACATAATTTCACTCTCACAACATTATGGCTGGTTGGAGACAGTCCGAACCACAAGTACCGAGTCCATGGTTCTGGGCGTATACTGGGGGGACGGGAACGACTCCCATTAACCCCTGACTATACCGGGGATACGCTTATCACAATGCCTTTCTGGTCTGTGCTAAGCAGGGCATCCTGGCAGCCAAGTGGCTTGACCTTTATTAGTGAGCCTGGTTACCCCCTCTCGGAACCACAGACTTAGAAATCGCCAGCTCATATACTGTACAGTGCATAGAATATATTTAAATATATACCCTTATACACCATTTTAATAAAAATTATCACACAATTCTTCTAAGTCCCTCGGGAAGAGTGAAAGATGCGCACGTTCATTTTCAGAGCTCCTACAGTAGACCTTCCTATAAGAAGTTAGCCAAAAAGTAGCTTCTAAAAACGCTTAGGTTAAGTTTCAGAGTTGCTTCTAATGTACCAAAGCTGGACTTATACATAATTTCACTCTCACAACATTATGGCTGGTTGGAGACAGTCCGAACCACAAGTACCGGGTCCATGGTTCTGGGCGTATACTGGGGGGACGGGAACGACTCCCATTAACCCCTGACTATACCGGGGATACGCTTATCACAATGCCTTTCTGGTCTGTGCTGAAGCAGTGCATTCTGGCAACCAAGTGGCTTGACCTTTATTAGTGAGCCTGGTTACCCCCTCTCGGAACCACAGACTTAGAAATCGCCAGCTCATATACAGTGCATAAAATATATTTAAATATATACCCTTATACACCATTTTAATAAAAAATATCACAAAATTCTTCAAAGTCCCTCAGGAAGAGTGAAAGATGCGCACGTTCATTTTCAGAGCTCCTAGACCTTCCTATAAGAAGTTAGCCAAAAATTAGCTTCGAAAAACGCTTAGGTTAAGTTTGAGAGTTGCTTCTAATGTACCAAAGCTGGACTTAGACATAATTTCACTCTCACAACATTATGGCTGGTTGGAGACAGTCCGAACCACAAATACCGGGTCCATGGTTCTGGGCGTATACTGGGGGGACGGGAACGACTCCCATTAACCCCTGACTATACCGGGGATACGCTTATCACAATGTCTTTCTGGTCTGTGCTAAGCAGGGCATCCTGGCAGCCAAGTGGCTTGACCTTTATTAGTGAGCCTGGTTACCCCCTCTCGGAACCACAGACTTAGAAATCGCCAGCTCATATACAGTGCATAAAATATATTTAAATATATACCCTTATACACCATTTTAATAAAAATTATCACACAATTCTTCTAAGTCCCTCGGGAAGAGTGAAAGATGCGCACGTTCATTTTCAGAGCTCCTACAGTAGACCTTCCTATAAGAAGTTAGCCAAAAAGTAGCTTCTAAAAACGCTTAGGTTAAGTTTCAGAGTTGCTTCTAATGTACCAAAGCTGGACTTAGACATAATTTCACTCTCACAACATTATGGCTGGTTGGAGACAGTCCGAACCACAAGTACCGGGTCCATGGTTCTGGGCGTATACTGGGGGGCCGGGAACGACTCCCATTAACCCCTGACTATACCGGGGATACGCTTATCACAATGCCTTTCTGGTCTGTGCTGAAGCAGTGCATTCTGGCAACCAAGTGGCTTGACCTTTATTAGTGAGCCTGGTTACCCCCTCTCGGAACCACAGACTTAGAAATCGCCAGCTCATATACAGTGCATAAAATATATTTAAATATATACCCTTATACACCATTTTAATAAAAAATATCACAAAATTCTTCAAAGTCCCTCAGGAAGAGTGAAAGATGCGCACGTTCATTTTCAGAGCTCCTAGACCTTCCTATAAGAAGTTAGCCAAAAATTAGCTTCGAAAAACGCTTAGGTTAAGTTTGAGAGTTGCTTCTAATGTACCAAAGCTGGACTTAGACATAATTTCACTCTCACAACATTATGGCTGGTTGGAGACAGTCCGAACCACAAATACCGGGTCCATGGTTCTGGGCGTATACTGGGGGGACGGGAACGACTCCCATTAACCCCTGACTATACCGGGGATACGCTTATCACAATGCCTTTCTGGTCTGTGCTAAGCAGGGCATCCTGGCAGCCAAGTGGCTTGACCTTTATTAGTGAGCCTGGTTACCCCCTCTCGGAACCACAGACTTAGAAATCGCCAGCTCATATACAGTGCATAAAATATATTTAAATATATACCCTTATACACCATTTTAATAAAAATTATCACACAATTCTTCTAAGTCCCTCGGGAAGAGTGAAAGATGCGCACGTTCATTTTCAGAGCTCCTACACTGGCGACACAGTTTATTACACTGCGGCCAGATCCGCAAGCCGGGAGATTTCCCGGCTTGCTAGTGGCCGCCCCTCGGCGTGCCGCGCGTCATAGACGCGCGGTCACGCGTCTTCGGGAGCGTGCGCCCCCTGCACGCGCGTCCAGGGGCTCCCCGAGGGAGCCCTGGTGTCCCGCGATCGCGGGACAGCGGCAGGGGGTTCCGGGGGACCCGGCGGACCCGGCAGCGGTAGGGAGAGCGCCCCGATCGGAGGGCGCTCTTCCGCTGCTTCGGCGCGCGCCCGTCACTCTCGGGCGCGCGCCAGGCTACTGCTGCGGCACAGAACGGGCAAATGCTCGAATAAACTGTGCCGCAGCAGTAGACCTTCCTATAAGAAGTTAGCCAAAAAGTAGCTTCTAAAAACGCTTAGGTTAAATTCAGAGTTGCTTCTAATGTACCAAAGCTGGACTTAGACATAATTTCACTCTCACAACATTATGGCTGGTTGGAGACAGTCCGAACCACAAGTACCGGGTCCATGGTTCTGGGCGTATACTGGGGGGACGGGAACGACTCCCATTAACCCCTGACTATACCGGGGATACGCTTATCACAATGCCTTTCTGGTCTGTGCTGAAGCAGTGCATTCTGGCAACCAAGTGGCTTGACCTTTATTAGTGAGCCTGGTTACCCCCTCTCGGAACCACAGACTTAGAAATCGCCAGCTCATATACAGTGCATAAAATATATTTAAATATATACCCTTATACACCATTTTAATAAAAAATATCACAAAATTCTTCAAAGTCCCTCAGGAAGAGTGAAAGATGCGCACGTTCATTTTCAGAGCTCCTAGACCTTCCTATAAGAAGTTAGCCAAAAATTAGCTTCGAAAAACGCTTAGGTTAAGTTTGAGAGTTGCTTCTAATGTACCAAAGCTGGACTTAGACATAATTTCACTCTCACAACATTATGGCTGGTTGGAGACAGTCCGAACCACAAATACCGGGTCCATGGTTCTGGCCGTATACTGGGGGGACGGGAACGACTCCCATTAACCCCTGACTATACCGGGGATACGCTTATCACAATGCCTTTCTGGTCTGTGCTAAGCAGGGCATCCTGGCAGCCAAGTGGCTTGACCTTTATTAGTGAGCCTGGTTACCCCCTCTCGGAACCACAGACTTAGAAATCGCCAGCTCATATACAGTGCATAAAATATATTTAAATATATACCCTTATACACCATTTTAATAAAAATTATCACACAATTCTTCTAAGTCCCTCGGGAAAAGAGAAAGATGCGCACGTTCATTTTCAGAGCTCCCAGACCTTCCTATAAGAAGTTAGCCAAAAAGTAGCTTCGAAAAACGCTTAGGTTAAGTTTGAGAGTTGCTTCTAATGTACCAAAGCTGGACTTAGACATAATTTCACTCTCACAACATTATGGCTGGTTGGAGACAGTCCGAACCACAAGTACCGGGTCCATGGTTCTGGGCGTATACTGGGGGGACGGGAACGACTCCCATTAACCCCTGACTATACCGGGGATACGCTTATCACAATGCCTTTCTGGTCTGTGCTGAAGCAGTGCATTCTGGCAACCAAGTGGCTTGACCTTTATTAGTGAGCCTGGTTACCCCCTCTCGGAACCACAGACTTAGAAATCGCCAGCTCATATACAGTGCATAAAATATATTTAAATATATACCCTTATACACCATTTTAATAAAAAATATCACAAAATACTTCTACTGTAAGTCCCTCAGGAAGAGTGAAAGATGCGCACGTTCATTTTCAGAACTCCTAGACCTTCCTATAAGAAGTTAGCCAAAAAGTAGCTTCGAAAAACGCTTAGGTTAAGTTTGAGAGTTGCTTCTAATGTACCAAAGCTGGACTTAGACATAATTTCACTCTCACAACATTATGGCTGGTTGGAGACAGTCCGAACCACAAGTACCGAGTCCATGGTTCTGGGCGTATACTGGGGGGACGGGAACGACTCCCATTAACCCCTGACTATACCGGGGATACGCTTATCACAATGCCTTTCTGGTCTGTGCTAAGCAGGGCATCCTGGCAGCCAAGTGGCTTGAGCTTTATTAGTGAGCCTGGTTACCCCCTCTCGGAACCACAGACTTAGAAATCGCCAGCTCATATACTGTACAGTGCATAAAATATATTTAAATATATACCCTTATACATCATTTTAATAAAAATTATCACACAATTCTTCTAAGTCCCTCGGGAAGAGAGAAAGATGCGCACGTTCATTTTCAGAGCTCCTAGACCTTCCTATAAGAAGTTAGCCAAAAAGTAGCTTCGAAAAACGCTTAGGTTAAGTTTGAGAGTTGCTTCTAATGTACAGTACCAAAGCTGGACTTAGACATAATTTCACTCTCACAACATTATGGCTGGTTGGAGACAGTCCGAACCACAAGTACCGGGTCCATGGTTCTGGGCGTATACTGGGGGGACGGGAACGACTCCCATTAACCCCTGACTATACCGGGGATACGCTTATCACAATGCCTTTCTGGTCTGTGCTGAAGCAGTGCATTCTGGCAACCAAGTGGCTTGACCTTTATTAGTGAGCCTGGTTACCCCCTCTCGGAACCACAGACTTAGAAATCGCCAGCTCATATACAGTGCATAAAATATATTTAAATATATACCCTTATACACCATTTTAATAAAAAATATCACAAAATACTTCTACTGTAAGTCCCTCAGGAAGAGTGAAAGATGCGCACGTTTATTTTCAGAGCTCCTAGACCTTCCTATAAGAAGTTAGCCAAAAAGTAGCTTCGAAAAACGCTTAGGTTAAGTTTGAGAGTTGCTTCTAATGTACCAAAGCTGGACTTAGACATAATTTCACTCTCACAACATTATGGCTGGTTGGAGACAGTCCGAACCACAAGTACCGAGTCCATGGTTCTGGGCGTATACTGGGGGGACGGGAACGACTCCCATTAACCCCTGACTATACCGGGGATACGCTTATCACAATGCCTTTCTGGTCTGTGCTAAGCAGGGCATCCTGGCAGCCAAGTGGCTTGACCTTTATTAGTGAGCCTGGTTACCCCCTCTCGGAACCACAGACTTAGAAATCGCCAGCTCATATACTGTACAGTGCATAAAATATATTTAAATATATACCCTTATACACCATTTTAATAAAAATTATCACACAATTCTTCTAAGTCCCTCGGGAAGAGTGAAAGATGCGCACGTTCATTTTCAGAGCTCCTAGACCTTCCTATAAGAAGTTAGCCAAAAAGTAGCTTCTAAAAACGCTTAGGTTAAGTTTCAGAGTTGCTTCTAATGTACCAAAGCTGGACTTAGACATAATTTCACTCTCACAACATTATGGCTGGTTGGAGACAGTCCGAACCACAAGTACCGGGTCCATGGTTCTGGGCGTATACTGGGGGGACGGGAACGACTCCCATTAACCCCTGACTATACCGGGGATACGCTTATCACAATGCCTTTCTGGTCTGTGCTGAAGCAGTGCATTCTGGCAACCAAGTGGCTTGACCTTTATTAGTGAGCCTGGTTACCCCCTCTCGGAACCACAGACTTAGAAATGGCCAGCTCATATACAGTGCATAAAATATATTTAAATATATACCCTTATACACCATTTTAATAAAAAATATCACAAAATACTTCTACTGTAAGTCCCTCAGGAAGAGTGAAAGATGCGCACGTTCATTTTCAGAGCTCCTAGACCTTCCTATAAGAAGTTAGCCAAAAAGTAGCTTCGAAAAACGCTTAGGTTAAGTTTGAGAGTTGCTTCTAATGTACCAAAGCTGGACTTAGACATAATTTCACTCTCACAACATTATGGCTGGTTGGAGACAGTCCGAACCACAAGTACCGAGTCCATGGTTCTGGGCGTATACTGGGGGGACGGGAACGACTCCCATTAACCCCTGACTATACCGGGGATACGCTTATCACAATGCCTTTCTGGTCTGTGCTAAGCAGGGCATCCTGGCAGCCAAGTGGCTTGAGCTTTATTAGTGAGCCTGGTTACCCCCTCTCGGAACCACAGACTTAGAAATCGCCAGCTCATATACAGTGCATAAAATATATTTAAATATATACCCTTATACACCATTTTAATAAAAATTATCACTCAATTCTTCTAAGTCCCACGGGAAAAGAGAAAGATGCGCACGTTCATTTTCAGAGCTCCTAGACCTTCCTATAAGAAGTTAGCCAAAAAGTAGCTTCGAAAAACGCTTAGGTTAAGTTTCAGAGTTGCTTCTAATGTACCAAAGCTGGACTTAGACATAATTTCACTCTCACAACATTATGGCTGGTTGGAGACAGTCCGAACCACAAGTACCGGGTCCATGGTTCTGGGCTTATCCTGGGGGGACGGGAACGACTCCCATTAACCCCTGACTATACCGGGGATACGCTTATCACAATGCCTTTCTGGTCTGTGCTGAAGCAGTGCATTCTGGCAACCAAGTGGCTTGACCTTTATTAGTGAGCCTGGTTACCCCCTCTCGGAACCACAGACTTAGAAATCGCCAGCTCATATACAGTGCATAAAATATATTTAAATATATACCCTTATACACCATTTTAATAAAAAATATCACAAAATACTTCTACTGTAAGTCCCTCAGGAAGAGTGAAAGATGCGCACGTTTATTTTCAGAGCTCCTAGACCTTCCTATAAGAAGTTAGCCAAAAAGTAGCTTCGAAAAACGCTTAGGTTAAGTTTGAGAGTTGCTTCTAATGTACCAAAGCTGGACTTAGACATAATTTCACTCTCACAACATTATGGCTGGTTGGAGACAGTCCGAACCACAAGTACCGAGTCCATGGTTCTGGGCGTATACTGGGGGGACGGGAACGACTCCCATTAACCCCTGACTATACCGGGTATACGCTTATCACAATGCCTTTCTGGTCTGTGCTAAGCAGGGCATCCTGGCAGCCAAGTGGCTTGACCTTTATTAGTGAGCCTGGTTACCCCCTCTCGGAACCACAGACTTAGAAATCGCCAGCTCATATACTGTACAGTGCATAAAATATATTTAAATATATACCCTTATACACCATTTTAATAAAAATTATCACACAATTCTTCTAAGTCCCTCGGGAAGAGTGAAAGATGCGCACGTTCATTTTCAGAGCTCCTAGACCTTCCTATAAGAAGTTAGCCAAAAAGTAGCTTCTAAAAACGCTTAGGTTAAGTTTCAGAGTTGCTTCTAATGTACCAAAGCTGGACTTAGACATAATTTCACTCTCACAACATTATGGCTGGTTGGAGACAGTCCGAACCACAAGTACCGGGTCCATGGTTCTGGGCGTATACTGGGGGGACGGGAACGACTCCCATTAACCCCTGACTATACCGGGGATACGCTTATCACAATGCCTTTCTGGTCTGTGCTGAAGCAGTGCATTCTGGCAACCAAGTGGCTTGACCTTTATTAGTGAGCCTGGTTACCCCCTCTCGGAACCACAGACTTAGAAATGGCCAGCTCATATACAGTGCATAAAATATATTTAAATATATACCCTTATACACCATTTTAATAAAAAATATCACAAAATACTTCTACTGTAAGTCCCTCAGGAAGAGTGAAAGATGCGCACGTTCATTTTCAGAGCTCCTAGACCTTCCTATAAGAAGTTAGCCAAAAAGTAGCTTCGAAAAACGCTTAGGTTAAGTTTGAGAGTTGCTTCTAATGTACCAAAGCTGGACTTAGACATAATTTCACTCTCACAACATTATGGCTGGTTGGAGACAGTCCGAACCACAAGTACCGGGTCCATGGTTCTGGCCGTATACTGGGGGGACGGGAACGACTCCCATTAACCCCTGACTATACCGGGGATACGCTTATCACAATGCCTTTCTGGTCTGTGCTAAGCAGGGCATCCTGGCAGCCAAGTGGCTTGAGCTTTATTAGTGAGCCTGGTTACCCCCTCTCGGAACCACAGACTTAGAAATCGCCAGCTCATATACTGTACAGTGCATAAAATATATTTAAATATATACCCTTATACATCATTTTAATAAAAATTATCACACAATTCTTCTAAGTCCCTCGGGAAGAGAGAAAGATGCGCACGTTCATTTTCAGAGCTCCTAGACCTTCCTATAAGAAGTTAGCCAAAAAGTAGCTTCGAAAAACGCTTAGGTTAAGTTTGAGAGTTGCTTCTAATGTACAGTACCAAAGCTGGACTTAGACATAATTTCACTCTCACAACATTATGGCTGGTTGGAGACAGTCCGAACCACAAGTACCGGGTCCATGGTTCTGGGCGTATACTGGGGGGACGGGAACGACTCCCATTAACCCCTGACTATACCGGGGATACGCTTATCACAATGCCTTTCTGGTCTGTGCTGAAGCAGGGCATTCTGGCAACCAAGTGGCTTGACCTTTATTAGTGAGCCTGGTTACCCCCTCTCGGAACCACAGACTTAGAAATCGCCAGCTCATATACAGTGCATAAAATATATTTAAATATATACCCTTATACACCATTTTAATAAAAAATATCACAAAATACTTCTACTGTAAGTCCCTCAGGAAGAGTGAAAGATGCGCACGTTCATTTTCAGAGCTCCTAGACCTTCCTATAAGAAGTTAGCCAAAAAGTAGCTTCGAAAAACGCTTAGGTTAAGTTTGAGAGTTGCTTCTAATGTACCAAAGCTGGACTTAGACATAATTTCACTCTCACAACATTATGGCTGGTTGGAGACAGTCCGAACCACAAGTACCGAGTCCATGGTTCTGGGCGTATACTGGGGGGACGGGAACGACTCCCATTAACCCCTGACTATACCGGGGATACGCTTATCACAATGCCTTTCTGGTCTGTGCTAAGCAGGGCATCCTGGCAGCCAAGTGGCTTGACCTTTATTAGTGAGCCTGGTTACCCCCTCTCGGAACCACAGACTTAGAAATCGCCAGCTCATATACTGTACAGTGCATAGAATATATTTAATATATACCCTTATACACCATTTTAATAAAAATTATCACACAATTCTTCTAAGTCCCTCGGGAAGAGTGAAAGATGCGCACGTTCATTTTCAGAGCTCCTAGACCTTCCTATAAGAAGTTAGCCAAAAAGTAGCTTCTAAAAACGCTTAGGTTAAGTTTCAGAGTTGCTTCTAATGTACCAAAGCTGGACTTAGACATAATTTCACTCTCACAACATTATGGCTGGTTGGAGACAGTCCGAACCACAAGTACCGGGTCCATGGTTCTGGGCGTATACTGGGGGGACGGGAACGACTCCCATTAACCCCTGACTATACCGGGGATACGCTTATCACAATGCCTTTCTGGTCTGTGCTGAAACAGTGCATTCTGGCAACCAAGTGGCTTGACCTTTATTAGTGAGCCTGGTTACCCCCTCTCGGAACCACAGACTTAGAAATCGCCAGCTCATATACAGTGCATAAAATATATTTAAATATATACCCTTATACACCATTTTAATAAAAAATATCACAAAATTCTTCAAAGTCCCTCAGGAAGAGTGAAAGATGCGCACGTTCATTTTCAGAGCTCCTAGACCTTCCTATAAGAAGTTAGCCAAAAATTAGCTTCGAAAAACGCTTAGGTTAAGTTTGAGAGTTGCTTCAAAAGTACCAAAGCTGGACTTAGACATAATTTCACTCTCACAACATTATGGCTGGTTGGAGACAGTCCGAACCACAAATACCGGGTCCATGGTTCTGGGCGTATACTGGGGGGACGGGAACGACTCCCATTAACCCCTGACTATACCGGGGATACGCTTATCACAATGCCTTTCTGGTCTGTGCTAAGCAGGGCATCCTGGCAGCCAAGTGGCTTGACCTTTATTAGTGAGCCTGGTTACCCCCTCTCGGAACCACAGACTTAGAAATCGCCAGCTCATATACAGTGCATAAAATATATTTAAATATATACCCTTATACACCATTTTAATAAAAATTATCACACAATTCTTCTAAGTCCCTCGGGAAAAGAGAAAGATGCGCACGTTCATTTTCAGAGCTCCTAGACCTTCCTATAAGAAGTTAGCCAAAAAGTAGCTTCGAAAAACGCTTAGGTTAAGTTTGAGAGTTGCTTCTAATGTACCAAAGCTGGACTTAGACATAATTTCACTCTCACAACATTATGGCTGGTTGGAGACAGTCCGAACCACAAGTACCGGGTCCATGGTTCTGGGCGTATACTGGGGGGACAGGAACGACTCCCATTAACCCCTGACTATACCGGGGATACGCTTATCACAATGCCTTTCTGGTCTGTGCTGAAGCAGTGCATTCTGGCAACCAAGTGGCTTGACCTTTATTAGTGAGCCTGGTTACCCCCTCTCGGAACCACAGACTTAGAAATGGCCAGCTCATATACAGTGCATAAAATATATTTAAATATATACCCTTATACACCATTTTAATAAAAAATATCACAAAATACTTCTACTGTAAGTCCCTCAGGAAGAGTGAAAGATGCGCACGTTCATTTTCAGAGCTCCTAGACCTTCCTATAAGAAGTTAGCCAAAAAGTAGCTTCGAAAAACGCTTAGGTTAAGTTTGAGAGTTGCTTCTAATGTACCAAAGCTGGACTTAGACATAATTTCACTCTCACAACATTATGGCTGGTTGGAGACAGTCCGAACCACAAGTACCGAGTCCATGGTTCTGGGCGTATACTGGGGGGACGGGAACGACTCCCATTAACCCCTGACTATACCGGGGATACGCTTATCACAATGCCTTTCTGGTCTGTGCTAAGCAGGGCATCCTGGCAGCCAAGTGGCTTGAGCTTTATTAGTGAGCCTGGTTACCCCCTCTCGGAACCACAGACTTAGAAATCGCCAGCTCATATACTGTACAGTGCATAAAATATATTTAAATATATACCCTTATACATCATTTTAATAAAAATTATCACACAATTCTTCTAAGTCCCTCGGGAAGAGAGAAAGATGCGCACGTTCATTTTCAGAGCTCCTAGACCTTCCTATAAGAAGTTAGCCAAAAAGTAGCTTCGAAAAACGCTTAGGTTAAGTTTGAGAGTTGCTTCTAATGTACAGTACCAAAGCTGGACTTAGACATAATTTCACTCTCACAACATTATGGCTGGTTGGAGACAGTCCGATCCACAAGTACCGGGTCCATGGTTCTGGCCGTATACTGGGGGGACGGGAACGACTCCCATTAACCCCTGACTATACCGGGGATACGCTTATCACAATGCCTTTCTGGTCTGTGCTAAGCAGGGCATCCTGGCAGCCAAGTGGCTTGAGCTTTATTAGTGAGCCTGGTTACCCCCTCTCGGAACCACAGACTTAGAAATCGCCAGCTCATATACTGTACAGTGCATAGAATATATTTAAATATATACCCTTATACACCATTTTAATAAAAATTATCACACAATTCTTCTAAGTCCCTCGGGAAGAGTGAAAGATGCGCACGTTCATTTTCAGAGCTCCTAGACCTTCCTATAAGAAGTTAGCCAAAAAGTAGCTTCTAAAAACGCTTAGGTTAAGTTTCAGAGTTGCTTCTAATGTACCAAAGCTGGACTTAGACATAATTTCACTCTCACAACATTATGGCTGGTTGGAGACAGTCCGAACCACAAGTACCGGGTCCATGGTTCTGGGCGTATACTGGGGGGACGGGAACGACTCCCATTAACCCCTGACTATACCGGGGATACGCTTATCACAATGCCTTTCTGGTCTGTGCTGAAGCAGTGCATTCTGGCAACCAAGTGGCTTGACCTTTATTAGTGAGCCTGGTTACCCCCTCTCGGAACCACAGAAATCTTAGAAATCTTAGAAATCGCCAGCTCATATATAGTGCTTAAAATATATTTAAATATATACCCTTATACACCATTTTAATAAAAAATATCACAAAATTCTTCAAAGTCCCTCAGGAAGAGTGAAAGATGCGCACGTTCATTTTCAGAGCTCCTAGACCTTCCTATAAGAAGTTAGCCAAAAATTAGCTTCGAAAAACGCTTAGGTTAAGTTTGAGAGTTGCTTCTAATGTACCAAAGCTGGACTTAGACATAATTTCACTCTCACAACATTATGGCTGGTTGGAGACAGTCCGAACCACAAATACCGGGTCCATGGTTCTGGGCGTATACTGGGGGGACGGCAACGACTCCCATTAACCCCTGACTATACCGGGGATACGCTTATCACAATGCCTTTCTGGTCTGTGCTAAGCAGGGCATCCTGGCAGCCAAGTGGCTTGACCTTTATTAGTGAGCCTGGTTACCCCCTCTCGGAACCACAGACTTAGAAATCGCCAGCTCATATACAGTGCATAAAATATATTTAAATATATACCCTTATACACCATTTTAATAAAAATTATCACACAATTCTTCTAAGTCCCTCGGGAAAAGAGAAAGATGCGCACGTTCATTTTCAGAGCTCCTAGACCTTCCTATAAGAAGTTAGCCAAAAAGTAGCTTCGAAAAACGCTTAGGTTAAGTTTGAGAGTTGCTTCTAATGTACCAAAGCTGGACTTAGACATAATTTCACTCTCACAACATTATGGCTGGTTGGAGACAGTCCGAACCACAAGTACCGGGTCCATGGTTCTGGGCGTATACTGGGGGGACGGGAACGACTCCCATTAACCCCTGACTATACCGGGGATACGCTTATCACAATGCCTTTCTGGTCTGTGCTGAAGCAGTGCATTCTGGCAACCAAGTGGCTTGACCTTTATTAGTGAGCCTGGTTACCCCCTCTCGGAACCACAGACTTAGAAATCGCCAGCTCATATACAGTGCATAAAATATATTTAAATATATACCCTTATACACCATTTTAATAAAATTATCACACAATTCTTCTAAGTCCCTCGGGAAGAGTGAAAGATGCGCACGTTCATTTTCAGAGCTCCTAGACCTTCCTATAAGAAGTTAGCCAAAAAGTAGCTTCGAAAAACGCTTAGGTTAAGTTTGAGAGTTGCTTCTAATGTACCAAAGCTGGACTTAGACATAATTTCACTCTCACAACATTATGGCTGGTTGGAGACAGTCCGAACCACAAGTACAGGGTCAATGGTTCTGGGCGTATACTGGGGGGACGGGGACGACTCCCATTAACCCCTGACTATACCGGGGATACGCTTATCACAATGCCTTTCGGGTCTGTGCTGAAGCAGGGCATTCTGGCAGCCAAGTAGCTTGACCTTTATTAGTGAGCCTGGTTACCCCCTCTCGGAACCACAGACTTAGAAATCGCCAGCTCATATACAGTGCATAAAATATATTTAAATATATACCCTTATACACCATTTTAATAAAAAATATCACAAAATTCTTCTAAGTCCCTCAGGAAGAGTGAAAGATGCGCACGTTCATTTTCAGAGCTCCTAGACCTTCCTATAAGAAGTTAGCCAAAAAGTAGCTTCGAAAAACGCTTAGGTTAAGTTTGAGAGTTGCTTCTAATGTACCAAAGCTGGACTTAGACATAATTTTACTCTCACAACATTATGGCTGGTTGGAGACAGTCCGAACCACAAGTACCGGGTCCATGGTTCTGGGCGTATACTGGGGGGACGGGAACGACTCCCATTAACCCCTGACTATACCGGGGATACGCTTATCACAATGCCTTTCTGGTCTGTGCTGAAGCAGTGCATTCTGGCAACCAAGTGGCTTGACCTTTATTAGTGAGCCTGGTTACCCCCTCTCGGAACCACAGACTTAGAAATCGCCAGCTCATATACAGTGCATAAAATATATTTAAATACTGTATACACCCTTATACACCATTTTAATAAAAATTATCACACAATTCTTCTAAGTCCCTCGGGAAAAGAGAAAGATGCGCACGTTCATTTTCAGAGCTCCTAGACCTTCCTATAAGAAGTTAGCCAAAAAGTAGCTTCGAAAAACGCTTAGGTTAAGTTTGAGAGTTGCTTCTAATGTACCAAAGCTGGACTTAGACATAATTTCACTCTCACAACATTATGGCTGGTTGGAGACAGTCCGAACCACAAGTACCGGGTCCATGGTTTTGGCCGTATACTGAGGGGACGGGAACGACTCCCATTAACCCCTGACTATACCGGGGATATGCTTATCACAATGCCTTTCTGGTCTGTGCTAAGCAGGGCATTCTGGCAACCAAGTGGCTTGATAT
The DNA here is from genome assembly GCF_040206685.1 of Ascaphus truei. Classification (NCBI taxonomy): domain Eukaryota; kingdom Metazoa; phylum Chordata; class Amphibia; order Anura; family Ascaphidae; genus Ascaphus; species Ascaphus truei. The sequence goes on along the minus strand of NC_134486.1, from coordinate 178,780,095 downwards.
TTATTAGTGAGCCTGGTTACCCCCTCTCGGAACCACAGACTTAGAAATCGCCAGCTCATATACAGTGCATAAAATATATTTAAATATATACCCTTATACACCATTTTAATAAAAATTATCACACAATTCTTCTAAGTCCCTCGGGAAGAGTGAAAGATGCGCACGTTCATTTTTAGAGCTCCTAGACCTTCCTATAAGAAGTTAGCCAAAAAGTAGCTTCTAAAAACGCTTAGGCTAAGTTTCAGAGTTGCTTCTAATGTACCAAAGCTGGACTTAGACATAATTTCACTCTCACAACATTATGGCTGGTTGGAGACAGTCCGAACCACAAGTACCGGGTCCATGGTTCTGGGCGTATACTGGGGGGACGGGAACGACTCCCATTAACCCCTGACTATACCGGGGATACGCTTATCACAATGCCTTTCTGGTCTGTGCTGAAGCAGTGCATTCTGGCAACCAAGTGGCTTGACCTTTATTAGTGAGCCTGGTTACCCCCTCTCGGAACCACAGACTTAGAAATCGCCAGCTCATATACAGTGCATAAAATATATTTAAATATATACCCTTATACACCATTTTAATAAAAAATATCACAAAATTCTTCTAAGTCCCTCAGGAAGAGTGAAAGATGCGCACGTTCGTTTTCAGAGCTCCAACAGTAGACCTTCCTATAAGAAGTTAGCCAAAAAGTATCTTCGAAAAACGCTTAGGTTAAGTTTGAGAGTTGCTTCTAATGTACCAAAGCTGGACTTAGACATAATTTCACTCTCACAACATTATGGCTGGTTGGAGACAGTCCGAACCACAAATACCGGGTCCATGGTTCTGGGCGTATACTGGGGGGACGGGAACGACTCCCATTAACCCCTGACTATACCGGGGATACGCTTATCACAATGCCTTTCTGGTCTGTGCTAAGCAGGGCATCCTGGCAGCCAAGTGGCTTGACCTTTATTGGTGAGCCTGGTTACCCCCTCTCGGAATCACAGACTTAGAAATCGCCAGCTCATATACAGTGCATAAAATATATTTAAATATATACCCTTATACACCATTTTAATAAAAATTATCACACAATTCTTCTAAGTCCCTCGGGAAGAGAGAAAGATGCGCACGTTCATTTTCAGAGCTCCTAGACCTTCCTATAAGAAGTTAGCCAAAAAGTAGCTTCGAAAAACGCTTAGGTTAAGTTTGAGAGTTGCTTCTAATGTACCAAAGCTGGACTTAGACATAATTTCACTCTCACAACATTATGGCTGGTTGGAGACAGTCCGAACCACAAGTACCGGGTCCATGGTTCTGGGCGTATACTGGGGGGACGGGAACGACTCCCATTAACCCCTGACTATACCGGGGATACGCTTATCACAATGCCTTTCTGGTCTGTGCTGAAGCAGTGCATTCTGGCAACCAAGTGGCTTGACCTTTATTAGTGAGCCTGGTTACCCCCTCTCGGAACCACAGACTTAGAAATCGCCAGCTCATATACAGTGCATAAAATATATTTAAATATATACCCTTATACACCATTTTAATAAAAAATATCACAAAATACTTCTACTGTAAGTCCCTCAGGAAGAGTGAAAGATGCGCACGTTCATTTTCAGAGCTCCTAGACCTTCCTATAAGAAGTTAGCCAAAAAGTAGCTTCGAAAAACGCTTAGGTTAAGTTTGAGAGTTGCTTCTAATGTACCAAAGCTGGACTTAGACATAATTTCACTCTCACAACATTATGGCTGGTTGGAGACAGTCCGAACCACAAGTACCGGGTCCATGGTTTTGGCCGTATACTGAGGGGACGGGAACGACTCCCATTAACCCCTGACTATACCGGGGATATGCTTATCACAATGCCTTTCTGGTCTGTGCTAAGCAGGGCATTCTGGCAACCAAGTGGCTTGATATTTATTAGTGAGCCTGGTTACCCCCTCTCGGAACCACAGACTTAGAAATCGCCAGCTCATATACAGTGCATAAAATATATTTAAATATATACCCTTATACACCATTTTAATAAAAATTATCACACAATTCTTCTAAGTCCCTCGGGAAGAGTGAAAGATGCGCACGTTCATTTTCAGAGCTCCTAGACCTTCCTATAAGAAGTTAGCCAAAAAGTAGCTTCTAAAAACGCTTAGGTTAAGTTTGAGAGTTGCTTCTAATGTACCAAAGCTGGACTTAGACATAATTTCACTCTCACAACATTATGGCTGGTTGGAGACAGTCCGAACCACAAGTACCGGGTCCATGGTTCTGGGCGTATACTGGGGGGACGGGAACGACTCCCATTAACCCCTGACTATACCGGGGATACGCTTATCACAATGCCTTTCTGGTCTGTGCTGAAGCAGTGCATTCTGGCAACCAAGTGGCTTGACCTTTATTAGTGAGCCTGGTTACCCCCTCTCGGAACCACAGACTTAGAAATCGCCAGCTCATATACAGTGCATAAAATATATTTAAATATATACCCTTATACACCATTTTAATAAAAAATATCACAAAATTCTTCTAAGTCCCTCAGGAAGAGTGAAAGATGCGCACGTTCGTTTTCAGAGCTCCAACAGTAGACCTTCCTATAAGAAGTTAGCCAAAAAGTATCTTCGAAAAACGCTTAGGTTAAGTTTGAGAGTTGCTTCTAATGTACCAAAGCTGGACTTAGACATAATTTCACTCTCACAACATTATGGCTGGTTGGAGACAGTCCGAACCACAAATACCGGGTCCATGGTTCTGGGCGTATACTGGGGGGACGGGAACGACTCCCATTAACCCCTGACTATACCGGGGATACGCTTATCACAATGCCTTTCTGGTCTGTGCTAAGCAGGGCATCCTGGCAGCCAAGTGGCTTGACCTTTATTGGTGAGCCTGGTTACCCCCTCTCGGAATCACAGACTTAGAAATCGCCAGCTCATATACAGTGCATAAAATATATTTAAATATATACCCTTATACACCATTTTAATAAAAATTATCACACAATTCTTCTAAGTCCCTCGGGAAGAGAGAAAGATGCGCACGTTCATTTTCAGAGCTCCTAGACCTTCCTATAAGAAGTTAGCCAAAAAGTAGCTTCGAAAAACGCTTAGGTTAAGTTTGAGAGTTGCTTCTAATGTACCAAAGCTGGACTTAGACATAATTTCACTCTCACAACATTATGGCTGGTTGGAGACAGTCCGAACCACAAGTACCGGGTCCATGGTTCTGGGCGTATACTGGGGGGACGGGAACGACTCCCATTAACCCCTGACTATACCGGGGATACGCTTATCACAATGCCTTTCTGGTCTGTGCTGAAGCAGTGCATTCTGGCAACCAAGTGGCTTGACCTTTATTAGTGAGCCTGGTTACCCCCTCTCGGAACCACAGACTTAGAAATCGCCAGCTCATATACAGTGCATAAAATATATTTAAATATATACCCTTATACACCATTTTAATAAAAAATATCACAAAATACTTCTACTGTAAGTCCCTCAGGAAGAGTGAAAGATGCGCACGTTCATTTTCAGAGCTCCTAGACCTTCCTATAAGAAGTTAGCCAAAAAGTAGCTTCGAAAAACGCTTAGGTTAAGTTTGAGAGTTGCTTCTAATGTACCAAAGCTGGACTTAGACATAATTTCACTCTCACAACATTATGGCTGGTTGGAGACAGTCCGAACCACAAGTACCGAGTCCATGGTTCTGGGCGTATACTGGGGGGATGGGAACGACTCCCATTAACCCCTGACTATACCGGGGATACGCTTATCACAATGCCTTTCTGGTCTGTGCTAAGCAGGGCATCCTGGCAGCCAAGTGGCTTGACCTTTATTAGTGAGCCTGGTTACCCCCTCTCGGAACCACAGACTTAGAAATCGCCAGCTCATATACTGTACAGTGCATAAAATATATTTAAATATATACCCTTATACACCATTTTAATAAAAATTATCACACAATTCTTCTAAGTCCCTCGGGAAAAGAGAAAGATGCGCACGTTCATTTTCAGAGCTCCTAGACCTTCCTACTGTATAAGAAGTTAGCCAAAAAGTAGCTTCGAAAAACGCTTAGGTTAAGTTTGAGAGTTGCTTCTAATGTACCAAAGCTGGACTTAGACATAATTTCACTCTCACAACATTATGGCTGGTTGGAGACAGTCCGAACCACAAATACCGGGTCCATGGTTCTGGGCGTAAACTGGGGGGACGGGAACGACTCCCATTAACCCCTGACTATACCGGGGATACGCTTATCACAATGCCTTTCTGGTCTGTGCTAAGCAGGGCATCCTGGCAGCCAAGTGGCTTGACCATTATTGGTGAGCCTGGTTACCCCCTCTCGGAACCACAGACTTAGAAATCGCCAGCTCATATACAGTGCATAAAATATATTTAAATATATACCCTTATACACCATTTTAATAAAAAATATCACAAAATTCTTCTAAGTCCCTCAGGAAGAGTGAAAGATGCGCACGTTCATTTTCAGAGCTCCTAGACCTTCCTATAAGAAGTTAGCCAAAAAGTAGCTTCGAAAAACGCTTAGGTTAAGTTTGAGAGTTGCTTCTAATGTACCAAAGCTGGACTTAGACATAATTTCACTCTCACAACATTATGGCTGGTTGGAGACAGTCCGAACCACAAGTACCGGGTCCATGGTTCTGGGCGTATACTGGGGGGACGGGAACGACTCCCATTAACCCCTGACTATACCGGGGATACGCTTATCACAATGCCTTTCTGGTCTGTGCTGAAGCAGTGCATTCTGGCAACCAAGTGGCTTGACCTTTATTAGTGAGCCTGGTTACCCCCTCTCGGAACCACAGACTTAGAAATCGCCAGCTCATATACAGTGCATAAAATATATTTAAATACTGTATACACCCTTATACACCATTTTAATAAAAATTATCACACAATTCTTCTAAGTCCCTCGGGAAAAGAGAAAGATGCGCACGTTCATTTTCAGAGCTCCTAGACCTTCCTATAAGAAGTTAGCCAAAAAGTAGCTTCGAAAAACGCTTAGGTTAAGTTTGAGAGTTGCTTCTAATGTACCAAAGCTGGACTTAGACATAATTTCACTCTCACAACATTATGGCTGGTTGGAGACAGTCCGAACCACAAGTACCGGGTCCATGGTTTTGGCCGTATACTGAGGGGACGGGAACGACTCCCATTAACCCCTGACAATACCGGGGATATGCTTATCACAATGCCTTTCTGGTCTGTGCTAAGCAGGGCATTCTGGCAACCAAGTGGCTTGATATTTATTAGTGAGCCTGGTTACCCCCTCTCGGAACCACAGACTTAGAAATCGCCAGCTCATATACAGTGCATAAAATATATTTAAATATATACCCTTATACACCATTTTAATAAAAATTATCACACAATTCTTCTAAGTCCCTCGGGAAGAGTGAAAGATGCGCACGTTCATTTTTAGAGCTCCTAGACCTTCCTATAAGAAGTTAGCCAAAAAGTAGCTTCTAAAAACGCTTAGGCTAAGTTTCAGAGTTGCTTCTAATGTACCAAAGCTGGACTTAGACATAATTTCACTCTCACAACATTATGGCTGGTTGGAGACAGTCCGAACCACAAGTACCGGGTCCATGGTTCTGGGCGTATACTGGGGGGACGGGAACGACTCCCATTAACCCCTGACTATACCGGGGATACGCTTATCACAATGCCTTTCTGGTCTGTGCTGAAGCAGTGCATTCTGGCAACCAAGTGGCTTGACCTTTATTAGTGAGCCTGGTTACCCCCTCTCGGAACCACAGACTTAGAAATCGCCAGCTCATATACAGTGCATAAAATATATTTAAATATATACCCTTATACACCATTTTAATAAAAAATATCACAAAATTCTTCTAAGTCCCTCAGGAAGAGTGAAAGATGCGCACGTTCGTTTTCAGAGCTCCAACAGTAGACCTTCCTATAAGAAGTTAGCCAAAAAGTATCTTCGAAAAACGCTTAGGTTAAGTTTGAGAGTTGCTTCTAATGTACCAAAGCTGGACTTAGACATAATTTCACTCTCACAACATTATGGCTGGTTGGAGACAGTCCGAACCACAAATACCGGGTCCATGGTTCTGGGCGTATACTGGGGGGACGGGAACGACTCCCATTAACCCCTGACTATACCGGGGATACGCTTATCACAATGCCTTTCTGGTCTGTGCTAAGCAGGGCATCCTGGCAGCCAAGTGGCTTGACCTTTATTGGTGAGCCTGGTTACCCCCTCTCGGAATCACAGACTTAGAAATCGCCAGCTCATATACAGTGCATAAAATATATTTAAATATATACCCTTATACACCATTTTAATAAAAATTATCACACAATTCTTCTAAGTCCCTCGGGAAGAGAGAAAGATGCGCACGTTCATTTTCAGAGCTCCTAGACCTTCCTATAAGAAGTTAGCCAAAAAGTAGCTTCGAAAAACGCTTAGGTTAAGTTTGAGAGTTGCTTCTAATGTACCAAAGCTGGACTTAGACATAATTTCACTCTCACAACATTATGGCTGGTTGGAGACAGTCCGAACCACAAGTACCGGGTCCATGGTTCTGGGCGTATACTGGGGGGACGGGAACGACTCCCATTAACCCCTGACTATACCGGGGATACGCTTATCACAATGCCTTTCTGGTCTGTGCTGAAGCAGTGCATTCTGGCAACCAAGTGGCTTGACCTTTATTAGTGAGCCTGGTTACCCCCTCTCGGAACCACAGACTTAGAAATCGCCAGCTCATATACAGTGCATAAAATATATTTAAATATATACCCTTATACACCATTTTAATAAAAAATATCACAAAATACTTCTACTGTAAGTCCCTCAGGAAGAGTGAAAGATGCGCACGTTCATTTTCAGAGCTCCTAGACCTTCCTATAAGAAGTTAGCCAAAAAGTAGCTTCGAAAAACGCTTAGGTTAAGTTTGAGAGTTGCTTCTAATGTACCAAAGCTGGACTTAGACATAATTTCACTCTCACAACATTATGGCTGGTTGGAGACAGTCCGAACCACAAGTACCGGGTCCATGGTTTTGGCCGTATACTGAGGGGACGGGAACGACTCCCATTAACCCCTGACTATACCGGGGATATGCTTATCACAATGCCTTTCTGGTCTGTGCTAAGCAGGGCATTCTGGCAACCAAGTGGCTTGATATTTATTAGTGAGCCTGGTTACCCCCTCTCGGAACCACAGACTTAGAAATCGCCAGCTCATATACAGTGCATAAAATATATTTAAATATATACCCTTATACACCATTTTAATAAAAATTATCACACAATTCTTCTAAGTCCCTCGGGAAGAGTGAAAGATGCGCACGTTCATTTTCAGAGCTCCTAGACCTTCCTATAAGAAGTTAGCCAAAAAGTAGCTTCTAAAAACGCTTAGGTTAAGTTTGAGAGTTGCTTCTAATGTACCAAAGCTGGACTTAGACATAATTTCACTCTCACAACATTATGGCTGGTTGGAGACAGTCCGAACCACAAGTACCGGGTCCATGGTTCTGGGCGTATACTGGGGGGACGGGAACGACTCCCATTAACCCCTGACTATACCGGGGATACGCTTATCACAATGCCTTTCTGGTCTGTGCTGAAGCAGTGCATTCTGGCAACCAAGTGGCTTGACCTTTATTAGTGAGCCTGGTTACCCCCTCTCGGAACCACAGACTTAGAAATCGCCAGCTCATATACAGTGCATAAAATATATTTAAATATATACCCTTATACACCATTTTAATAAAAAATATCACAAAATTCTTCTAAGTCCCTCAGGAAGAGTGAAAGATGCGCACGTTCGTTTTCAGAGCTCCAACAGTAGACCTTCCTATAAGAAGTTAGCCAAAAAGTATCTTCGAAAAACGCTTAGGTTAAGTTTGAGAGTTGCTTCTAATGTACCAAAGCTGGACTTAGACATAATTTCACTCTCACAACATTATGGCTGGTTGGAGACAGTCCGAACCACAAATACCGGGTCCATGGTTCTGGGCGTATACTGGGGGGACGGGAACGACTCCCATTAACCCCTGACTATACCGGGGATACGCTTATCACAATGCCTTTCTGGTCTGTGCTAAGCAGGGCATCCTGGCAGCCAAGTGGCTTGACCTTTATTGGTGAGCCTGGTTACCCCCTCTCGGAATCACAGACTTAGAAATCGCCAGCTCATATACAGTGCATAAAATATATTTAAATATATACCCTTATACACCATTTTAATAAAAATTATCACACAATTCTTCTAAGTCCCTCGGGAAGAGAGAAAGATGCGCACGTTCATTTTCAGAGCTCCTAGACCTTCCTATAAGAAGTTAGCCAAAAAGTAGCTTCGAAAAACGCTTAGGTTAAGTTTGAGAGTTGCTTCTAATGTACCAAAGCTGGACTTAGACATAATTTCACTCTCACAACATTATGGCTGGTTGGAGACAGTCCGAACCACAAGTACCGGGTCCATGGTTCTGGGCGTATACTGGGGGGACGGGAACGACTCCCATTAACCCCTGACTATACCGGGGATACGCTTATCACAATGCCTTTCTGGTCTGTGCTGAAGCAGTGCATTCTGGCAACCAAGTGGCTTGACCTTTATTAGTGAGCCTGGTTACCCCCTCTCGGAACCACAGACTTAGAAATCGCCAGCTCATATACAGTGCATAAAATATATTTAAATATATACCCTTATACACCATTTTAATAAAAAATATCACAAAATACTTCTACTGTAAGTCCCTCAGGAAGAGTGAAAGATGCGCACGTTCATTTTCAGAGCTCCTAGACCTTCCTATAAGAAGTTAGCCAAAAAGTAGCTTCGAAAAACGCTTAGGTTAAGTTTGAGAGTTGCTTCTAATGTACCAAAGCTGGACTTAGACATAATTTCACTCTCACAACATTATGGCTGGTTGGAGACAGTCCGAACCACAAGTACCGAGTCCATGGTTCTGGGCGTATACTGGGGGGATGGGAACGACTCCCATTAACCCCTGACTATACCGGGGATACGCTTATCACAATGCCTTTCTGGTCTGTGCTAAGCAGGGCATCCTGGCAGCCAAGTGGCTTGACCTTTATTAGTGAGCCTGGTTACCCCCTCTCGGAACCACAGACTTAGAAATCGCCAGCTCATATACTGTACAGTGCATAAAATATATTTAAATATATACCCTTATACACCATTTTAATAAAAATTATCACACAATTCTTCTAAGTCCCTCGGGAAAAGAGAAAGATGCGCACGTTCATTTTCAGAGCTCCTAGACCTTCCTACTGTATAAGAAGTTAGCCAAAAAGTAGCTTCGAAAAACGCTTAGGTTAAGTTTGAGAGTTGCTTCTAATGTACCAAAGCTGGACTTAGACATAATTTCACTCTCACAACATTATGGCTGGTTGGAGACAGTCCGAACCACAAATACCGGGTCCATGGTTCTGGGCGTAAACTGGGGGGACGGGAACGACTCCCATTAACCCCTGACTATACCGGGGATACGCTTATCACAATGCCTTTCTGGTCTGTGCTAAGCAGGGCATCCTGGCAGCCAAGTGGCTTGACCATTATTGGTGAGCCTGGTTACCCCCTCTCGGAACCACAGACTTAGAAATCGCCAGCTCATATACAGTGCATAAAATATATTTAAATATATACCCTTATACACCATTTTAATAAAAATTATCACACAATTCTTCTAAGTCCCTCGGGAAAAGAGAAAGATGCGCACGTTCATTTTCAGAGCTCCTAGACCTTCCTATAAGAAGTTAGCCAAAAAGTAGCTTCGAAAAACGCTTAGGTTAAGTTTGAGTGTTGCTTCTAATGTACCAAAGCTGGACTTAGACATAATTTCACTCTCACAACATTATGGCTGGTTGGAGACAGTCCGAACCACAAGTACCGGGTCCATGGTTCTGGGCGTATACTGGGGGGACGGGAACGACTCCCATTAACCCCTGACTATACCGGGGATACGCTTATCACAATGCCTTTCTGGTCTGTGCTGAAGCAGTGCATTCTGGCAACCAAGTGGCTTGACCTTTATTAGTGAGCCTGGTTACCCCCTCTCGGAACCACAGACTTAGAAATCGCCAGCTCATATACAGTGCATAAAATATATTTAAATATATACCCTTATACACCATTTTAATAAAAAATATCACAAAATTCTTCTAAGTCCCTCAGGAAGAGTGAAAGATGCGCACGTTCATTTTCAGAGCTCCTAGACCTTCCTATAAGAAGTTAGCCAAAAAGTAGCTTCGAAAAACGCTTAGGTTAAGTTTGAGAGTTGCTTCTAATGTACCAAAGCTGGACTTAGACATAATTTCACTCTCACAACATTATGGCTGGTTGGAGACAGTCCGAACCACAAGTACCGGGTCCATGGTTCTGGGCGTATACTGGGGGGACGGGAACGACTCCCATTAACCCCTGACTATACCGGGGATACGCTTATCACAATGCCTTTCTGGTCTGTGCTGAAGCAGTGCATTCTGGCAACCAAGTGGCTTGACCTTTATTAGTGAGCCTGGTTACCCCCTCTCGGAACCACAGACTTAGAAATCGCCAGCTCATATACAGTGCATAAAATATATTTAAATATATACCCTTATACACCATTTTAATAAAAAATATCACAAAATTCTTCTAAGTCCCTCAGGAAGAGTGAAAGATGCGCACGTTCATTTTCAGAGCTCCTAGACCTTCCTATAAGAAGTTAGCCAAAAAGTAGCTTCGAAAAACGCTTAGGTTAAGTTTGAGAGTTGCTTCTAATGTACCAAAGCTGGACTTAGACATAATTTCACTCTCACAACATTATGGCTGGTTGGAGACAGTCCGAACCACAAATACCGGGTCCATGGTTCTGGGCGTATACTGGGGGGACGGGAACGACTCCCATTAACCCCTGACTATACCGGGGATACGCTTATCACAATGCCTTTCTGGTCTGTGCTAAGCAGGGCATCCTGGCAGCCAAGTGGCTTGACCTTTATTAGTGAGCCTGGTTACCCCCTCTCGGAACCACAGACTTAGAAATCGCCAGCTCATATACAGTGCATAAAATATATTTAAATATATACCCTTATACACCATTTTAATAAAAATTATCACACAATTCTTCTAAGTCCCTCGGGAAAAGAGAAAGATGCGCACGTTCATTTTCAGAGCTCCTAGACCTTCCTATAAGAAGTTAGCCAAAAAGTAGCTTCGAAAAACGCTAAGGTTAAGTTTCAGAGTTGCTTCTAATGTACCAAAGCTGGACTTAGACATAATTTCACTCTCACAACATTATGGCTGGTTGGAGACAGTCCGAACCACAAGTACCGGGTCCATGGTTCTGGGCTTATACTGGGGGGACGGGAACGACTCCCATTAACCCCTGACTATACCGGGGATACGCTTATCACAATGCCTTTCTGGTCTGTGCTGAAGCAGTGCATTCTTTCAACCAAGTGGCTTGACCTTTATTAGTGAGCCTGGTTACCCCCTCTCGGAACCACAGACTTAGAAATCGCCAGCTCATATACAGTGCATAAAATATATTTAAATATATACCCTTATACACCATTTTAATAAAAATTATTACACAATTCTTCTAAGTCCCTCGGGAAGAGTGAAAGATGCGCACGTTCATTTTCAGAGCTCCTAGACCTTCCTATAAGAAGTTAGCCAAAAAGTAGCTTCTAAAAACGCTTAGGTTAAGTTTCAGAGTTGCTTCTAATGCACTGTACCAAAGCTGGACTTAGACATAATTTCACTCTCACAACATTATGGCTGGTTGGAGACAGTCCGAACCACAAGTACCGGGTCCATGGTTCTGGGCGTATACTGGGGGGACGGGAACGACTCCCATTAACCCCTGACTATACCGGGGATACGCTTATCACAATGCCTTTCTGGTCTGTGCTGAAGCAGTGCATTCTGGCAAACAAGTGGCTTGACCTTTATTAGTGAGCCTGGTTACCCCCTCTCGGAACCACAGACTTAGAAATCGCCAGCTCATATACAGTGCATAAAATATATTTAAATATATACCCTTATACACCATTTTAATAAAAAATATCACAAAATTCTTCTAAGTCCCTCAGGAAGAGTGAAAGATGCGCACGTTCATTTTCAGAGCTCCTAGACCTTCCTATAAGAAGTTAGCCAAAAAGTAGCTTCGAAAAACGCTTAGGTTAAGTTTGAGAGTTGCTTCTAATGTACCAAAGCTGGACTTAGACATAATTTCACTCTCACAACATTATGGCTGGTTGGAGACAGTCCGAACCACAAGTACCGGGTCCATGGTTCTGGGCGTATACTGGGGGGACGGGAACGACTCCCATTAACCCCTGACTATACCGGGGATACGCTTATCACAATGCCTTTCTGGTCTGTGCTGAAGCAGTGCATTCTGGCAACCAAGTGGCTTGACCTTTATTAGTGAGCCTGGTTACCCCCTCTCGGAACCACAGACTTAGAAATCGCCAGCTCATATACAGTGCATAAAATATATTTAAATATATACCCTTATACACCATTTTAATAAAAAATATCACAAAATTCTTCTAAGTCCCTCAGGAAGAGTGAAAGATGCGCACGTTCATTTTCAGAGCTCCTAGACCTTCCTATAAGAAGTTAGCCAAAAAGTAGCTTCGAAAAACGCTTAGGTTAAGTTTGAGAGTTGCTTCTAATGTACCAAAGCTGGACTTAGACATAATTTCACTCTCACAACATTATGGCTGGTTGGAGACAGTCCGAACCACAAGTACCGGGTCCATGGTTCTGGGCGTATACTGGGGGGACGGGAACGACTCCCATTATCCCCTGACTATACCGGGGATACGCTTATCACAATGCCTTTCTGGTCTGTGCTGAAGCAGTGCATTCTGGCAACCAAGTGGCTTGACCTTTATTAGTGAGCCTGGTTACCCCCTCTCGGAACCACAGACTTAGAAATCGCCAGCTCATATACAGTGCATAAAATATATTTAAATATATACCCTTATACACCATTTTAATAAAAAATATCACAAAATTCTTCTAGGTCCCTCAGGAAGAGTAAAAGATGCGCACGTTCATTTTCAGAGCTCCTAGACCTTCCTATAAGAAGTTAGCCAAAAAGTAGCTTCGAAAAACGCTTAGGTTAAGTTTGAGAGTTGCTTCTAATGTACCAAAGCTGGACTTAGACATAATTTCACTCTCACAACATTATGGCTGGTTGGAGACAGTCCGAACCACAAATACCGGGTCCATGGTTCTGGGCGTATACTGGGGGGACGGGAACGACTCCCATTAACCCCTGACTATACCGGGGATACGCTTATCACAATGCCTTTCTGGTCTGTGCTAAGCAGGGCATCCTGGCAGCCAAGTGGCTTGACCTTTATTAGTGAGCCTGGTTACCCCCTCTCGGAACCACAGACTTAGAAATCGCCAGCTCATATACAGTGCATAAAATATATTTAAATATATACCCTTATACACCATTTTAATAAAAATTATCACACAATTCTTCTAAGTCCCTCGGGAAAAGAGAAAGATGCGCACGTTCATTTTCAGAGCTCCTAGACCTTCCTATAAGAAGTTAGCCAAAAAGTAGCTTCGAAAAACGCTAAGGTTAAGTTTCAGAGTTGCTTCTAATGTACCAAAGCTGGACTTAGACATAATTTCACTCTCACAACATTATGGCTGGTTGGAGACAGTCCGAACCACAAGTACCGGGTCCATGGTTCTGGGCTTATACTGGGGGGACGGGAACGACTCCCATTAACCCCTGACTATACCGGGGATACGCTTATCACAATGCCTTTCTGGTCTGTGCTGAAGCAGTGCATTCTTTCAACCAAGTGGCTTGACCTTTATTAGTGAGCCTGGTTACCCCCTCTCGGAACCACAGACTTAGAAATCGCCAGCTCATATACAGTGCATAAAATATATTTAAATATATACCCTTATACACCATTTTAATAAAAATTATTACACAATTCTTCTAAGTCCCTCGGGAAGAGTGAAAGATGCGCACGTTCATTTTCAGAGCTCCTAGACCTTCCTATAAGAAGTTAGCCAAAAAGTAGCTTCTAAAAACGCTTAGGTTAAGTTTCAGAGTTGCTTCTAATGCACTGTACCAAAGCTGGACTTAGACATAATTTCACTCTCACAACATTATGGCTGGTTGGAGACAGTCCGAACCACAAGTACCGGGTCCATGGTTCTGGGCGTATACTGGGGGGACGGGAACGACTCCCATTAACCCCTGACTATACCGGGGATACGCTTATCACAATGCCTTTCTGGTCTGTGCTGAAGCAGTGCATTCTGGCAAACAAGTGGCTTGACCTTTATTAGTGAGCCTGGTTACCCCCTCTCGGAACCACAGACTTAGAAATCGCCAGCTCATATACAGTGCATAAAATATATTTAAATATATACCCTTATACACCATTTTAATAAAAAATATCACAAAATTCTTCTAAGTCCCTCAGGAAGAGTGAAAGATGCGCACGTTCATTTTCAGAGCTCCTAGACCTTCCTATAAGAAGTTAGCCAAAAAGTAGCTTCGAAAAACGCTTAGGTTAAGTTTGAGAGTTGCTTCTAATGTACCAAAGCTGGACTTAGACATAATTTCACTCTCACAACATTATGGCTGGTTGGAGACAGTCCGAACCACAAGTACCGGGTCCATGGTTCTGGGCGTATACTGGGGGGACGGGAACGACTCCCATTAACCCCTGACTATACCGGGGATACGCTTATCACAATGCCTTTCTGGTCTGTGCTGAAGCAGTGCATTCTGGCAACCAAGTGGCTTGACCTTTATTAGTGAGCCTGGTTACCCCCTCTCGGAACCACAGACTTAGAAATCGCCAGCTCATATACAGTGCATAAAATATATTTAAATATATACCCTTATACACCATTTTAATAAAAAATATCACAAAATTCTTCTAAGTCCCTCAGGAAGAGTGAAAGATGCGCACGTTCATTTTCAGAGCTCCTAGACCTTCCTATAAGAAGTTAGCCAAAAAGTAGCTTCGAAAAACGCTTAGGTTAAGTTTGAGAGTTGCTTCTAATGTACCAAAGCTGGACTTAGACATAATTTCACTCTCACAACATTATGGCTGGTTGGAGACAGTCCGAACCACAAGTACCGGGTCCATGGTTCTGGGCGTATACTGGGGGGACGGGAACGACTCCCATTAACCCCTGACTATACCGGGGATACGCTTATCACAATGCCTTTCTGGTCTGTGCTAAGCAGGGCATCCTGGCAGCCAAGTGGCTTGACCATTATTGGTGAGCCTGGTTACCCCCTCTCGGAACCACAGACTTAGAAATCGCCAGCTCATATACAGTGCATAAAATATATTTAAATATATACCCTTATACACCATTTTAATAAAAATTATCACACAATTCTTCTAAGTCCCTCGGGAAAAGAGAAAGATGCGCACGTTCATTTTTAGAGCTCCTAGACCTTCCTATAAGAAGTTAGCCAAAAAGTAGCTTCGAAAAACGCTTAGGTTAAGTTTGAGAGTTGCTTCTAATGTACCAAAGCTGGACTTAGACATAATTTCACTCTCACAACATTATGGCTGGTTGGAGACAGTCCGAACCACAAGTACCGGGTCCAATGTTCTGGGCGTATACTGGGGGGACGGTAACGACTCCCATTAACCCCTGACTATACCGGGGATACGCTTATCACAATGCCTTTCTGGTCTGTGCTGAAGCAGTGCATTCTGGCAACCAAGTGGCTTGACCTTTATTAGTGAGCCTGGTTACCCCCTCTCGGAACCACAGACTTAGAAATCGCCAGCTCATATACAGTGCATAAAATATATTTAAATATATACCCTTATACACCATTTTAATAAAAAATATCACAAAATTCTTCTAAGTCCCTCAGGAAGAGTGAAAGATGCGCACGTTCATTTTCAGAGCTCCTAGACCTTCCTATAAGAAGTTAGCCAAAAAGTAGCTTCGAAAAACGCTTAGGTTAAGTTTGAGAGTTGCTTCTAATGTACCAAAGCTGGACTTAGACATAATTTCACTCTCACAACATTATGGCTGGTTGGAGACAGTCCGAACCACAAGTACCGGGTCCATGGTTCTGGGCGTATACTGGGGGGACGGGAACGACTCCCATTAACCCCTGACTATACCGGGGATACGCTTATCACAATGCCTTTCTGGTCTGTGCTGAAGCAGTGCATTCTGGCAACCAAGTGGCTTGACCTTTATTAGTGAGCCTGGTTACCCCCTCTCGGAACCACAGACTTAGAAATCGCCAGCTCATATACAGTGCATAAAATATATTTAAATATATACCCTTATACACCATTTTAATAAAAAATATCACAAAATTCTTCTAAGTCCCTCAGGAAGAGTGAAAGATGCGCACGTTCATTTTCAGAGCTCCTAGACCTTCCTATAAGAAGTTAGCCAAAAAGTAGCTTCGAAAAACGCTTAGGTTAAGTTTGAGAGTTGCTTCTAATGTACCAAAGCTGGACTTAGACATAATTTCACTCTCACAACATTATGGCTGGTTGGAGACAGTCCGAACCACAAGTACCGGGTCCATGGTTCTGGGCGTATACTGGGGGGACGGGAACGACTCCCATTATCCCCTGACTATACCGGGGATACGCTTATCACAATGCCTTTCTGGTCTGTGCTGAAGCAGTGCATTCTGGCAACCAAGTGGCTTGACCTTTATTAGTGAGCCTGGTTACCCCCTCTCGGAACCACAGACTTAGAAATCGCCAGCTCATATACAGTGCATAAAATATATTTAAATATATACCCTTATACACCATTTTAATAAAAAATATCACAAAATTCTTCTAGGTCCCTCAGGAAGAGTAAAAGATGCGCACGTTCATTTTCAGAGCTCCTAGACCTTCCTATAAGAAGTTAGCCAAAAAGTAGCTTCGAAAAACGCTTAGGTTAAGTTTGAGAGTTGCTTCTAATGTACCAAAGCTGGACTTAGACATAATTTCACTCTCACAACATTATGGCTGGTTGGAGACAGTCCGAACCACAAATACCGGGTCCATGGTTCTGGGCGTATACTGGGGGGACGGGAACGACTCCCATTAACCCCTGACTATACCGGGGATACGCTTATCACAATGCCTTTCTGGTCTGTGCTAAGCAGGGCATCCTGGCAGCCAAGTGGCTTGACCATTATTGGTGAGCCTGGTTACCCCCTCTCGGAACCACAGACTTAGAAATCGCCAGCTCATATACAGTGCATAAAATATATTTAAATATATACCCTTATACACCATTTTAATAAAAATTATCACACAATTCTTCTAAGTCCCTCGGGAAAAGAGAAAGATGCGCACGTTCATTTTTAGAGCTCCTAGACCTTCCTATAAGAAGTTAGCCAAAAAGTAGCTTCGAAAAACGCTTAGGTTAAGTTTGAGAGTTGCTTCTAATGTACCAAAGCTGGACTTAGACATAATTTCACTCTCACAACATTATGGCTGGTTGGAGACAGTCCGAACCACAAGTACCGGGTCCAATGTTCTGGGCGTATACTGGGGGGACGGTAACGACTCCCATTAACCCCTGACTATACCGGGGATACGCTTATCACAATGCCTTTCTGGTCTGTGCTGAAGCAGTGCATTCTGGCAACCAAGTGGCTTGACCTTTATTAGTGAGCCTGGTTACCCCCTCTCGGAACCACAGACTTAGAAATCGCCAGCTCATATACAGTGCATAAAATATATTTAAATATATACCCTTATACACCATTTTAATAAAAAATATCACAAAATTCTTCTAAGTCCCTCAGGAAGAGTGAAAGATGCGCACGTTCATTTTCAGAGCTCCTAGACCTTCCTATAAGAAGTTAGCCAAAAAGTAGCTTCGAAAAACGCTTAGGTTAAGTTTGAGAGTTGCTTCTAATGTACCAAAGCTGGACTTAGACATAATTTCACTCTCACAACATTATGGCTGGTTGGAGACAGTCCGAACCACAAGTACCGGGTCCATGGTTCTGGGCGTATACTGGGGGGACGGGAACGACTCCCATTAACCCCTGACTATACCGGGGATACGCTTATCACAATGCCTTTCTGGTCTGTGCTGAAGCAGTGCATTCTGGCAACCAAGTGGCTTGACCTTTATTAGTGAGCCTGGTTACCCCCTCTCGGAACCACAGACTTAGAAATCGCCAGCTCATATACAGTGCATAAAATATATTTAAATATATACCCTTATACACCATTTTAATAAAAAATATCACAAAATTCTTCTAAGTCCCTCAGGAAGAGTGAAAGATGCGCACGTTCATTTTCAGAGCTCCTAGACCTTCCTATAAGAAGTTAGCCAAAAAGTAGCTTCGAAAAACGCTTAGGTTAAGTTTGAGAGTTGCTTCTAATGTACCAAAGCTGGACTTAGACATAATTTCACTCTCACAACATTATGGCTGGTTGGAGACAGTCCGAACCACAAGTACCGGGTCCATGGTTCTGGGCGTATACTGGGGGGACGGGAACGACTCCCATTATCCCCTGACTATACCGGGGATACGCTTATCACAATGCCTTTCTGGTCTGTGCTGAAGCAGTGCATTCTGGCAACCAAGTGGCTTGACCTTTATTAGTGAGCCTGGTTACCCCCTCTCGGAACCACAGACTTAGAAATCGCCAGCTCATATACAGTGCATAAAATATATTTAAATATATACCCTTATACACCATTTTAATAAAAAATATCACAAAATTCTTCTAGGTCCCTCAGGAAGAGTAAAAGATGCGCACGTTCATTTTCAGAGCTCCTAGACCTTCCTATAAGAAGTTAGCCAAAAAGTAGCTTCGAAAAACGCTTAGGTTAAGTTTGAGAGTTGCTTCTAATGTACCAAAGCTGGACTTAGACATAATTTCACTCTCACAACATTATGGCTGGTTGGAGACAGTCCGAACCACAAATACCGGGTCCATGGTTCTGGGCGTATACTGGGGGGACGGGAACGACTCCCATTAACCCCTGACTATACCGGGGATACGCTTATCACAATGCCTTTCTGGTCTGTGCTAAGCAGGGCATCCTGGCAGCCAAGTGGCTTGACCTTTATTAGTGAGCCTGGTTACCCCCTCTCGGAACCACAGACTTAGAAATCGCCAGCTCATATACAGTGCATAAAATATATTTAAATATATACCCTTATACACCATTTTAATAAAAATTATCACACAATTCTTTTAAGTCCCTCGGGAAAAGAGAAAGATGCGCACGTTCATTTTGAGAGCTCCTAGACCTTCCTATAAGAAGTTAGCCAAAAAGTAGCTTCGAAAAACGCTTAGGTTAAGTTTCAGAGTTGCTTCTAATGTACCAAAGCTGGACTTAGACATAATTTCACTCTCACAACATTATGGCTGGTTGGAGACAGTCCGAACCACAAGTACCGGGTCCATGGTTCTGGGCTTATACTGGGGGGACGGGAACGACTCCCATTAACCCCTGACTATACCGGGGATACGCTTATCACAATGCCTTTCTGGTCTGTGCTGAAGCAGTGCATTCTTTCAACCAAGTGGCTTGACCTTTATTAGTGAGCCTGGTTACCCCCTCTCGGAACCACAGACTTAGAAATCGCCAGCTCATATACAGTGCATAAAATATATTTAAATATATACCCTTATACACCATTTTAATAAAAATTATTACACAATTCTTCTAAGTCCCTCGGGAAGAGTGAAAGATGCGCACGTTCATTTTCAGAGCTCCTAGACCTTCCTATAAGAAGTTAGCCAAAAAGTAGCTTCTAAAAACGCTTAGGTTAAGTTTGAGAGTTGCTTCTTATGTACCAAAGCTGGACTTAGACATAATTTCACTCTCACAACATTATGGCTGGTTGGAGACAGTCCGAACCACAAGTACCGGGTCCATGGTTCTGGGCGTATACTGGGGGGACGGGGACGACTCCCATTAACCCCTGACTATACCGGGGATACGCTTATCACAATGCCTTTCTGGTCTGTGCTGAAGCAGGGCATTCTGGCAGCCAAGTGGCTTGACCTTTATTAGTGAGCCTGGTTACCCCCTCTCGGAACCACAGACTTAGAAATCGCCAGCTCATATACAGTGCATAAAATATATTTAAATATATACCCTTATACACCATTTTAATAAAAAATATCACAAAATTCTTCTAAGTCCCTCAGGAAGAGTGAAAGATGCGCACGTTCATTTTCAGAGCTCCTAGACCTTCCTATAAGAAGTTAGCCAAAAAGTAGCTTCGAAAAACGCTTAGGTTAAGTTTGAGAGTTGCTTCTAATGTACCAAAGCTGGACTTAGACATAATTTCACTCTCACAACATTATGGCTGGTTGGAGACAGTCCGAACCACAAGTACCGGGTCCATGGTTCTGGGCGTATACTGGGGGGACGGGAACGACTCCCATTAACCCCTGACTATACCGGGGATACGCTTATCACAATGCCTTTCTGGTCTGTGCTGAAGCAGTGCATTCTGGCAACCAAGTGGCTTGACCTTTATTAGTGAGCCTGGTTACCCCCTCTCGGAACCACAGACTTAGAAATCGCCAGCTCATATACAGTGCATAAAATATATTTAAATATATACCCTTATACACCATTTTAATAAAAAATATCACAAAATTCTTCTAAGTCCCTCAGGAAGAGTGAAAGATGCGCACGTTCATTTTCAGAGCTCCTAGACCTTCCTATAAGAAGTTAGCCAAAAAGTAGCTTCGAAAAACGCTTAGGTTAAGTTTGAGAGTTGCTTCTAATGTACCAAAGCTGGACTTAGACATAATTTCACTCTCACAACATTATGGCTGGTTGGAGACAGTCCGAACCACAAGTACCGGGTCCATGGTTCTGGGCGTATACTGGGGGGACGGGAACGACTCCCATTATCCCCTGACTATACCGGGGATACGCTTATCACAATGCCTTTCTGGTCTGTGCTGAAGCAGTGCATTCTGGCAACCAAGTGGCTTGACCTTTATTAGTGAGCCTGGTTACCCCCTCTCGGAACCACAGACTTAGAAATCGCCAGCTCATATACAGTGCATAAAATATATTTAAATATATACCCTTAAACACCATTTTAATAAAAAATATCACAAAATTCTTCTAGGTCCCTCAGGAAGAGTAAAAGATGCGCACGTTCATTTTCAGAGCTCCTAGACCTTCCTATAAGAAGTTAGCCAAAAAGTAGCTTCGAAAAACGCTTAGGTTAAGTTTCAGAGTTGCTTCTAATGTACCAAAGCTGGACTTAGACATAATTTCACTCTCACAACATTATGGCTGGTTGGAGACAGTCCGAACCACAAGTACCGGGTCCATGGTTCTGGGCTTATACTGGGGGGACGGGAACGACTCCCATTAACCCCTGACTATACCGGGGATACGCTTATCACAATGCCTTTCTGGTCTGTGCTGAAGCAGTGCATTCTGGCAACCAAGTGGCTTGACCTTTATTAGTGAGCCTGGTTACCCCCTCTCGGAACCACAGACTTAGAAATCGCCAGCTCATATACAGTGCATAAAATATATTTAAATATATTCCCTTATACACCATTTTAATAAAAATTATTACACAATTCTTCTAAGTCCCTCGGGAAGAGTGAAAGATGCGCACGTTCATTTTCAGAGCTCCTAGACCTTCCTATAAGAAGTTAGCCAAAAAGTAGCTTCGAAAAACGCTTAGGTTAAGTTTCAGAGTTGCTTCTAATGTACCAAAGCTGGACTTAGACATAATTTCACTCTCACAACATTATGGCTGGTTGGAGACAGTCCGAACCACAAGTACCGGGTCCATGGTTCTGGGCGTATACTGGGGGGACGGGGACGACTCCCATTAACCCCTGACTATACCGGGGATACGCTTATCACAATGCCTTTCTGGTCTGTGCTGAAGCAGGGCATTCTGGCAGCCAAGTGGCTTGACCTTTATTAGTGAGCCTGGTTACCCCCTCTCAGAACCACAGACTTAGAAATCGCCAGCTCATATACAGTGCATAAAATATATTTAAATATATACCCTTATACACCATTTTAATAAAAAATATCACAAAATTCTTCTAAGTCCCTCAGGAAGAGTGAAAGATGCGCACGTTCATTTTCAGAGCTCCTAGACCTTCCTATAAGAAGTTAGCCAAAAAGTAGCTTCGAAAAACGCTTAGGTTAAGTTTGAGAGTTGCTTCTAATGTACCAAAGCTGGACTTAGACATAATTTCACTCTCACAACATTATGGCTGGTTGGAGACAGTCCGAACCACAAGTACCGGGTCCATGGTTCTGGGCGTATACTGGGGGGACGGGGACGACTCCCATTAACCCCTGACTATACCGGGGATACGCTTATCACAATGCCTTTCTGGTCTGTGCTGAAGCAGGGCATTCTGGCAGCCAAGTGGCTTGACCTTTATTAGTGAGCCTGGTTACCCCCTCTCGGAACCACAGACTTAGAAATCGCCAGCTCATATACAGTGCATAAAATATATTTAAATATATACCCTTATACACCATTTTAATAAAAAATATCACAAAATTCTTCTAAGTCCCTCAGGAAGAATGAAAGATGCGCACGTTCATTTTCAGAGCTCCTAGACCTTCCTATAAGAAGTTAGCCAAAAAGTAGCTTCGAAAAACGCTTAGGTTAAGTTTGAGAGTTGCTTCTAATGTACCAAAGCTGGACTTAGACATAATTTCACTCTCACAACATTATGGCTGGTTGGAGACAGTCCGAACCACAAGTACCGGGTCCATGGTTCTGGGCGTATACTGGGGGGACGGGGACGACTCCCATTAACCCCTGACTATACCGGGGATACGCTTATCACAATGCCTTTCTGGTCTGTGCTGAAGCAGGGCATTCTGGCAGCCAAGTGGCTGGACCTTTATTAGTGAGCCTGGTTACCCCCTCTCAGAACCACAGACTTAGAAATCGCCAGCTCATATACAGTGCATAAAATATATTTAAATATATACCCTTATACACCATTTTAATAAAAAATATCACAAAATTCTTCTAAGTCCCTCAGGAAGAGTGAAAGACGCGCACGTTCATTTTCAGAGCTTCTAGACCTTCCTATAAGAAGTTAGCCAAAAAGTAGCTTCGAAAAACGCTTAGGTTAAGTTTGAGAGTTGCTTCTAATGTACCAAAGCTGGACTTAGACATAATTTCACTCTCACAACATTATGGCTGGTTGGAGACAGTCCGAACCACAAATACCGGGTCCATGGTTCTGGGCGTATACTGGGGGGACGGGAACGACTCCCATTAACCCCTGACTATACCGGGGATACGCTTATCACAATGCCTTTCTGGTCTGTGCTAAGCAGGGCATCCTGGCAGCCAAGTGGCTTGACCTTTATTAGTGAGCCTGGTTACCCCCTCTCGGAACCACAGACTTAGAAATCGCCAGCTCATATACAGTGCATAAAATATATTTAAATATATACCCTTATACACCATTTTAATAAAAATTATCACACAATTTTTCTAAGTCCCTCGGGAAGAGAGAAAGATGCGCACGTTCATTTTCAGAGCTCCTAGACCTTCCTATAAGGAGTTAGCCAAAAAGTAGCTTCGAAAAACGCTTAGGTTAAGTTTGAGAGTTGCTTCTAATGTACCAAAGCTGGACTTAGACATAATTTCACTCTCACAACATTATGGCTGGTTGGAGACAGTCCGAACCACAAGTACCGGGTCCATGGTTCTGGGCGTATACTGGGGGGACGGGAACGACTCCCATTATCCCCTGACTATACCGGGGATACGCTTATCACAATGCCTTTCTGGTCTGTGCTGAAGCAGTGCATTCTGGCAACCAAGTGGCTTGACCTTTATTAGTGAGCCTGGTTACACCCTCTCGGAAACACAGACTTAGAAATCGCCAGTTCATATACAGTGCATAAAATATATTTAAATATATACCCTTATACACCATTTTAATAAAAATTATCACACAATTCTTCTAAGTCCCTCGGGAAGAGTGAAATATGCGCACATTCATTTTCAGAGCTCCTAGACCTTCCTATAAGAAGTTAGCCAAAAAGTAGCTTCGAAAAACGCTTAGGTTAAGTTTGAGAGTTGCTTCTAATGTACCAAAGCTGGACTTAGACATAATTTCACTCTCACAACATTATGGCTGGTTGGAGACAGTCCGAACCACAAGTACCGGGTCCATGGTTCTGGGCGTATACTGGGGGGACGGGGACGACTCCCATTAACCCCTGACTATACCGGGGATACGCTTATCACAATGCCTTTCTGGTCTGTGCTGAAGCAGGGCATTCTGGCAGCCAAGTGGCTTGACCTTTATTAGTGAGCCTGGTTACCCCCTCTCGGAACCACAGACTTAGAAATCGCCAGCTCATATACAGTGCATAAAATATATTTAAATATATACCCTTATACACCATTTTAATAAAAATTATCACACAATTCATCTAAGTCCCTCGGGAAGAGAGAAAGATGCGCACGTTCATTTTCAGAGCTCCTAGACCTTCCTATAAGAAGTTAGCCAAAAAGTAGCTTCGAAAAACGCTTAGGTTAAGTTTGAGAGTTGCTTCTAATGTACCAAAGCTGGACTTAGACATAATTTCACTCTCACAACATTATGGCTGGTTGGAGACAGTCCGAACCACAAGTACCGGGTCCATGGTTCTGGGCGTATACTGGGGGGACGGGGACGACTCCCATTAACCCCTGACTATACCGGGGATACGCTTATCACAATGCCTTTCTGGTCTGTGCTGAAGCAGGGCATTCTGGCAGCCAAGTGGCTGGACCTTTATTAGTGAGCCTGGTTACCCCCTCTCAGAACCACAGACTTAGAAATCGCCAGCTCATATACAGTGCATAAAATATATTTAAATATATACCCTTATACACCATTTTAATAAAAAATATCACAAAATTCTTCTAAGTCCCTCAGGAAGAGTGAAAGACGCGCACGTTCATTTTCAGAGCTTCTAGACCTTCCTATAAGAAGTTAGCCAAAAAGTAGCTTCGAAAAACGCTTAGGTTAAGTTTGAGAGTTGCTTCTAATGTACCAAAGCTGGACTTAGACATAATTTCACTCTCACAACATTATGGCTGGTTGGAGACAGTCCGAACCACAAATACCGGGTCCATGGTTCTGGGCGTATACTGGGGGGACGGGAACGACTCCCATTAACCCCTGACTATACCGGGGATACGCTTATCACAATGCCTTTCTGGTCTGTGCTAAGCAGGGCATCCTGGCAGCCAAGTGGCTTGACCTTTATTAGTGAGCCTGGTTACCCCCTCTCGGAACCACAGACTTAGAAATCGCCAGCTCATATACAGTGCATAAAATATATTTAAATATATACCCTTATACACCATTTTAATAAAAATTATCACACAATTTTTCTAAGTCCCTCGGGAAGAGAGAAAGATGCGCACGTTCATTTTCAGAGCTCCTAGACCTTCCTATAAGAAGTTAGCCAAAAAGTAGCTTCGAAAAACGCTTAGGTTAAGTTTGAGAGTTGCTTCTAATGTACCAAAGCTGGACTTAGACATAATTTCACTCTCACAACATTATGGCTGGTTGGAGACAGTCCGAACCACAAGTACCGGGTCCATGGTTCTGGGCGTATACTGGGGGGACGGGAACGACTCCCATTATCCCCTGACTATACCGGGGATACGCTTATCACAATGCCTTTCTGGTCTGTGCTGAAGCAGTGCATTCTGGCAACCAAGTGGCTTGACCTTTATTAGTGAGCCTGGTTACACCCTCTCGGAAACACAGACTTAGAAATCGCCAGTTCATATACAGTGCATAAAATATATTTAAATATATACCCTTATACACCATTTTAATAAAAATTATCACACAATTCTTCTAAGTCCCTCGGGAAGAGTGAAATATGCGCACATTCATTTTCAGAGCTCCTAGACCTTCCTATAAGAAGTTAGCCAAAAAGTAGCTTCGAAAAACGCTTAGGTTAAGTTTGAGAGTTGCTTCTAATGTACCAAAGCTGGACTTAGACATAATTTCACTCTCACAACATTATGGCTGGTTGGAGACAGTCCGAACCACAAGTACCGGGTCCATGGTTCTGGGCGTATACTGGGGGGACGGGGACGACTCCCATTAACCCCTGACTATACCGGGGATACGCTTATCACAATGCCTTTCTGGTCTGTGCTGAAGCAGGGCATTCTGGCAGCCAAGTGGCTTGACCTTTATTAGTGAGCCTGGTTACCCCCTCTCGGAACCACAGACTTAGAAATCGCCAGCTCATATACAGTGCATAAAATATATTTAAATATATACCCTTATACACCATTTTAATAAAAATTATCACACAATTCATCTAAGTCCCTCGGGAAGAGAGAAAGATGCGCACGTTCATTTTCAGAGCTCCTAGACCTTCCTATAAGAAGTTAGCCAAAAAGTAGCTTCGAAAAACGCTTAGGTTAAGTTTGAGAGTTGCTTCTAATGTACCAAAGCTGGACTTAGACATAATTTCACTCTCACAACATTATGGCTGGTTGGAGACAGTCCGAACCACAAGTACCGGGTCCATGGTTCTGGGCGTATACTGGGGGGACGGGAACGACTCCCATTAACCCCTGACTATACCGGGGATACGCTTATCACAATGCCTTTCTGGTCTGTGCTGAAGCAGTGCATTCTGGCAACCAAGTGGCTTGACCTTTATTAGTGAGCCTGGTTACCCCCTCTCGGAACCACAGACTTAGAAATCGCCAGCTTATATACAGTGCATAAAATATATTTAAATATATACCCTTATACACCATTTTAATAAAAAATATCACAAAATTCTTCTAAGTCCCTCAGGAAGAGTGAAAGATGCGCACGTTCATTTTCAGAGCTCCTAGACCTTCCTATAAGAAGTTAGCCAAAAAGTAGCTTCGAAAAACGCTTAGGTTAAGTTTGAGAGTTGCTTCTAATGTACCAAAGCTGGACTTAGACATAATTTCACTCTCACAACATTATGGCTGGTTGGAGACAGTCTGAACCACAAGTACCGGGTCCATGGTTCTGGGCGTATACTGGGGGGACGGGAACGACTCCCATTAACCCCTGACTATACCGGGGATATGCTTATCACAATGCCTTTCTGGTCTGTGCTAAGCAGGGCATCCTGGCAGCCAAGTGGCTTGACCTTTATTAGTGAGCCTGGTTACCCCCTCTCGGAACCACAGACTTAGAAATCGCCAGCTCATATACAGTGCATAAAATATATTTAAATATATACCCTTATACACCATTTTAATAAAAAATATCACAAAATTCTTCTAAGTCCCTCAGGAAGAGTGAAAGATGCGCACGTTCATTTTCAGAGCTCCTAGACCTTCCTATAAGAAGTTAGCCAAAAAGTAGCTTCGAAAAACGCTTAGGTTAAGTTTGAGAGTTGCTTCTAATGTACCAAAGCTGGACTTAGACATAATTTCACTCTCACAACATTATGGCTGGTTGGAGACAGTCCGAACCACAAGTACCGGGTCCATGGTTCTGGGCGTATACTGGGGGGACGGGAACGACTCCCATTAACCCCTGACTATACCGGGGATACGCTTATCACAATGCCTTTCTGGTCTGTGCTGAAGCAGTGCATTCTGGCAACCAAGTGGCTTGACCTTTATTAGTGAGCCTGGTTACCCCCTCTCGGAACCACAGACTTAGAAATCGCCAGCTCATATACAGTGCATAAAATATATTTAAATATATACCCTTATACACCATTTTAATAAAAAATATCACAAAATTCTTCTAAGTCCCTCAGGAAGAGTAAAAGACGCGCACGTTCATTTTCAGAGCTCCTAGACCTTCCTATAAGAAGTTAGCCAAAAAGTAGCTTCGAAAAACGCTTAGGTTAAGTTTGAGAGTTGCTTCTAATGTACCAAAGCTGGACTTAGACATAATTTCACTCTCACAACATTATGGCTGGTTGGAGACAGTCCGAACCACAAATACCGGGTCCATGGTTCTGGGCGTATACTGGGGGGACGGGAACGACTCCCATTAACCCCTGACTATACCGGGGATACGCTTATCACAATGCCTTTCTGGTCTGTGCTAAGCAGGGCATCCTGGCAGCCAAGTGGCTTGACCTTTATTAGTGAGCCTGGTTACCCCCTCTCGGAACCACAGACTTAGAAATCGCCAGCTCATATACAGTGCATAAAATATATTTAAATATATACCCTTATACACCATTTTAATAAAAATTATCACACAATTTTTCTAAGTCCCTCGGGAAGAGAGAAAGATGCGCACGTTCATTTTCAGAGCTCCTAGACCTTCCTATAAGAAGTTAGCCAAAAAGTAGCTTCGAAAAACGCTTAGGTTAAGTTTGAGAGTTGCTTCTAATGTACCAAAGCTGGACTTAGACATAATTTCACTCTCACAACATTATGGCTGGTTGGAGACAGTCCGAACCACAAGTACCGGGTCCATGGTTCTGGGCGTATACTGGGGGGACGGGAACGACTCCCATTATCCCCTGACTATACCGGGGATACGCTTATCACAATGCCTTTCTGGTCTGTGCTGAAGCAGTGCATTCTGGCAACCAAGTGGCTTGACCTTTATTAGTGAGCCTGGTTACACCCTCTCGGAAACACAGACTTAGAAATCGCCAGCTCATATACAGTGCATAAAATATATTTAAATATATACCCTTATACACCATTTTAATAAAAAATATCACAAAATTCTTCTAAGTCCCTCAGGAAGAGTGAAAGATGCGCACGTTCATTTTCAGAGCTCCTAGACCTTCCTATAAGAAGTTAGCCAAAAAGTAGCTTCGAAAAACGCTTAGGTTAAGTTTGAGAGTTGCTTCTAATGTACCAAAGCTGGACTTAGACATAATTTCACTCTCACAACATTATGGCTGGTTGGAGACAGTCCGAACCACAAATACCGGGTCCATGGTTCTGGGCGTATACTGGGGGGACGGGAGCGACTCCCATTAACCCCTGACTATACCGGGGATACGCTTATCACAATGCCTTTCTGGTCTGTGCTAAGCAGGGCATCCTGGCAGCCAAGTGGCTTGACCTTTATTAGTGAGCCTGGTTACCCCCTCTCGGAACCACAGACTTAGAAATCGCCAGCTCATATACAGTGCATAAAATATATTTAAATATATACCCTTATACACCATTTTAATAAAAATTATCACACAATTTTTCTAAGTCCCTCGGGAAGAGAGAAAGATGCGCACGTTCATTTTCAGAGCTCCTAGACCTTCCTATAAGAAGTTAGCCAAAAAGTAGTTTCGAAAAACGCTTAGGTTAAGTTTGAGAGTTGCTTCTAATGTACCAAAGCTGGACTTAGACATAATTTCACTCTCACAACATTATGGCTGGTTGGAGACAGTCCGAACCACAAGTACCGGGTCCATGGTTCTGGGCGTATACTGGGGGGACGGGAACGACTCCCATTAAATCCTGACTATACCGGGGATACGCTTATCACAATGCCTTTCTGGTCTGTGCTGAAGCAGTGCATTCTGGCAACCAAGTGGCTTGACCTTTATTAGTGAGCCTGGTTACCCCCTCTCGGAACCACAGACTTAGAAATAGCCAGCTCATATACAGTGCATAAAATATATTTAAATATATACCCTTATACACCATTTTAATAAAAAATATCACAAAATTCTTGTAAGTCCCTCAGGAAGAGTGAAAGATGCGCACGTTCATTTTCAGAGCTCCTAGACCTTCCTATAAGAAGTTAGCCAAAAAGTAGCTTCGAAAAACGCTTAGGTTAAGTTTGAGAGTTGCTTCTAATGTACCAAAGCTGGACTTAGACATAATTTCACTCTCACAACATTATGGCTGGTTGGAGACAGTCCGAACCACAAATACCGGGTCCATGGTTCTGGGCGTATACTGGGGGGACAGGAACGACTCCCTATAACCCCTGACTATACCGGGGATACGCTTATCACAATGCCTTTCTGGTCTGTGCTAAGCAGGGCATCCTGGCAGCCAAGTGGCTTGACCTTTATTAGTGAGCCTGGTTGTGCCTGGTTGTGTGGGGGATTGGGCTGCCCTCCATGAATTAATTGAATAAGCTGAGTAGGTGTTTAGTTAGGATCGGGGAGAATCTTTTGTAATAAACATTGAAGAAGCCGTCGGGGCCAGGGGCTTTTGAGATATTTTTTTTTGTTTCAATTTTTTTATTGTTTTATCAGGGTACACAACAGATAGTAAACTTTGTTGTACATAGATTGGATAAACATTGATATTTGCATATATTAATAAAAACATCCGTATTCCGTTTTCTTTATTCAGATAGGTGTTTATCTAAATGTTTGTATGTCTGAATGCTCGTACGTTTCTGCTGTTATGATTCTAACTAGGAAGCTGCCGCTTCCGTGTGTCCTGTTTTTAGTAGTATAGTAGAGAAAAGAAAAGGTGGAGAGCAGAGAAAGAGAGAGGAGAGAAAAAAGAAGGGAGATAAGGGGGGGGGGGAGAGGTGCTGCGGGATGGCGTCCAGTTTTGTATATATCCTGCCTTTTCCTTTAGGAATTTATTATGTACCTGACCAAATTTCCAATGTCTTATGGAACTTATCCATCTTTTGGGTCAGTTTTGCCGTAAGAAGTTCCATTGTCTTTATTTCTCGCATTCTGCGGAGTACGGTCTGTTTAGCAGGGGCATTCACCTTCTTCCACGCTGCAGCAACGGAACAACGTGCCGCCGTGAGCACATGGCTCACCATCTTACTCTCTGCTGTGTCTAATTCGTCAATTGGCTTGGCCAGCACCATGGTCAGCGGGTCCACCTCAATCTCTACCCCCAGGTACTCTCGGATTAGTGTTTGAATCATGACCCAGAACACCTGAGTCTTGGGGCAGTTCCACCAGATATGAGCCATGTCTCCTCTTTGCCCGCAACCCCACCAACACAAATCTGGGGTCCCGGGGAAGATCTGGCTCAACCTATTCGGGGTTAGGTACCAGTAAAATATAATTTTATAGATGTTCTCTTTAATGGTAGTACAAATCGATGTTTTGGATGCTGCCTCCCAGATATCCTCCCAGTCTTCTCTATCAATCTCTATATTTAAATCCTCCGCCCATTTGGACATATACCTGTTTTGGGAACAGCCTGTTGATCGCGCCAGGCCCAGATATATTTCCCAGATCAATCCTTTAGCATAGTACCCTTTCCTGCACAGTCGTTCAAAATTTGTTAGCTGCTGGAAAGCCTTATCTTTGGATACTGTTTGCAGGTAGTGCCTGATTTGTAAAAAGCCAAATATTGGGAGGTTTGTCGTTTGATATTTTTTTTCCAGTTCTTGGGTCAGCAAGAGCCTACCTTGCCCAGAGAAATCCTCTGCTATCATCATCTTCAGCTGTTTAAATTTACTGAGTCTCTGTGGGAACCCGCCAGGGGGAAATTCTGGGTTATCGAATATGGGTGTTAATAGGGAGGGGTGAGCCGTCAAGCCATATTTGTCTTTATTTTTGGTCCATACTCTCCATGTACATTTCATTGCTCCCAGTTTTAATGTTTCCGAGAGGATCTCTCTACCCCGCACAGTCCACAGGGTGGCCGGGAGTGAGAGGGGTCTCGCGTAGGAAAACTCTATCCCTGTCCAACAGCTTGTAGTTGGGTCATTGTTCCACATTATCACTTGTTTCAGTTGGGCCGCCAAATAATATTTAATGATATCTGGGACTGCCAAGCCTCCACATTCTTTTGGTGCTAACATTATGGTTGTAGCTACTCTTGGTCTTTTGTTTTGCCAAATGAATGGAAAAATTCTGTTTTGTATATTCTTTAATTCCGACATTGGGATATCAATTGGGAGAGTCTGGAAGTAATACAGAAGTCTTGGCAGGATATTCATTTTGACCATAGCTATTCTGCCTAACCAAGATATCTGGTATTCATTCCAGCTCTGTAAGTCTTTTTTTAGCCTCTCAAATAGGGGCGGATAGTTATATTGATATAGTGATTTGTACTCCCGTGTTATTTGGATTCCCAAGTATTTGATTTTCGTGGAACTCCACTTATAATTAAAATGTAACTGTAGCAGTTTGGCCTCGGGATTAGGTAGAGATACATTTAATGCTTCCGACTTATCCATATTGATTTTATACCCCGAGATTTTGCTAAATGTATCTAATTGTGAATGTAAATTCGGGAGTGAAGTCAAGGGGTTGGCTAGAGTTAGGATAATGTCGTCAGCAAAAAGGGATATCTTGTAATCCGTATCTCCAATTGTAATGCCACTTATATTGTTGTCCTCTCTGATTGTTGTTGCCAAGGGTTCTATAGAGAGGGCAAACAGAAGTGGAGACAAGGGACATCCCTGTCTAGTACCATTCCTAATGTTTATAGGGTTCGAGTTTCCTCCTGGGAGTTTCACTACAGCCGTGGGAGTTTTATAGAGGGCTCTAACCCCCTCAAGATATGGGCCCTTAAATCCGAATTTAATTAATGTTTGGTCTAAAAATTCCCATCTGATCCTGTCAAACGCCTTTTCCGCGTCTTAACGTAACAGGATGGCTTTCGTGGATGAGAGATGTACATGGTCGATTATGTTTATAATTTTTCTCGTATTATCTGAGGCTTGTCTGCCTGAAATAAATACGACTTGGTCCTTGTGGATCAGGCCTGGGAGAATGGGAGTTAGTCTGTTAGCTAGGATTTTGCTATAAAGTTTTAGGTCCGAATTAAGGAGGGCTATGGGGCGATAATTACCACACTGTAGTGGGTCTCTCCCTTCCTTTGGTATGAGTGCCAAATTCGCTCTAGACATAGAAGCGGGGATAGCCGTTCCCTCCAGAAACTCATTAAACATATCCAGTAGATGTGGTGCCAAGATCAATTTAAATTTTTTATAGTATTGATTGGAAAACCCATCCGGGCCTGGCGTTTTACTAGGTTTTAGTTGTGAGATGGCTTCTAGTAAATCATCCTGCGCGATTTCTTTATTTAGCTCTAGTAAGTCAGCTTCTGAAAGGCTTGGAAGGTTACATGACGCTAGGTACTTAGTAATAGCTTCTGCATTTGAGGAGCTGTTTTGGGGGAAGTTCAAATTATATAGTTTGGAGTAGAAGTCTGAGAATGTGGCCGCTATCTGTTTTTCGCAATATGTTTTGATGCCCGTCTTTGTTTGTATGACGGATATTTGGGATTTGGTTCTCAGACCTCTTAATTTAGATGCTAATAACCGGTCGGCCTTATTTCCTTTGTCATAATATTTCTGCTTCGTCCACCTCAGCGCCCTCTCCACTTCATCTATTTGTATCTGCCTGAAATCAGATCTAGCCTTGTCCAGTACTTTGCGAAGTTGTTTTGAGGGATTAGCTTTATGTTTATGTTCTAGGAGTTTAACTTTCTCCGCTAATTCGTCGTACAATTTCTGTTTTTGCTTTTTCTTATACTGCACCGACACACTTTATTCGAGCAAATACCCGGTATGTACCTGGCAGATACCTGGAATGCGCCGCTCCTCACCTCTGACAAGCCACGTTGCGTTTGCCTTCCCAGCCTGGGTTCATGCCTGGCTGATGGGCGGCTGATCTGTTAAATGATAATGATTAGGATTTAATAGGCTGCAATGCTTCGCGTGTCTACCAGATGGCATAAATTCATGAATTGTAATGCAGTATATATATATGTACTGTGCAGTATTGCAGCCAGCGGGAATAAAATGCTTCAATCCCTGCCTGGAAAATAACTCAATGCACTCGGGCAGAAAACAGTCACAAACCTCAATACACCCGGGTATACCCGAATTCGTGGGACTAGCCGAGCTCGAATAAAGTGTGTCGCCAGTGTATGATGCTATGGAAATTATATTCCCTCGAATCGTGGCCGTATGGGCCTCCCATAGCATCGCTGATGACTTTACAGAGCCCTTGTTCAGCGCAAAATATTCTCTGAGCTTTTGCTTAATCTCTATCTCTACATCTATTTGGTTTAACAGAATCGTTTAGTTTCCAATTATATTGATTATATTTATAGAAGGGGAGGGAGAGCGTCAGCGAGACCGGAGCGTGGTCCGACCATGTTATAGAACCTATGTCCGACTGGGAGGTTGCCTGAAAGATATCTTTAGTACCCAGAAAATAATCAATCCTTGAATAGGTCTGGTGCGGGGGAGAAAAATACGAATAGTCCCTCTGGCCCTGATGCTGCGCCCGCCAAATATCTATCAGTGAAAACTCTTTCAGTATGTTCTGAAACCTTTTGGCATTTGTGGTCGTAATGCGTGGGTGGGGAGTACCCAGTGGGCTTGTCCTATCTTGATCAGGTGCTACAACCATATTAAAATCTCCTGCTATCAATAGCGTAGTTCTAGGTTGGGGGGCTAGCTTGTCACATAGATCTCTCAAAAAGTCAGCTTGACCCTCATTTGGGGCGTATATATTAACAAGGGTAATCTCCACATCTGATAGTGTGCCTTGCAGAATGAGGAATCTACCTTCTGGGTCTAAGGTCTGTTTTTGAAGTGTGAATTTGACATTTTGTCTAAATAAGATGGCTACCCCTTTTTTTTTAGTGGAGCAGGATGCATAATATGCCTGGGGGTAGTATCTCTGAAAGGTGTTAGGGGGCGATATCGTATTAAAGTGCGTTTCTTGTAAGAATAGCACATCTCCTTTTGTTTTTTTTAATTCTTGTAAGGCGAGCTTTCTTTTGATTGCTGAGTTAAGTCCCCTAACATTTAGGGACACTAGTTTAAGTGTTGTATTTGGAGCCATTTTCGGAGCCATCCAGCAAACAGCTCCAGGGCTTTCCGGATACAGTCGGGTCCCCTCTTTCCCATAAGCTTTAGGCTCTGCGTTCAAATCCTTTCACCAGGTCAAAGGGGTCTCCACTTCTTTGCTGCGCTGGGATGTGTAGATCCTTGTAGCTCCAGGGGCATGCGCCCTCTTTGTGGACAGGTAGGTATGTGTTCCCCGCCGGGGGCAGACCAGCGTTCCTCATCTCGTATGTGTCTCAGAAGCTCGTAAGGGGGGGGGGGCAATAGGTCGTCCAAACATATAAATTTTGCCGGGAGTAGTCTTTTCCTCTCCAGGTGACATTTCTCAGTCCTCACCTGCCTGGTTACGTTGGGTGGCTATTCTCTGAGAGGAGCGTGGTCCCCTCTCTGTTGGCCTGTGATCTGGGTCTCCGTCCGTATCTTCAGGGGCAATTCCACCTCCATTCTTGTGGGGGACACCGAGCCCCTTTAGGAATCTTGGTATCTCTTCCGGGTAGGAAAGGGTGTGGAATTTGCCTCCAGCCTGGGCCACAATTTTAAAAGGGAATCCCCAGCGATATTTAATCTTGTTGTCCCTTAATTTTAGTGTGAGGGGTCTGAGCTCTCTCCTGCGGTCTACTGTACGTTTTGAGAGATCACTGTATATCTCAATATGTACATTCCGGAACTGGATGTGTCCTTTCTCCCTGCTCGCCGTCAGTATTTTCTCCTTTGTGGAGTAATAATGGAACCTGACCAGTATATCTCTGGTCCTCTTGGGGTCCGTGGACCTAGGTCCGAGGGCCCTATGGGCTCTGTCCATCTCTAGCTTTAAGGAGTTAGGTCAGGTACCAGATGAATAAAGAGGTCTGATAGGTATGTGTGCAGCTGTTCAGTCTCCACTGTTTCTGGGACATACCTCAGTCTCAAGTTCTGCCGCCGATCGCAGTTTTCCTGGTCCTCGGCACTTTCCTTGAGCCCTCTGATCTCCCAGTGCAGGCGGTTGATCTCGTCCTCCGCGGAGGACTGAGCCTGCTCCAGTGTTTCCACTGTGTTTGCCAGCCCATCTGTTTTGGCCGTTAAGAGATTCAAGTCCGCCCTTAGGGTGTTAATGGCTTTACCCAAATCATCCCGAAACTCCTTCCTCATTCTGGAGATTCAAGTCCGCCCTTAGGGTGTTAATGGCTTTACCCAAATCATCCCGAAACTCCTTCCTCATTCTGGTGAAGAGGTTTTCTAAATATGTTTTGTTCACATCTATGTTTTCAATTTCCTGCTCGTGCGCCCCGCTCGGGCCCTCCCGCGTGTCGGCTGAGCCGCCATCTTGGGAGGTCTCGCAACTCCCCGCGGTCCGCTGGCTTTGTGGGAAGTAGCTCGTCACTGACTGCTGAGCTGCCTTCTTATTTTTGCCGCTCATGCTGGCTACCTTCCCCTCCACTTGTATGTATTTATTGGGGGGGTTTAGATGTTGAGATGCCGCAGGAACTGTGGGGTATTTTTAGTGCAGTAGGATAGGATTGTTTGTTTAGTCTAGTACAGCTTGTCTGGGTAGATATGGGGTTATTGGACCCAGGGGTTCTGGCCTTAGGGCTGTGTTTCTGACCTGCAGGTCGTTCTCTCTGAGGCACCTTTGTGTGGTGGTGGTGCTTCCACGTGGTGGTGCTCCCCCAAGATGTCCGCCTCCTCCCTCACCACGCTACTGAGGCCTATGGCTCCCTTCACTAGTGGGTCCCCTCCCGGTGTTCTTCACTCCCAGCAGGGCCCTAGGTCAGGTTTGTACCTTTTATTTACGTGTGCCGTCCTGGGGGGGGGGAGCTGGACCCGTAACGGGGGGTCTCCGCTCGCGCCTTTCCTCACGGCCTCAGGCGGCCACAGCGGGCGCTTCTCTTACCCCACAGGGGGTCGGGGTTCCGTCCCCGATCACCGCTGATTCCCCTCTATTCTTGGCTCCTCGGGGCGCGCGGAGTCCCGTCGCCTCTCGTCTCCGGAGTCTCTCCGTCAGATTTGAATTTTGCGGGCTGCAGAGGGGAAAGTCCCGCACCGGGGGCAGTGGGTCTCCGACACAGCTCTCCGGGACGCCGGAGCCAGCCACTTCGGAGCCCAGCTAGTCACCGGAGCAAAGTCTTTGGGGGTTCACTTAGGGATTCCTCCGCTTCTCCTGATTATTTTATTATTTAATATGTTTCGTTAGTGCTATTCATTCAGAGGGGGTCGGGAGCGTCTCTTTCAAGCTGCCATTCCCCTTGACGTCACCGGAAGTCTCCGGCTTTTGAGATTTTTAATGTTTTTATTGCGTCCGCCAGCTCTTTTTGGGTAATTTTTGCGTTAAGCATTTGATTCTCCTCCTCTGTCAGTGTTGGTAGGAGGCAATCGGACAGGTAATTACTAATAGGTACAGTGGCTGGTGTCCCCATGTTCCCACCCTGAGCCTTGAGGTTATAAAGTTTAATATAAAATGCGGTAAATTCCTCCGCTATTTTCTGTTCGTTATAGATTATTTCTCACGATTAATTTTTTATCGCTGTGATCTGGGAACGCTTCTGTATACCTCTTAGTTTGCTCGCCAAAAGTCTGTCAGCCTTATTGCCCTTGTCATAGTATTTCTGACAAGTCCATGTAAGAGCTTTTTCTACTTCTTCCATTTGGGCTTGTTTTAGCTCATTCCTGGCTGCGGTCAAGGTTTTATAAATCTTTTTCGAGGGGTTGGGTTTGTGCTGTTGTTCCAGCTTAATTATTTTAGTTGTAACAACTAGTGACATACCGCTCACCTCAATATTGAATACCAACTCTATGATAGGAATGACAGACATACATATATAAGGAGACAAAGGATGCTCCTAAAAAGATCCCACTTTAATGCACAGCAAAGCCGAAAATAGTCCACAGGTATAGTAACCCACTAGAGTAATGGTAAGGCTATAAGGGTACAATTAAGTAACCGCTCCCAACACTGTGGGAGGACAATTACCACTAAAATGCCCTAGGGCAAAAATAATAAATGATTTATTGATATTCAGAAGTCGACGCAGTAACACACACTCAAAATAACCATAAAAACAATTAAAACATAAATCACGGGTGAGGCAGGGTAAGGGGATATTATTATAAGATGAATTCCCAAATATTAGTGTATGTCCCCTTACCAGTACCAGGTGGTAGTGTGAGACACAATGGTAAATACAAATGATAGGCAATAGAGAATGCTAGAGCCTCTGGTCTCAGGGTATGGTGGAGGTTGCACTAATCATTGCATGCTGTGATTGATCTGCTCAGTATCAATAGTTGGATATCACACTGACAGTAGGTAGTGATGCATGCAGAGTAGTGAATGCAAATAAATGTGCCACTGTCATATATCACAAAACCTATATAGGTACTAGGTCACTTGATCAATGATTCAGTAAATCATTAGTGCACATTATACCACATTATATAAATGAACCGCGGCATGTGCATCAAAAACCGGACCTGATATATGCATAAACTACCTCTGCTAGGCAGTTAACAACTCGAACAACCCCACACAAACTTCCAGGAACAGTCTCACCCGTGACTCCTCCTACACGACGTCAACGTGGTGACGTCATGCCGACGATCGTTTCGCGCATAAGGGGCTGGCGCTTTCTCAAGGTTCAGCCTCACCCGTGATTTATGTTTTAATTGTTTTTATGGTTATTTTGAGTGTGTGTTACTGCGTCGACTTCTGAATATCAATAAATCATTTATTATTTTTGCCCTAGGGCATTTTAGTGGTAATTGTCCTCCCACAGTGTTGGGAGCGGATACTTAATTGTACCCTTATAGCCTTACCATTACTCTAGTGGGTTACTATACCTGTGGACTATTTTCGGCTTTGCTGTGCATTAAAGTGGGATCTTTTTAGGAGCATCCTTTGTCTCCTTATATATGTATAATTATTTTAGTTGTCAGATCTGTTATTAATTTCACCTTGGCCTTTCTGTGGGATACAATTGAAATAAAAGTTCCCCTAATTGCTGCCCTATGGGCTTCCCACAGAATCGCCGGAGAGTCTACTATGCCCCAGTTGAGAGCAAAGTACTCCCTAAGAGCCTTTTTAATTTCTTTTTCTACCTCCGGGTGGTTCAGTAGGGAGTCGTTCAGCTTCCAAGTGTAGGCGGTTAATTTATGAAATGGGGTGGATAGGGTTAATGTGATGGGGGCGTGATCTGACGATGTAATGGGGCCTAAGTCCGAATTTGTGCAGGCTTCCAGGATATATTTGGTAGCAAAAAAATAGTCTATACGAGAGTATGACTGGTGGGGTGCGGAATAGAATGTGTAATCTTTTTGGCCCTGGTGTTGGATTCTCCAGATGTCCATTAAGGAATATTCCTTGGTGATTGTTTTAAATTGTTTCTCCATCCTCTGAGGTGGAGCTCTGTGTTGGCCTTGTTGGCCTGAGGTTCTGTCCTCCGCAGCGTTTATGGCCATATTAAAGTCTCCGCCCACAATCAACGAAGATAGGTAGGTAGGGTCAACCTTTTCTAACACTGCTTTCAGGAATTCCGTTTGATTATCATTTGGCGCGTAGATGTTGATCAGAGCGACCGGCGAGCCAGCCAGTGAGCCATATACCATTAGAAATCTACCCTCTGGGTCTGAAGTGGTTTTGGTGATATTGAATGGGGTTCCTTGTCGGAGCAGGATCGCTACTCCCCGCTTTTTACTGTTAAATGACGAGAAGAAACCCGTAGGGAATACATTGCTAATCAATTTGGGCAGCTCTTGGGATGTAAAGTGCGTCTCTTGGAGGAAGATGATATCTCCCTTGGACTTTTTCAGCTCTTGGAGCGCCAGTCGTCTTTTTCTATTATTATTCAGGCCCTTTACGTTTAGTGATACAAGTTTAATTGCGGACTGACTAGCCATTTGGGCGAGAGAGTTTAGTGTCCATCGGGGTCTCGCCCTTCCTACCGGGGAGATCCTGGTTCGTTGGTTCAGAGAACCTTTTAAACGCTTCTTGATGGTGCTGTTTGAGTATGGGTGTCAGGCCCGCTCGACGAGGGGTTGGGTGGGAGGAGGGCAGGGAAGGTCGAGAGGGGGGGGGGGAATAGGCTGCTGGGACAGGGTCAGCAGCAAGAGGCAAAGTGGGACAAGGTCAGCTAAGGACCTCCAATAAGTACGGCCGGGATTGGTGTAAGCTCTACCTTAGTTTAAGAGGGGGGGGGAGGGGGGGAAATGGGAGGGGGGGAAAGGGGTCAAAGGGACGCAGGTCCCGAAACGCGTCAGAGTTACTATGTACTCCTTTTGACCACTTAATAAACCTTTTTATATCCGATACTAGTTTGCAGCCCCCATTGTTTGCACGGTTGTGCTCCGCCACTGTACCCTATGGGACTACTCTCTGCAATTATGTCTGGCATGACGCACCCACTAATCAAGGA
Source organism: Ascaphus truei (assembly GCF_040206685.1). Classification (NCBI taxonomy): domain Eukaryota; kingdom Metazoa; phylum Chordata; class Amphibia; order Anura; family Ascaphidae; genus Ascaphus; species Ascaphus truei. The sequence continues at coordinate 178,740,011 of NC_134486.1, read as the reverse complement.
CTGAGCTGTGCTTCAAGGGAGTTCCTCACATTGATCGTTTGATTGGTATGTACTTTTGTTTTGCTGGGGGTCTATACAGGACCTTTATGGTATATATAGAGATCTGTGTTAGCCGTCCAGCGTAACTAGTACACTCCTATGTTTATATCATCCTAATGAGTCTCCTTAGCTCTTATACATGCTCTAATGCCTTGGTTACATATTTTAGTACTCTGATTATGCATGTATGTTCCTAGGACAGCAGAGCCCTGAATATTGGGATAATATCCCTCACCCACTACGGTCAAGCTTATAGGTTTTGGACATGGGGAAGGCGTGGGGAGGGGAGGGAAAACTCCTAGCATAGCCATAACATGGAGATCTTTCTGACAATCCTTAAAACCAGTGTAATAAACGTGAGAACAACTCTTAACAAGCTCAGTACATGAAAAGCATTATAACCTCTCTTTTTGTCAGTCGGTCAAGCTTATAGGGTTTGGACCTGGGAAAAGGGGGGGAGATGGGGGGTGGGGAGATAAGAGGGAGGGGGGAGGGGGAGACCTGGGTTGACAGGTAACACAAGAGCACATTGCATTAATGTTTTTAGGTATCATGCTGAACATAAACGGAATACTTCCTACGCTTGCTGGTCTGGGAAGAGGGGGGGAGGGATGGGGCTCTTACATTTAGTGAAGTTAATATCCGAGGATCCTTATGACATTTCTATTTGATCTATGTGGCCCGCCGTGTGCCTTCCTCAGAGGGTTTGACAACGTATTTTATTACTGCAGGCAGCATCATTAGTATGGGGCCGTGTGGCCATATCTTCTGCGGCGGAAGGGCAGGCTTATGGGCTTTGGAGCGTGAGGGGGGGGAGGGGGAAGGGGGGAGAGAAAAGGGAGTACATTATATTATAACACATACAACTTTTCTCAACTTCAACATTCATCAACTGAGGAACAGGTTTTTTTTTTTTTTACATAACTCAACTGTGGCATAGGGACGGCTTAGCACTAGATCCATGTGGCCTGCTAATCTAGACTGCCAGTTACTGTAATAGTGTCACTGCCGCTGCTTCCATTATCGAAGTCATTTGGGCTTCCTGTCTTGTGCAGGGCTCATTAGGCAGCTTCCCAGTTAACTAGTATTTCCTAGCTTGGGGGGTGGGGAGGGTAGCAACAGTCGTGCGAACCGAGCCTGGGGTCCATAGTCCTGTACCCGGGCCTTAGACAGATTAAATTTTGCTACTTACAGTTAGTAGATCGCAGTGCTGTTGTCGGAGCATCGCGCTCCCCTCCTATTCCCCCCGCCAACCCCTAAAGCCCAGCCGGACCTCAGCACTCTTCAACTGCCATTCGGTCAGCGTCAAAAGTTATAGTAGCTTCAGCTGTGGGTTGCCTCCGATCGTCAGGGGTCGGATTCAGAAGCTATGCGTCTGGCTGGGTCTGGTGTGGTTCTTGAGCCGTCATGTGCTCCCGTCTTCGCTGTGGACTACGGTGCTTCTCCTCTGTTCTTAGACTGCCTTGGCGCCGCCGTTCTCCTCGCGGGACGGGTGCTGCGTGGTTCCGCGTCCTCCCGGTGCGGTGGGTCTTGTAGTTGCTCCGTTGTCCAGGAAAGCGGCGGGGTCAGACCCAGGGCTTTCAAGAATGGGGCCATGTCCTCAGGGCGGCGGATGGTTAGGAATTTGCCGTCATAGCTTACCGTAAGCTTGAACGGAAAGCCCCAGCGGTACTTCACCTTCTCCCGGAGGAATGAGGTCAAGGGCTTCATTTCTCTCCTTCGGTCGACTGTTATCCGTGACAGGTCGTTGAAAATTTGGAGAGTTTCATTTTGGAAAGGTAGTGACTCTTTCCCTCTGCAGGCGGTGATGATCTTCTCCTTTACTGTATAGCTGTGTAATCTTATGATTACATCGTGTCGCCAGTTGGGATCTTCTGATCTGGGAGCTACCGCCCGGTGGGCCCTATCCATCTCTAGGTCCATGTCCTCTAGCGGGCCGCAGAGCGATGTGAACAGTTCCGCAAGATAGGGACGAAGCTGGCCAGGTAAGACCGTCTCCGGTACATTTCTTATGCGCAGATTCTGGCGCCTGTCCCTATTTTCTTGGTCTTCCTGCCCGTCTTTGAGACGGGAGATCTCCTCTCCTAGCCGGATGATTTCTTCCTCGGCTGCTGTTTGTCTTGCCAGGGACTCCTCCAGTCCACCTTCCAGAGTCGTTGTCCTCTCTGTTAGGCCAGACATCTCCTGTTTAATCTCCGCTACTGCTGCTTTGATTTCTGCCTGCAGGGATGTTTGGAGCTTGACATGCATGGTGGAGAATAGGCTCTCCAGGTAGGATCGGGTGATCGGTTCCTCTATCTCCATTTCAAGAGTTGCATGGGCTTTCGTACCCATATTTAGAGCTGCTTGCGGCTCTTGTGAGCCTCGTGGTCCGCCACCCTCTTGGTTTGCTGGACTCTTCTGTGTCGGGGAGAAGAACCGTGACACCGCCGGTGCTGCGGGCTTCTTTGTGTGTTTGGACATGCTCCGATCTCTCCAAGTAATGGGGGTATGTTTTTGAGCCTTGAATTTCTGGTTTGGGAGCGTTATTTATTAAGTTTTAGCCGGTGGGTCTGCGGAGCTCCCCTCCTACGTCCCCATTCCTGATGACATCATCGGAAACCCATCCCTTTAGCACATTTTTAATGGATCATCAACATTCAGTATTGTCATAGACAACTTAGGATCTGGCTGTGGGTTTTTTTTTTAGGGAAGCTGTGTCTTTAACTGAAACAGGAGGTGGCCATCTTGGATCCAGATGGAACGCAGGCTGAAACACATGACATGAAGATAGCTCCTACTCAGAAAGCTCTTATTCAGACCACAGCTCTGATCAGACCCTCTCTTCACAGTGGGGGCGCAGGCAGGCTCAGGAGGGATCAGGTAGGGCGCAGAAGGCGGGCAGCCAATATCTTCAACTGGTTTAGCCAACAAAATAGTCAGTGGGTCCATAGAAATGGACACATCCGTTATTTCTTTTTTTAATAGATTGGATAACGATCCAATATTTCTATTGCCGGACACGTTCACCAAATGTGGACCATATCGCTTCTCTGCCCACAACCCCTCCAGCACAGATCAGACACCACAGGGTAGATTTGCTTCAGCCGCCATGGCGTGAGGTACCAATGAATACAATTTTATATATATTTTCTTTAGTTGCTGTGCATATGGAAGTTTTTGCAGCAAACTCCCATATATCCTCCCAATCATCCCTGTCAATTTCTATTTTCAAATCCGCTGCCCATTTGAGCATGCAGTCATGATCATGTGAATTGACCAAGGCCTCCAAACTGGCTTTTATTCTAGTTATCAAACCTTTTTGATAACTACCTCTCCTACATAGGCAGCAGAGATGTAGAGGAGAATATGGAATTACCCAGTATACCGAGGCTGCTAACAGGTAGTGCACACACTTTATGGCAACTTGATTGAAGAGAGACCCAGCAATGATTAATGAAACAATAAGCCTCCGGTATTGAAAACAGGGAGTTGGGTAATAGTAAGCCGGATAGAGGTACAGGGGGACACCTCCCTAAGGGGCGCCCCCAAGTAAATCACAGCCCGGCACTAACCGCCTCAATAATCTCCCTGAAATACCGCGTGGAGGTTAGGAGTACTCACGAAAAAGCCGTCCCTGTTGGTGCAGGGAATTCTGCAGCGGCTTCCTCCTCTGGTGTAGCTGGCGTCAGCGTGCTCCTCCGGAAATGATGACACAGGAAGAAGGGGGTAGGATGGTCCGTGGTTCACAGCAACTTCAGCAGCCAACGCATGGATGTCTAAAAAAACTTTATTGATCGCTAGCAGCAAACATCAGGCAACAACTCTAACATGTTTCGTCCAGGCTATGGACTTTTTCAAAAGTCCATAGCCTGGACGAAACATGTTAGAGTGGTTGCCTGATGTTTGCTGCTAGCGATCAATAAAGTTTTTTTAGACATCCATGCGTTGGCTGCTGAAGTTGCTGTGAACCACGGACCATCCTACCCCCTTCTTCCTGAGATGTAGAGGAGCACAGCAGCGTTTCTTGGCAGCATACCAGCTAGTGGATCGCCAAAATGAGGGTAACTCCAAGCAGGGATGAGTATTAAAAGAGTACTTTAATGGTCAGTGCAAAACAGAACAATGGTAGGAGCGCACCTACGCGTTTCGTCCGTAAAGGACTTTCTCAAGGTGGATTATACTCTATGTCCCTGAACCTGGATCCATTATGGTATATGGAATTATCAGTATACTAATGAGCCATCTTTGGTGATGTACCATAAACACCACTTACCTCTCCTACATAGTGCTTCAAAACTTGTGAAGGGAGTAAATTCTAATTTTGGGGACATTTTTGGAAAAAAATTCTGATCTGTAGATATTTAAACATACTAAGGTCTGGTGCCTCATACCTAGTTAGGAACTCTTGGAAACTAGAAAGTTTTCCTTTATGCACTAGGTCGGTAACTACTCTAATATGTTTAGCTTTTATTTGGTCGAATTGTTTATAATCACAGCCTGGGGGGAAATTGGGATTGTTAAAAAGCGGAGTGAGTTGCGAAACGGGAGACACAAGATTAAATTTGCCCTTAGACTTGCTCCAACTCTCCCAGGTAAATCTCGTCGGATCTAGCTCAAACATTTTGGCGTACACCTCCTTAGCCAGTGCCCATAGGGACACTGGCAGAGAAGACGTTCTAGCATATTGGGATTCTATGGCTAACCAACAATATTGTGTTGGATCAGCGTTCCACATCACCACCTGCCTTAGTTGGGCAGCTTGGTAGTATTTCGAGATATCTGGGACACCCAAACCTCCTCTTGTCTTTAAAGCCATCATCACCGATCTAGCTGTTCTAGGCCTTTTACCTTGCCAAATAAAATTAAATATTCTATTTGGGAAATTTTTCAGTTCGGATCCCGGTATCCGGACTGGGAGAGTCTGGAAATGATATAATAACCTAGGGAGTATATTCATCTTGACTGATACTATTCTCCCAATCCATGACACCTGATATCCTTCCCACTTTGCCAAATCCCTTTTAATCTTATCAAACAATGGTGGATAGTTGCCTTGATATAGGGAGTGGTAGTTCCTAGACACATTTACTCCCAGATATTTAATATGTGAGGAACTCCATCTGTAGCTGAAATTCAGTTTTGGTAATTTTATCTCTGGATCCGAAAGATTCAGATTAAAAGACTGTGACTTGTCGCTGTTCATTTTATATCCAGAGATTTTTCCAAAGTCTGATAGCGCCTTTTGGAGGTTGAGTAAAGAAGTCTGAGGGCTTGCTAAAGTCAGAATAATATCGTCTGCGAATAATGAGATTTTATCATTTGTTTTCCCAATCACTATATACAATGTATATTACTATTTGCTCTTATTTTAGCAGCCAATGGCTCAATCGTTAGAGCGAAGAGAGGAGGAGATAATGGGTACCCTTGTCTCGTACCATTTAAAAAAAAAAATTTCCCCAAACCTTTTTATTAGGCATAATCATCTTTACAGACATTGGTTTTACATTATCAGTGTTGGCCTAATACAGTTGTATTTTCCTTGTTCATGTGGGGGGAGAGAGAAAGAAAGGAAAGATCCCCTAAGGCCACGTCATGGTCTCTGGGGTGTGGAAAAAGAAAGAGAGGAGGGGGGGGGGGGAGAGAGGGAGTCATAACACCCTCATCGGCCGGGTCCCGGCATCCATCCTTCACGGCTCTACTGTGGTTCAGATCCGTCTGGGGTTGTATCCTGATTTGGTTCGGATTAATGGGTTAACCAGCGTTCCCAGATTTTATAGAAACCTTCAGTTGAGCAGTTCAAGAAGGCCGTGAGTTTTTCCAAACTCATAACATCGTTAACTCTTTTTTTCACTAGCTGTTTGGTGGGGGGCGCTATCTTCTTCCAAGAGTATGCGACTGAACACCTTGCTGCTGTTAGAATAAAGGAGATTAATTTCCATACTGGGCGATCGATGTCCTCTATCGGCCTGCCCAGTAGGAAGGTCAGTGGATCTATAGGAATTGTGAGGCCTGTGACCTCTTTTATCAAATCTTGTACCGTAAGCCAGTATTTCTGAATTTCTGGACATGACCACCAGATATGGGCCATGTCCCCTCTATGTCCACAGCCTCTCCAGCATAGATCTGAGGCCAGAGGGTAGATTTGTTTTAACCTCACTGGGGTAAGATACCAATGATACATTATTTTATAGATGTTTTCCTTCACCGTGGTACAGATGGAAGTTCCTGAGGCTGCGTCTCATATTTCCTCCCAATCCTCTCTGTCAATAACTATGTCCAATTCCGCTTCCCATTTAAGCATATAGTCGTGAGCGGTAGAGTTCACCGGATTCTCCATGCCGGCATATATTTGTGTTATTAGACCTTTTTGATGTACTCCATCGCGACAGAGTTTCTCAAATTTTGTGAGAGGGAGGAAATTTCAATGATGGGGACATTTTTTGTAGAAAGTGTCGAATTTGGAGAAACTTAAATGTATCCAGGTGGGGTAATTTTAATTAGGTTCGCAATTCTTGGAGACTCAGGAACTGTCCATCGCTCAGCAGGTCCGCGATCGCTCTGATCCCCATTGTTTTAAATAGGTCGAATTGTCGGGTTTCACACCCTGGTGGGAATTTAGGGTTGTCAAATATTGGAATGAGCTGAGAGCAAGGGGACGAGAGTAAGAATTTAGTTTTAGTTTTTGCCCATATGTCCCAAGTATGTTTCATTGCCCCCAGCCCGAATTTGGGCGCCATGTCATTTCCCCTGTCACCGCTCCAGAGAAAAGCTGGTAGAGAAGGCGTTCTGGAGTAATGAGATTCAATTGCTAGCCAACATAGCTTGTCTGGGTCCGAGTTCCACATTACCGCCTGTTTTAATTGGGCAGCTTGGTAATATCTATTAATGTCTGGGACCCCCAGTCCTCCTTTTGTCCTAGACGCCATAAGAACCGACCTAGCTACCCGGGGTCTCCTTCCGTTCCAAATAAATTGGAGGATTTTATTTTGGATAGTTTTTAATTCAGAACCAGGGACATGGATCGGGAGCGTCTGGAAATAATATAATAATCGGGGGAGTATATTCATTTTAACTGAGATCATTCTCCCGATCCATGAGATCTGGTATTTTTCCCATTTATCCAGATCTTTTTTAATTTTCCTAAATAGGTTGGGATAATTATTTTGGTATAGGGAGCAATAGTGCCTCGATACATGTACTCCCAGGTATTTGATGTATATAGGGCTCCACTTATAATTAAAGTTTGATTTCAATGTCCGCATCTCTGGTTCTGATAGATTTAAGTTGAGGGCTTCTGACTTATCACTGTTAATTTTGTATCCTGATATTTTGCCAAATTCCTTTAATTCTTTGTGTAAATTGGGAAGGGAGATCTGGGGCTGCGTTAATGTTAATATGATATCGTCTGCGAACAATGAGACTTTATAGTTTATTCCGCCAATTGGTACCCCCTGTATATTTATATTGTCTCGTATTTTAGACGCTAGTGGTTCGATTGTTAGGGCGAAGAGGAGAGGGGACAAAAGGCATCCCTGTCTCGTTCCATTTTTCATTTCAAATTTTTTTGCTGTACCCCCCGGGAGTTTCACCACTGCAGACGGGCAGCAGTACAGCGCTCGGACTCCCGCTAGATACGCATCTTTTAAGCCGAATTTCTGCATTGTTTTGTCAAGAAATAGCCAATCAATTCTATCAAACGTCTTCTCTGCGTCCAGGCTTAACAGAACCGCTTTGGTAGCTGTGAGGTGGGCATGATCAACTATATTTATAATTTTGCGGGTGTTGTCTGAGGCTTGTCTGCCAGATACAAACCCCACCTGGTCGTTGTGAATTAATCTCGGTAGGATGGGATTCAGTCTATTTGCCAGGATTTTGCTGTATAGCTTAAGATCGTTATTTAGTAGGGAGATTAGTCGGTAGCTCCCACATAGCAGTGGGTCCCTACCCTCTTTGTGGATGATGGCGAGATTGGCCTGGGTCATTGATGGGGGGATTGGGCTGCCCTCCATGAATGAATTGAATAAGCTGAGTAAGTGTTTAGTTAGGATCGGGGAGAATCTTTTGTAATAAACATTGGATAAGCCGTCGGGGCCAGGGGCTTTTGAGATATTTTTTTTTGTTTCAATTTTTTTATTGTTTTATCAGGGTACACAACAGATAGTAAACTTTGTTGTACATAGATTGGATAAACATTGATATTTGCATATATTAATAAAAACATCCGTATTCCGTTTTCTTTATTCAGATACTGCTGCGGCCAAGTTTATTCGAGCATTTGCCCGTTCTTGGCCACAGCAGTAGCCTGGCGCGCGCCCGAGAGTGACGGGCGCGCGCCGAAGCAGCGGAAGAGCGCCCTCCGATCGGGGTGCTCTCCCTACCGCTGCCGGGTCCGCCGGGTCCCCCGGAACCCCCTGCCGCTGTCCCGCGATCGCGGGACACCAGGGCTCCCTCGGGGAGCCCCTGGACGCGCGTGCAGGGGGCGCACGCTCCCGAAGACGCGTGACCGTGCGTCTATGACGCACGGCACGCCGAGGGGCGGCCACTAGCAAGCCGGGAAATCTCCCGGCTTGCGGTACCGGCCACACTTTAATAAAGTGTGTCGGTAGTGTAGGTGTTTATCTAAATGTTTGTATGTCTGAATGCTCGTACGTTTCTGCTGTTATGGTTCTAACTAGGAAGCTGCCGCTTCCGTGTGTCCTGTTTTTAGTAGTATAGTAGAGAAAAGAAAAGGTGGAGAGCAGAGAAAGAGAGAGGAGAGAAAAAAGAAGGGAGATAAGGGGGGGGGGAGAGGTGCTGCGGGATGGCGTCCAGTTTTGTATATATCCTGCCTTTTCCTTTAGGAATTTATTATGTACCTGACCAAATTTCCCATGTCTTATGGAACTTATCCATCTTTTGGGTCAGTTTTGCCGTAAGAAGTTCCATTGTCTTTATTTCTTGCATTCTGCGGAGTACGGTCTGTTTAGCAGGGGCATTCACCTTCTTCCACGCTGCAGCAACGGAACAATGTGCCGCCGTGAGCACATGGCTCACCATCTTACTCTCTGCTGTGTCTAATTCGTCAATTGGCTTGGCCAGCACCATGGTCAGCGGGTCCACCTCAATCTCTACCCCCAGGTACTCTCGGATTAGTGTTTGAATCATGACCCAGAACACCTGAGTCTTGGGGCAGTTCCACCAGATATGAGCCATGTCTCCTCTTTGCCCGCAACCCATCCAACACAAATCTGGGGTCCCGGGGAAGATCTGTCTCAACCTATTCGGGGTTAGGTACCAGTAAAATATAATTTTATAGATGTTCTCTTTAATGGTAGTACAAAACGATGTTTTGGATGCTGCCTCCCAGATATCCTCCCAGTCTTCTCTATCAATCTCTATATTTAAATCCTCCGCCCATTTGGACATATACCTGTGTTGGGAACAGCCTGTTGATCGCGCCAGGCCCAGATATATTTCCCAGACCAATCCTTTAGCATAGTACCCTTTCCTGCACAGTCGTTCAAAATTTGTTAGCTGCTGGAAAGCCTTATCTTTGGATACTGTTTGCAGGTAGTGCCTGATTTGTAAAAAGCCAAATATTGGGAGGTTTGTTGTTTGATATTTTTTTTCCAGTTCTTGGGTCAGCAAGAGCCTACCTTGCCCAGAGAAATCCTCTGCTATCATCATCTTCAGCTGTTTAAATTTACTGAGTCTCTGTGGGAACCCGCCGGGGGGAAATTCTGGGTTATCGAATATGGGTGTTAATAGGGAGGGGTGAGCCGTCAAGCCATATTTGTCTTTATTTTTGGTCCATACTCTCCATGTACATTTCATTGCTCCCAGTTTTAATGTTTCCGAGAGGATCTCTCTACCCCGCACAGTCCACAGGGTGGCCGGGAGTGAGAGGGGTCTCGCGTAGGAAAACTCTATCCCTGTCCAACAGCTTGTAGTTGGGTCATTGTTCCACATTATCACTTGTTTCAGTTGGGCCGCCAAATAATATTTAATGATATCTGGGACTGCCAAGCCTCCACATTCTTTTGGTGCTAACATTACGGTTCTAGCTACTCTTGGTCTTTTGTTTTGCCAAATGAATTGAAAAATTCTGTTTTGTATATTCTTTAACTCCGACATTGGGATATCAATTGGGAGAGTCTGGAAGTAATACAGAAGCCTTGGCAGGATATTCATTTTGACCGTAGCTATTCTGCCTAACCAAGATATCTGGTATTCATTCCAGCTCTGTAAGTCTTTTTTTAGCCTCTCAAATAGGGGCGGATAGTTATATTGATATAGTGATTTGTACTCCCGTGTTATTTGGATTCCCAAGTATTTGATTTTCGTGGAACTCCACTTATAATTAAAATTTAATTGTAGCAGTTTGGCCTCGGGATTAGGTAGAGATACATTTAATGCTTCCGACTTATCCATATTGATTTTATACCCCGAGATTTTGCTAAATGTATCTAATTGTGAATGTAAATTCGGGAGTGAAGTCAAGGGGTTGGCTAGAGTTAGGATAATGTCGTCAGCAAAAAGGGATATCTTGTAATCCGTATCTCCAATTGTAATGCCACTTATATTGTTGTCCTCTCTGATTGTTGTTGCCAAGGGTTCTATAGAGAGGGCAAACAGAAGTGGAGACAAGGGACATCCCTGTCTAGTACCATTCCTAATGTTTATAGGGTTCGAGTTTCCTCCTGGGAGTTTCACTACAGCCGTGGGAGTTTTATAGAGGGCTCTAACCCCCTCAAGATATGGGCCCTTAAATCCGAATTTAATTAATGTTTGGTCTAAAAATTCCCATCTGATCCTGTCAAACGCCTTTTCCGCGTCTTAACGTAACAGGATGGCTTTCGTGGATGAGAGATGTACATGGTCGATTATGTTTATAATTTTTCTCGTATTATCTGAGGCTTGTCTGCCTGAAATAAATACGACTTGGTCCTTGTGGATCAGGCCTGCGAGAATGGGAGTTAGTCTGTTAGCTAGGATTTTGCTATAAAGTTTTATTTCCGAATTAAGGAGGGCTATGGGGCGATAATTACCACACTGTAGTGGGTCTCTCCCTTCCTTTGGTATGAGTGCCAAATTCGCTCTAGACATAGAAGCGGGGATAGCCGTTCCCTCCAGAAACTCATTAAACATATCCAGGAGATGTGGTGCCAAGATCAATTTAAATTTTTTATAGTATTGATTGGAAAACCCATCCGGGCCTGGCGTTTTACTAGGTTTTAGTTGTGAGATGGCTTCTAGTAAATCATCCTGCGCGATTTCTTTATTTAGCTCTAGTAAGTCAGCTTCTGAAAGGCTTGGAAGGTTACATGACGCTAGGTACTTAGTAATAGCTTCTGCATTTGAGGAGCTGTTTTGGGGGAAGTTCAAATTATATAGTTTGGAGTAGAAGTCTGAGAATGTGGCCGCTATCTGTTTTTCGCAATATGTTTTGATGCCCGTCTTTGTTTGTATGACGGATATTTGGGATTTGGTTCTCAGACCTCTTAATTTAGATGCTAATAACCGGTCGGCCTTATTTCCATTGTCATAATATTTCTGCTTCGTCCACCTCAGCGCCCTCTCCACTTCATCTATTTGTATCTGCCTGAAATCAGATCTAGCCTTGTCCAGTACTTTGCGTAGTTGTTTTGAGGGATTAGCTTTATGTTTATGTTCTAGGAGTTTAACTTTCTCCGCTAATTCGTCGTACAATTTCTGTTTTTGCTTTTTCTTATATGATGCTATGGAAATTATATTCCCTCGAATCGTGGCCGTATGGGCCTCCCATAGCATCGCTGATGACTTTACAGAGCCCTTGTTCAGCGCAAAATATTCTCTGAGCTTTTGCTTAATCTCTATCTCTACATCTATTTGGTTTAACAGAATCGTTTAGTTTCCAATTATATTGATTATATTTATAGAAGGGGAGGGAGAGCGTCAGCGAGACCGGAGCGTGGTCCGACCATGTTATAGAACTTATGTCCGACTGGGAGGTTGCCTTAAAGATATCTTTAGTACCCAGAAAATAATCAATCCTTGAATAGGTCTGGTGCGGGGGAGAAAAATACGAATAGTCCCTCTGGCCCTGATGCTGCGCCCGCCAAATATCTATCAGCGAAAACTCTTTCAGTATGTTCTGAAACCTTTTGGCATTTGTGGTCGTAATGCGTGGGTGGGGAGTACCCAGTGGGCTTGTCCTATCTTGATCAGGTGCTACAACCATATTAAAATCTCCTGCTATCAATAGCGTAGTTCTAGGTTGGGGGGCTAGCTTGTCACATAGATCTCTCAAAAAGTCAGCTTGACCCTCATTTGGGGCGTATATATTAACAAGGGTAATCTCCACATCTGATAGTGTGCCTTGCAGAATGAGGAATCTACCTTCTGGGTCTACGGTCTGTTTTTGAAGTGTGAATTTGACATTTTGTCTAAATAAGATGGCTACCCCTTTTTTTTTAGTGGAGCAGGATGCATAATATGCCTGGGGGTAGTATCTCTGAAAGGTGTTAGGAGGCGATATCGTATTAAAGTGCGTTTCTTGTAAGAATAGCACATCTCCTTTTGTTTTTTTTAATTCTTGTAAGGCGAGCTTTCTTTTGATTGCTGAGTTAAGTCCCCTAACATTTAGGGACACTAGTTTAAGTGTTGTATTTGGAGCCATTTTCGGAGCCATCCAGCAAACTGTATCCGGAAAGCCCTGGAGCTGTCGGGTCCCCTCTTTCCCATAAGCTTTAGGCTATGCGTTCAAATCCTTTCACCAGGTCAAAGGGGTCTCCACTTCTTTGCTGCGCTGGGATGTGTAGATCCTTGTAGCTCCAGGGGCATGCGCCCTCTTTGTGGACAGGTAGGTATGTGTTCCCCGCCGGGGGCAGACCAGCGTTCCTCATCTCGTATGTGTCTAAGAAGCTCGTAAGGGGGGGAGGGGGGCAATAGGTCGTCCAAACATATAAATTTTGCCGGGAGTAGTCTTTTCCTCTCCAGGTGACATTTCTCAGTCCTCACCTGCCTGGTTACGTTGGGTGGCTATTCTCTGAGAGGAGCGTGGTCCCCTCTCTGTTGGCCTGTGATCTGGGTCTCCGTCCGTATCTTCAGGGGCAATTCCACCTCCATTCTTGTGGGGGACACCGAGCCCCTTTAGGAATCTTGGTATCTCTTCCGGGTAGGAAAGGGTGTGGAATTTGCCTCCAGCCTGGGCCACAATTTTAAAAGGGAATCCCCAGCGATATTTAATCTTGTTGTCCCTTAATTTTAGTGTGAGGGGTCTGAGCTCTCTCCTGCGGTCTACTGTACGTTTTGAGAGATCACTGTATATCTCAATATGTACATTCCGGAACTGGATGTGTCCTTTCTCCCTGCTCGCCGTCAGTATTTTCTCCTTTGTGGAGTAATAATGGAACCTGACCAGTATATCTCTGGTCCTCTTGGGGTCCGTGGACCTAGGTCCGAGGGCCCTATGGGCTCTGTCCATCTCTAGCTTTTAAGGAGTTAGGTCAGGTACCAGATGAATAAAGAGGTCTGATAGGTATGTGTGCAGCTGTTCAGTCTCCACTGTTTCTGGGACATACCTCAGTCTCAAGTTCTGCCGCCGATCGCGGTTTTCCTGGTCCTCGGCACTTTCCTTGAGCCCTCTGATCTCCCAGTGCAGGCGGTTGATCTCGTCCTCCGCGGAGGACTGAGCCTGCTCCAGTGTTTCCACTGTGTTTGCCAGCCCATCTGTTTTGGCCGTTAGGAGATTCAAGTCTGCCCTTAGGGTGTTAATGGCTTTACCCAATTCATCCCGAAACTCCTTCCTCATTCTGGAGATTCAAGTCCGCCCTTAGGGTGTTAATGGCTTTACCCAAATCATCCCGAAACTCCTTCCTCATTCTGGTGAAGAGGTTTTCTAAATATGTTTTGTTCACATCTATGTTTTCAATTTCCTGCTCGTGCGCCCCGCTCGGGCCCACCCGCGTGTCGGCTAAGCCGCCATCTTGGGAGGTCTCGCAACTCCCCGCGGTCCGCTGGCTTTGTGGGAAGTAGCTCGTCACTGACTGCTGAGCTGCCTTCTTATTTTTGCCGCTCATGCTGGCTACCTTCCCCTCCGCTTGTATGTATTTATTGGGGGGGTTTAGATGTAGAGATGCCGCAGGAACTGTGGGGTCTTTTTAGTGCAGTAGGATAGGATTGTTTGTTTAGTCTAGTACAGCTTGTCTGGGTAGATATGGGGTTATTGGACCCAGGGGTTCTGGCCTTAGGGCTGTGTTTCTGACCTGCAGGTCGTTCTCTCTGAGGCACCTTTGTGTGGTGGTGGTGCTTCCACGTGGTGGTGCTCCCCCAAGATGGCCGCCTCCTCCCTCACCACGCTACTGAGGCCTATGGCTCCCTTCACTAGTGGGTCCCCTCCCGGTGTTCTTCACTCCCAGCAGGGCCCTAGGTCAGATTTGTACCTTTTATTTACGTGTGCCGTCCTGGGGGGGGGAGCTGGACCCGTAACGGGGGGTCTCCGCTCGCGCCTTTCCTCACGGCCTCAGATGGCCACAGCGGGTGCTTCTCTTACCCCACACGGGGTCGGGGGTTCCGTCCCCGATCACCGCTGATTCCCCTCTATTCTTGGCTCCTCGGGGCGCGCGGAGTCCCGTCGCCTCTCGTCTCCGGAGTCTCTCCGTCAGATTTTAATTTTGCAGGCTGCAGAGGGGAAAGTCCCGCACCGGGGGCAGGGGGTTTCCGACACAGCTCTCCGGGACGCCAGAGCCAGCCACTTCGGAGCCTAGCTAGTCACCGGAGCAAAGTCTTTGGGGGTTCACTTAGGGATTCCTCCGCTTCTCCTGATTATTTTATTATTTAATATGCTTCGTTAGTGCTATTCATTCAGAGGGGGTCGGGAGCGTCTCTTTCAAGCTGCCATTCCCCTTGACGTCACCAGAAGTCTCCGGCTTTTGAGATTTTTAATGTTTTTATTGCGTCCGCCAGCTCTTTTTGGGTAATTTTTGCGTTAAGCATTTGATTATCCTCCTCTGTCAGTGTTGGTAGGAGGCAATCGGACAGGTAATTACTAATAGGTTCAGTGGCTGGTGTCCCCGTGTTCCCACCCTGAGCCTTGAGGTTATAAAGTTTAATATAAAATGCGGTTAATCCCTCCGCTATTTTCTGTTCGTTATAGATTATTTCTCACGATTAATTTTTTATCGCTGTGATCTGGGAACGCTTCTGTATACCTCTTAGTTTGCTCGCCAAAAGTCTGTCAGCCTTATTGCCCTTGTCATAGTATTTCTGACAAGTCCATGTAAGAGCTTTTTCTACTTCTTCCATTTGGGCTTGTTTTAGCTCATTCCTGGCTGCGGTCAAGGTTTTATAAATCGTTTTCGAGGGGTTGGGTTTGTGCTGTTGTTCCAGCTTAATTATTTTAGTTGTAACAACTAGTGACATACCGCTCACCTCAATATTGAATACCAACTCTATGATAGGGATGACAGACATACATATATAAGGAGACAAAGGATGCTCCTAAAAAGATCCCACTTTAATGCACAGCAAAGCCGAAAATAGTCCACAGGTATAGTAACCCACTAGAGTAATGGTAAGGCTATAAGGGTACAATTAAGTAACCGCTCCCAACACTGTGGGAGGACAATTACCACTAAAATGCCCTAGGGCAAAAATAATAAATGATTTATTGATATTCAGAAGTCGACGCAGTAACACACACTCAAAATAACCATAAAAACAATTAAAACATAAATCACGGGTGAGGCAGGGTAAGGGGATATTATTATAAGATGAATTCCCAAATATTAGTGTATGTCCCCTTACCAGTACCAGGTGGTAGTGTGAGACACAATGGTAAATACAAATGATAGGCAATAGAGAATGCTAGAGCCTCTGGTCTCAGGGTATGGTGGAGGTTGCACTAATCATTGCATGCTGTGATTGATCTGCTCAGTATCAATAGTTGGATATCACACTGACAGTAGGTAGTGATGCATGCAGAGTAGTGAATGCAAATAAATGTGCCACTGTCATATATCACAAAACCTATATAGGTACTAGGTCACATGATCAATGATTCAGTAAATCATTAGTGCACATTATACCACATTATATAAATGAACCGCGGCATGTTCATCAAAAACCGGACCTGATATATGCATAAACTACCTCTGCTAGGCAGTTAACAACTCGAACAACCCCACACAAACTACCAGGAACAGTCTCACCCGTGACTCCTCCTACACGACGTCAACATGGTGACGTCATGCCGACGATCGTATCGCGCATAAGGGGCTGGCGCTTTCTCAAGGTTCAGCCTCACCCGTGATTTATGTTTTAATTGTTTTTATGGTTATTTTGAGTGTGTGTTACTGCGTCGACTTCTGAATATCAATAAATCATTTATTATTTTTGCCCTAAGGCATTTTAGTGGTAATTGTCCTCCCACAGTGTTGGGAGCGGTTACTTAATTGTACCTTTATAGCCTTACCATTACTCTAGTGGGTTACTATACCTGTGGACTATTTTCGGCTTTGCTGTGCATTAAAGTGGGATCTTTTTAGGAGCATCCTTTGTCTCCTTATATATGTATAATTATTTTAGTTGTCAGATCTGTTATTAATTTCACCTTGGCCTTTCTGTGGGATGCAATTGAAATAAAAGTTCCCCTAATTGTTGCCCTATGGGCTTCCCACAGAACCGCCGGAGAGTCTACTATGCCCCAGTTGAGAGCGAAGTACTCCCTAAGAGCCTTTTTAATTTCTTTTTCTACCTCCGGGTGGTTCAGTAGGGAGTCGTTCAGCTTCCAAGTGTAGGCGTTTAATCTATGAAATGGGGTGGATAGGGTTAATGTGATGGGGGCGTGATCTGACCATGTAATGGGGCCTAAGTCCGAATTTGTGCAGGCTTCCAGGATATATTTGGTAGCAAAAAAATAGTCTATACGAGAGTATGACTGGTGGGGTGCGGAATAGAATGTGTAATCTTTTTGGCCCTGGTGTTGGATTCTCCAGATGTCCATTAAGGAATATTCCTTGGTGATTGTTTTAAATTGTTTCTCCATCCTCTGAGGTGGAGCTCTGTGTTGGCCTTGTTGGCCTGAGGTTCTGTCCTCCGCAGCGTTTATGGCCATATTAAAGTCTCCGCCCACAATCAACGAAGATAGGTAGGTAGGGTCAACCTTTTCTAACACTGCTTTCAGGAATTCCGTTTGATTATCATTTGGCGCGTAGATGTTGATCAGAGCGACCGGCGAGCCAGCCAGTGAGCCATATACCATTAGAAATCTACCCTCTGGGTCTGAAGTGGTTTTGGTGATATTGAATGGGGTTCCTTGTCGGAGCAGGATCGCTACTCCCCGCTTTTTACTGTTAAATGACGAGAAGAAACCCGTAGGGAATACATTGCTAATCAATTTGGGCAGCTCTTGGGATGTAAAGTGCGTCTCTTGGAGGAAGATGATATCTCCCTTGGACTTTTTCAGCTCTTGGAGCGCCAGTCGTCTTTTTCTATTATTATTCAGGCCCTTTACGTTTAGTGATACAAGTTTAATTGCGGACTGACTAGCCATTTGGGCGAGAGAGTTTAGTGTCCATCGGGGTCTCGCCCTTCCTACCGGGGAGATCCTGGTTCGTTGGTTCAGAGAACCTTTTAAACGCTTCTTGATGGTGCTGTTTGAGTATGGGTGTCAGGCCCGCTCGACGAGGGGTTGGGTGGGAGGAGGGCAGGGAAGGTCGAGAGGGTGGGGGGGGAATAGGCTGCTGGGACAGGGTCAGCAGCAAGAGGCAAAGTGGGACAAGGTCAGCTAAGGACCTCCAATAAGTACGGCCGGGATTGGTGTAAGCTCTACCTTAGTTTAAGAGGGGGGGGAGGGGGGGAAATGGGAGGGGGGGAAAGGGGTCAAAGGGACGCAGGTCCCGAAACGCGTCAGAGTTACTATGTACTCCTTTTGACCACTTAATAAACCTTTTTATATCCGATACTAGTTTGCAGCCCCCATTGTTTGCACGGTTGTGCTCCGCCACTGTACCCTATGGGACTACTCTCTGCAATTACGTCTGGCATGACGCACCCACTAATCAAGGACTGAGCTGTGCTTCAAGGGAGTTCCTCACATTGATCGTTTGATTGGTATGTACTTTTGTTTTGCTGGGGGTCTATACAGGACCTTTATGGTATATATAGAGATCTGTGTTAGCCGTCCAGCGTAACTAGTACACTCCTATGTTTATATCATCCTAATGAGTCTCCTTAGCTCTTATACATGCTCTAATGCCTTGGTTACATATTTTAGTACTCTGAATATGCATGTATGTTCCTAGGACAGCAGAGCCCTGAATATTGGGATAATATCCCTCACCCACTACGGTCAAGCTTATAGGTTTTGGACATGGGGAAGGCGTGGGGAGGGGAGGGAAAACTCCTAGCATAGCCATAACATGGAGATCTTTCTGACAATCCTTAAAACCAGTGTAATAAACGTGAGAACAACTCTTAACAAGCTCAGTACATGAAAAGCATTATAACCTCTCTTTTTGTCAGTCGGTCAAGCTTATAGGGTTTGGACCTGGGAAAAGGGGGGGAGATGGGGGGGTGGGGAGATAAGAGGGAGAGGGGAGGGGGAGACCTGGGTTGACAGGTAACACAAGAGCACATTGCATTAATGTTTTTAGGTATCATGCTGAACATAAACGGAATACTTCCTACGCTTGCTGGTCTGGGAAGAGGGGGGGAGGGATGGGGCTCTTACATTTAGTGAAGTTAATATCCGAGGATCCTTATGACATTTCTATTTGATCTATGTGGCCCGCCGTGTGCCTTCCTCAGAGGGTTTGACAACATATTTTATTACTGCAGGCAGCATCATTAGTATGGGGCCGTGTGGCCATATCTTCTGCGGCGGAAGGGCAGGCTTATGGGCTTTGGAGCGTGAGGGGGGGGAGGGGGAAGGGGGGAGAGAAAAGGGAGTACATTATATTATAACACATACAACTTTTCTCAACTTCAACATTCATCAACTGAGGAACAGGTTTTTTTTTTTTTACATAACTCAACTGTGGCATAGGGACGGCTTAGCACTAGATCCATGTGGCCTGCTAATCTAGACTGCCAGTTACTGTAATAGTGTCACTGCCGCTGCTTCCATTATCGAAGTCATTTGGGCTTCCTGTCTTGTGCAGGGCTCATTAGGCAGCTTCCCAGTTAACTAGTATTTCCTAGCTTGGGGGGTGGGGAGGGTAGCAACAGTCGTGCGAACCGAGCCTGGGGTCCATAGTCCTGTACCCGGGCCTTAGACAGATTAAATTTTGCTACTTACAGTTAGTAGATCGCAGTGCTGTTGTCGGAGCATCGCGCTCCCCTCCTATTCCCCCCGCCAACCCCTAAAGCCCAGCCGGACCTCAGCACTCTTCAACTGCCATTCGGTCAGCGTCAAAAGTTATAGTAGCTTCAGCTGTGGGTTGCCTCCGATCGTCAGGGGTCGGATTCAGAAGCTATGCGTCTGGCTGGGTCTGGTGTGGTTCTTGAGCCGTCATGTGCTCCCGTCTTCGCTGTGGACTACGGTGCTTCTCCTCTGTTCTTAGACTGCCTTGGCGCCGCCGTTCTCCTCGCGGGACGGGTGCTGAGTGGTTCCGCGTCCTCCCGGTGCGGTGGGTCTTGTAGTTGCTCCGTTGTCCAGGAAAGCGGCGGGGGCAGACCCAGGGCTTTCACGAATGGGGCCATGTCCTCAGGGCGGCGGATGGTTAGGAATTTGCCGTCATAGCTTACCATAAGCTTGAACGGAAAGCCCCAGCGGTACTTCACCTCCTTGTCCCGGAGGAATGAGGTCAAGGGCTTCATTTCTCTCCTTCGGTCGACTGTTATCCGTGACAGGTCATTGAAAATTTGGAGAGTTTCATTTTGGAAAGGTAGTGACTCTTTCCCTCTGCAGGCGGTGATGATCTTCTCCTTTACTGTATAGCTGTGTAATCTTATGATTACATCGCGTCGCCGGTTGGGATCTTCTGATCTGGGAGCTACCCCCGGTGGGCCCTATCCATCTCTAGGTCCATGTCCTCTAGCGGGCCGCAGAGCGATGTGAACAGTTCCGCAAGATAGGGACGAAGCTGGCCAGGTAAGACCGTCTCCGGTACATTTCTTATGCGCAGATTCTGGCGCCTGTCCCTATTTTCTTGGTCTTCCTGCCCGTCTTTGAGACGGGAGATCTACTCTCCTAGCCGGATGATTTATTCTTCGGCTGCTGTTTGTCTTGCCAGGGACTCCTCCAGTCCACCTTCCAGAGTCGTTGTCCTCTCTGTTAGGCCAGACATCTCCTGTTTAATCTCCGCTACTGCTGCTTTGATTTCTGCCTGCAGGGATGTTTGGAGCTTGACATGCATGGTGTAGAATAGGCTCTCCAGGTAGGATCGGGTGATCGGTTCCTCTATCTCCATTTCAAGAGTTGCATGGGCTTTCGTACCCATATTTAGAGCTGCTTGCGGCTCTTGTGAGCCTCATGGTCCGCCACCCTCTTGGTTTGCTGGACTCTTCTGTGTCGGGGAGAAGAACCGTGACACCGCCGGTGCTGCGGGCTTCTTTGTGTGTTTGGACATGCTCCGATCTCTCCAAGTAATGGGGATATGTTTTTGAGCCTTGAATTTCTGGTTTGGGAGCGTTATTTATTAAGTTTTAGCCGGTGGGTCTGCGGAGCTCCCCTCCTACACCCCCATTCCTGATGACATCATCGGAAACCCATCCCTTTAGCACATTTTTAATGGATCATCAACATTCAGTATTGTCATAGACAACTTAGGATCTGGCTGTGGTTTTTTTTTTTAGGGAAGCTGTGTCTTTAACTGAAACGGGAGGCGGCCATCTTGGATCCAGATGGAACGCAGGCTGAAACACATGACATGAAGATAGCTCCTACTCAGAAAGCTCTTATTCAGACCACAGCTCTGATCAGACCCTCTCTTCACAGTGGGGGCGCAGGCAGGCTCAGGAGGGATCAGGTAGGATCAGGTAGGGCGCAGAAGGCGAGCAGCCAATATCTTCAACTGGTTTAGCCAACAAAATAGTCAGTGGGTCCATAGAAATGGACACATCCGTTCTTTCTTTTTTTAATAGATTGGATAACGATCCAATATTTCTATTGCCGGACACGTTCACCAAATGTGGACCATATCGCTTCTCTGCCCACAACCCCTCCAGCACAGATCAGACACCACAGGGTAGATTTGCTTCAGCCGCCATGGCGTGAGGTACCAATGAATAAAATGTTATATATATTTTCTTTAGTTGCTGTGCATATGGAAGTTTTTGCAGCAAACTCCCATATATCCTCCCAATCATCCCTGTCAATTTCTATTTTCAAATCCGCTGCCCATTTGAGCATGCAGTCATGATCATGTGAATTGACCAAGGCCTCCAAACTGGCTTTTATTCTAGTTATCAAACCTTTTTGATAACTACCTCTCCTACATAGGCAGCAGAGATGTAGAGGAGCACAGCAGCGTTTCTTGGCAGCATACCAGCTAGTGGATCGCCAAAATGAGGGTAACTCCAATCAGGGATGAGTATTAAAAGAGTACTTTAATGGTCAGTGCAAAAAAGAGCAATGGTAGGAGCGCACCTACGTGTTTCGTCCGTAAAGGACTCTCTCAAGGTGGATTATACTCTATGTCCCTGAACCTGGATCCATTATGGTATATGGAATTATCAGTATACTAATGAGCCATCTATGGTGATGCACCATAAACACCACTTACCTCTCCTACATAGTGCTTCAAAACTTGTGAAGGGAGTAAATTCTAATTTTGGGGACATTTTTGGAAAAAAATTCTGATCTGTAGATATTTAAACATACTAAGGTCTGGTGCCTCATACCTAGTTAGGAACTCTTGGAAACTAGAAAGTTTTCCTTTATGCACTAGGTCGGCAACTACTCTAATATGTTTAGCTTTAATTTGGTCGAATTGTTTATAATCACAGCCTGGGGGGAAATTGGGATTATTAAAAAGCGGAGTGAGTTGCGAAACGGGAGACACAAGATTAAATTTGCCCTTAGACTTGCTCCAAATCTCCCAGGTAAATCTCGTCGGATCTAGCTCAAACATTTTGGCGTACACCTCCTTATCCAGTGCCCATAGGGACACTGGCAGAGAAGACGTTCTAGCATATTGGGATTCTATGGCTAACCAACAATATTGTGTTGGATCAGCGTTCCACATCACCACCTGCCTTAGTTGGGCAGCTTGGTAGTATTTCGAGATATCTGGGACACCCAAACCTCCTCTTGTCTTTAAAGCCATCATCACCGATCTAGCTGTTCTAGGCCTTTTACCTTGCCAAATAAAATTAAATATTCTATTTGGGAAATTTTTCAGTTCGGATCCCGGTATCCGGACTGGGAGAGTCTGGAAATGATATAATAACCTAGGGAGTATATTCATCTTGGCTGATACTATTCTACCAATCCATGACACCTGATATCCTTCCCACTTTGCCAGATCCCTTTTAATCTTATCAAACAATGGTGGATAGTTGCCTTGATATAGGGAGTGGTAGTTCCTAGACACATTTACTCCCAGATATTTAATATGTGAGGAACTCCATCTGTAGCTGAAATTCAGTTTTGGTAATTTTATCTCTGGATCTGAAAGATTCAGATTAAAAGACTGTGACTTGTCGCTGTTCATTTTATATCCAGAGATTTTTCCAAAGTCTGATAGCGCCTTTTGGAGGTTGGGTAAAGAAGTCTGTGGGCTTGCTAAAGTCAGAATAATATCGTCTGCGAATAATGAGATTTTATCATTTGTTTTCCCAATCACTATATACAATGTATATTACTATTTGCTCTTATTTTAGCAGCCAATGGCTCAATCGTTAGAGCGAAGAGAGGAGGAGATAATGGGTACCCTTGTCTCGTACCATTTAAAAAAAAATTCCCCAAACATTTTTATTAGGCATAATCATCTTTACACACATTGGTTTTACATTATCAGTGTTGGCCTAATACAGTTGTATTTTCCTTGTTCATGTGGTTTTACATTATCAGTGTTGGCCTAATACAGTTGTATTTTCCTTGTTCATGTGGGGGGAGAGAGAAAGAAAGGAAAGATCCCCTAAGGCCACGTCATGGTCTCTGGGGTGTGGAAAAAGAAAGAGAGGAGGGGGGGGGGGGGAAGAGGGAGTCATTCCACCCTCGTCCGGCCGGGTCCCGGCATCCATCCTTCATGGCTCTACTGTGGTTCAGATCCGTCTGGGGTTGTATCCTGATTTGGTTCGGATTAATGGGTTAACCAGGGTTCCCAGATTTTATAGAAACCTTCAGTTGAGCAGTTCAAGAAGGCCGTGAGTTTTTCCAAACTCATAACATCGTTAACTCTTTTTTTCACTAGCTGTTTGGTGGGGGGCGCTATCTTCTTCCAAGAGTATGCGACTGAACACCTTGCTGCTGTTAGAATAAAGGAGATTAATTTCCATACTGGGCGATCGATGTCCTCTATCGGCCTGCCCAGTAGGAAGGTCAGTGGATCTATAGGAATTGTGAGGCCTGTGACCTCTTTTATCAAATCTTGTACCGTAAGCCAGTATTTCTGAATTTCTGGACATGACCACCAGATATGGGCCATGTCCCCTCTATGTCCACAGCCTCTCCAGCATAGATCTGAGGCTAGAGGCTAGATTTGTTTTAACCTCACTGGGGTAAGATACCAATGATACATTATTTTATAGATGTTTTCCTTCACCGTGGTACAGATGGAAGTTCCTGAGGCTGCGTCTCATATTTCCTCCCAGTCCTCTCTGTCAATAACTATGTCCAATTCCGCTTCCCATTTAAGCATATAGTCGTGAGCGGTAGAGTTCACCGGATTCTCCATGCCGGCATATATTTGTGTTATTAGACCTTTTTGATGTACTCCTTCGCGACAGAGTTTCTCAAATTTTGTGAGAGGGGGGAATCTCAATGATGGGGACATTTTTTGTAGAAAGTGTCGAATTTGGAGAAACTTAAATGTATCCAGGTGGGGTAATTTTAATTTGGTTCGCAATTCTTGGAGACTCAGGAACTGTCCATCGCTCAGCAGGTCCGCGATTGCTCTGATCCCCATTGTTTTAAATAGGTCGAATTGTCGGGTTTCACACCCTGGTGGGAATTTAGGGTTGTCAAATATTGGAATGAGCTGAGAGCAAGGGGACGAGAGTAAGAATTTAGTTTTAGTTTTTGCCCATATGTCCCAAGTATATTTCATTGCCCCCAGCCCGAATTTGGGCGCCATGTCATTTCCCCTGTCACCGCTCCAGAGAAAAGCTGGTAGAGAAGGCGTTCTGGAGTAATGAGATTCAATTGCTAGCCAACATAGCTTGTCTGGGTCCGAGTTCCACATTACCGCCTGTTTTAATTGGGCAGCTTGGTAATATCTATTAATGTCTGGGACCCCCAGTCCTCCTTTTGTCCTAGACGCCATAAGAACCGACCTAGCTACCCGGGGTCTCCTTCCGTTCCAAATAAATTGGAGGATTTTATTTTGGATAGTTTTTAATTCAGAACCAGGGACATGGATCGGGAGCGTCTGGAAATAATATAATAATCGGGGGAGTATATTCATTTTAACTGAGATCATTCTCCCGATCTATGAGATCTGGTATTTTTCCCATTTATCCAGATCTTTTTTAATTTTCCTAAATAGGTTGGGATAATTATTTTGGTATAGGGAGCAATAGTGCCTCGATACATGTACTCCCAGGTATTTGATGTATATAGGGCTCCACTTATAATTAAAGTTTGATTTCAATGTCCGCATCTCTGGTTCTGATAGATTTAAGTTGAGGGCTTCTGACTTATCACTGTTAATTTTGTATCCTGATATTTTGACAAATTCCTTTAATTCTTTGTGTAAGTTGGGAAGGGAGATCTGGGGCTGCGTTAATGTTAATATGATATCGTCTGCGAACAATGAGACTTTATAGTTTATTCCGCCAATTGGTACCCCCTGTATATTTATATTGTCTCGTATTTTAGACGCTAGTGGTTCGATTGTTAGGGCGAAGAGGAGAGGGGACAAAAGGCATCCCTGTCTCGTTCCATTTTTCATTTCAAATTTTTTTGCTGTACCCCCCCGGGAGTTTCACCACTGCAGACGGGCAGCAGTACAGCGCTCGGACTCCCGCTAGATACGCATCTTTTAAGCTGAATTTCTGCATTGTTTTGTCAAGAAATAGCCAATCAATTCTATCGAACGTCTTCTCTGCGTCCAGGCTTAACAGAACCGCTTTGGTAGCTGTGAGGTGGGCATGATCAACTATATTTATAATTTTGCGGGTGTTGTCTGAGGCTTGTCTGCCAGATACAAACCCCACCTGGTCGTTGTGAATTAATCTCGGTAGGATGGGATTCAGTCTATTTGCCAGGATTTTGCTGTATAGCTTAAGATCGTTATTTAGTAGGGAGATTAGTCGGTAGCTCCCACATAGCAGTGGGTCCCTACCCTCTTTGTGGATGATGGCGAGATTGGCCTGGGTCATTGATGGGGGGATTGGGCTGCCCTCCATGAATGAATTGAATAAGCTGAGTAGGTGTTTAGTTAGGATCGGGGAGAATCTTTTGTAATAAACATTGGAGAAGCCGTCGGGGCCAGGGGCTTTTGAGATATTTTTTTTTGTTTCAATTTTTTTATTGTTTTATCAGGGTACACAACAGATAGTAAACTTTGTTGTACATAGATTGGATAAACATTGATATTTGCATATATTAATAAAAACATCCGTATTCCGTTTTCTTTATTCAGATAGGTGTTTATCTAAATGTTTGTATGTCTGAATGCTCGTACGTTTCTGCTGTTATGGTTCTAACTAGGAAGCTGCCGCTTCCGTGTGTCCTGTTTTTAGTAGTATAGTAGAGAAAAGAAAAGGTGGAGAGCAGAGAAAGAGAGAGGAGAGAAAAAAGAAGAGAGATAAGGGGGGGGAGAGGTGCTGCGGGATGGCGTCCAGTTTTGTATATATCCTGCCTTTTCCTTTAGGAATTTATTATGTACCTGACCAAATTTCCCATGTCTTATGGAACTTATCCATCTTTTGGGTCAGTTTTGCCGTAAGAAGTTCCATTGTCTTTATTTCTCGCATTCTGCGGAGTACGGTCTCTTTAGCAGGGGCATTCACCTTCTTCCACGCTGCAGCAACGGAACAACGTGCCGCCGTGAGCACATGGCTCACCATCTTACTCTCTGCTGTGTCTAATTCGTCAATTGGCTTGGCCAGCACCATGGTCAGCGGGTCCACCTCAATCTCTACCCCCAGGTACTCTCGGATTAGTGTTTGAATCATGACCCAGAACACCTGAGTCTTGGGGCAGTTCCACCAGATATGAGCCATGTCTCCTCTTTGCCCGCAACCCCTCCAACACAAATCTGGGGTCCCGGGGAAGATCTGGCTCAACCTATTCGGGGTTAGGTGCCAGTAAAATATAATTTTATAGATGTTCTCTTTAATGGAAGTACAAATCGATGTTTTGGATGCTGCCTCCCAGATATCCTCCCAGTCTTCTCTATCAATCTCTATATTTAAATCCTCCGCCCATTTGGACATATACCTGTGTTGGGAACAGCCTGTTGATCGCGCCAGGCCCAGATATATTTCCGAGATCAATCCTTTAGCATAGTACCCTTTCCTGCACAGTCGTTCAAAATTTGTTAGCTGCTGGAAAGCCGTATCTTTGGATACTGTTTGCAGGTAGTGCCTGATTTGTAAAAAGCCAAATATTGGGAGGTTTGTCGTTTGATATTTTTTTTCCAGTTCTTGGGTCAGCAAGAGCCTACCTTGCCCAGAGAAATCCTCTGCTATCATCATCTTCAGCTGTTTAAATTTACTGAGTCTCTGTGGGAACCCGCCGGGGGGAAATTCTTGGTTATCGAATATGGGTGTTAATAGGGAATGGGTGAGCCGTCAAGCCATATTTGTCTTTATTTTTGGTCCATACTCTCCATGTACATTTCATTGCTCCCAGTTTTAATGTTTCCGAGAGGATCTCTCTACCCCGCACAGTCCACAGGGTGGCCGGGAGTGAGAGGGGTCTCGCGTAGGAAAACTCTATCCCTGTCCAACAGCTTGTAGTTGGGTCATTGTTCCACATTATCACTTGTTTCAGTTGGGCCGCCAAATAATATTTAATGATATCTGGGACTGCCAAGCCTCCACATTCTTTTGGTGCTAACATTACGGTTCTAGCTACTCTTGGTCTTTTGTTTTGCCAAATGAATTGAAAAATTCTGTTTTGTATATTCTTTAATTCCGACATTGGGATATCAATTGGGAGAGTCTGGAAGTAATACAGAAGTCTTGGCAGGATATTCATTTTGACCGTAGCTATTCTGCCTAACCAAGATATCTGGTATTCATTCCAGCTCTGTAAGTCTTTTTTTAGCCTCTCAAATAGGGGCGGATAGTTATATTGATATGGTGATTTGTACTCCCGTGTTATTTGGATTCCCAAGTATTTGATTTTCGTGGAACTCCACTTATAATTAAAATTTAATTGTAGCAGTTTGGCCTCGGGATTAGGTAGAGATACATTTAATGCTTCCGACTTATCCATATTGATTTTATACCCCGAGATTTTGCTAAATGTATCTAATTGTGAATGTAAATTCGGGAGTGAAGTCAAGGGGTTGGCTAGAGTTAAAATAATGTCGTCAGCAAAAAGGGATATCTTGTAATCCGTATCTCCAATTGTAATGCCACTTATATTGTTGTCCTCTCTGATTGTTGTTGCCAAGGGTTCTATAGAGAGGACAAACAGAAGTGGAGACAAGGGACATCCCTGTCTAGTACCATTCCTAATGTTTATAGGGTTCGAGTTTCCTCTTGGGAGTTTCACTACAGCCGTGGGTGTTTTATAGAGGGCTCTAACCCCCTCAAGATATGGGCCCTTAAATCCAAATTTAATTAATGTTTGGTCTAAAAATTCCCATCTGATCCTGTCAAACGCCTTTTCCGCGTCTAAACGTAACAGGATGGCTTTCGTGGATGAGAGATGTACATGGTCGATTATGTTTATAATTTTTCTCGTATTATCTGAGGCTTGTCTGCCTGAAATAAATACGACTTGGTCCTTGTGGATCAGGCCTGGGAGAATGGGAGTTAGTCTGTTAGCTAGGATTTTGCTATAAAGTTTTAGGTCCGAATTAAGGAGGGCTATGGGGCGATAATTACCACACTGTAGTGGGTCTCTCCCTTCCTTTGGTATGAGTGCCAAATTCGCTCTAGACATAGAAGCGGGGATAGCCGTTCCCTCCAGAAACTCATTAAACATATCCAGGAGATGTGGTGCCAAGATCAATTTAAATTTTTTATAGTATTGATTGGAAAACCCATCCGGGCCTGGGGTTTTACTAGGTTTTAGTTGTGAGATGGTTTCTAGTAAATCATCCTGCGCGATTTCTTTATTTAGCTCTAGTAAGTCAGCTTCTGAAAGGCTTGGAAGGTTACATGACGCTAGGTACTTAGTAATAGCTTCTGCATTTGAGGAGCTGTTTTGGGGGAAGTTCAAATTATAAAGTTTGGAGTAGAAGTCTGAGAATGTGGCCGCTATCTGTTTTTCGCAATATGTTTTGATGCCCGTCTTTGTTTGTATGACGGATATTTGGGATTTGGTTCTCAGACCTCTTAATTTAGATGCTAATAACCGGTCGGCCTTATTTCCTTTGTCATAATATTTCTGCTTCGTCCACCTCAGCGCCCTCTCCACTTCATCTATTTGTATCTGCCTGAAATCAGATCTAGCCTTGTCCAGTACTTTGCGTAGTTGTTTTGAGGGATTAGCTTTATGTTTATGTTCTAGGAGTTTAACTTTCTCCGCTAATTCGTCGTACAATTTCTGTTTTTGCTTTTTCTTATATGATGCTATGGAAATTATATTCCCTCGAATCGTGGCCGTATGGGCCTCCCATAGCATCGCTGATGACTTTACAGAGCCCTTGTTCAGCGCAAAATATTCTCTGAGCTTTTGCTTAATCTCTATCTCTACATCTATTTGGTTTAACAGAATCGTTTAGTTTCCAATTATATTGATTATATTTATAGAAGGGGAGGGAGAGCGTCAGCGAGACCGGAGCGTGGTCCGACCATGTTATAGAACTTATGTCCGACTGGGAGGTTGCCTTAAAGATATCTTTAGTACCCAGAAAATAATCAATCCTTGAATAGGTCTGGTGCGGGGGAGAAAAATACGAATAGTCCCTCTGGCCCTGATGCTGCGCCCGCCAAATATCTATCAGCGAAAACTCTTTCAGTATGTTCTGAAACCTTTTGGCATTTGTGGTCGTAATGCGTGGGTGGGGAGTACCCAGTGGGCTTGTCCTATCTTGATCAGGTGCTACAACCATATTAAAATCTCCTGCTATCAATAGCGTAGTTCTAGGTTGGGGGGCTAGCTTGTCACATAGATCTCTCAAAAAGTCAGCTTGACCCTCATTTGGGGCGTATATATTAACAAGGGTAATCTCCACATCTGATAGTGTGCCTTGCAGAATGAGGAATCTACCTTCTGGGTCTACGGTCTGTTTTTGAAGTGTGAATTTGACATTTTGTCTAAATAAGATGGCTACCCCTTTTTTTTTAGTGGAGCAGGATGCATAATATGCCTGGGGGTAGTATCTCTGAAAGGTGTTAGGAGGCGATATCGTATTAAAGTGCGTTTCTTGTAAGAATAGCACATCTCCTTTTGTTTTTTTTAATTCTTGTAAGGCGAGCTTTCTTTTGATTGCTGAGTTAAGTCCCCTAACATTTAGGGACACTAGTTTAAGTGTTGTATTTGGAGCCATTTTCGGAGCCATCCAGCAAACTGTATCCGGAAAGCCCTGGAGCTGTCGGGTCCCCTCTTTCCCATAAGCTTTAGGCTCTGCGTTCAAATCCTTTCACCAGGTCAAAGGGGTCTCCACTTCTTTGCTGCGCTGGGATGTGTAGATCCTTGTAGCTCCAGGGGCATGCGCCCTCTTTGTGGACAGGTAGGTATGTGTTCCCCGCCGGGGGCAGACCAGCGTTCCTCATCTCGTATGTGTCTAAGAAGCTCGTAAGGGGGGGAGGGGGGCAATAGGTCGTCCAAACATATAAATTTTGCCGGGAGTAGTCTTTTCCTCTCCAGGTGACATTTCTCAGTCCTCACCTGCCTGGTTACGTTGGGTGGCTATTCTCTGAGAGGAGCGTGGTCCCCTCTCTGTTGGCCTGTGATCTGGGTCTCCATCCGTATCTTCAGGGGCAGTTCCACCTCCATTCTTGTGGGGGACACCGAGCCCCTTTAGGAATCTTGGTATCTCTTCCGGGTAGGAAAGGGTGTGGAATTTGCCTCCAGCCTGGGCCACAATTTTAAAAGGGAATCCCCAGCGATATTTAATCTTGTTGTCCCTTAATTTTAGTGTGAGGGGTCTGAGCTCTCTCCTGCGGTCTACTGTACGTTTTGAGAGATCACTGTATATCTCAATATGTACATTCCGGAACTGGATGTGTCCTTTCTCCCTGCTCGCCGTCAGTATTTTCTCCTTTGTGGAGTAATAATGGAACCTGACCAGTATATCTCTGGTCCTCTTGGGGTCCGTGGACCTAGGTCCGAGGGCCCTATGGGCTCTGTCCATCTCTAGCTTTAAGGAGTTAGGTCAGGTACCAGATGAATAAAGAGGTCTGATAGGTATGTGTGCAGCTGTTCAGTCTCCACTGTTTCTGGGACATACCTCAGTCTCAAGTTCTGCCGCCGATCGCGGGTTTCCTGGTCCTCGGCACTTTCCTTGAGCCCTCTGATCTCCCAGTGCAGGCGGTTGATCTCGTCCTCCGCGGAGGACTGAGCCTGCTCCAGTGTTTCCACTGTGTTTGCCAGCCCATCTGTTTTGGCCGTTAGGAGATTCAAGTCCGCCCTTAGGGTGTTAATGGCTTTACCCAAATCATCCCGAAACTCCTTCCTCATTCTGGTGTAGAGGTTTTCTAAATATGTTTTGTTCACATCTATGTTTTCAATTTCCTGCTCGTGCGCCCCGCTCGGGCCCTCCCGCGTGTCGGCTGAGCCGCCATCTTGGGAGGTCTCGCAACTCCCCGCGGTCCGCTGGCTTTGTGGGAAGTAGCTCGTCACTGACTGCTGAGCTGCCTTCTTATTTTTGCCGCTAATGCTGGCTACCTTCCCCTCCGCTTGTATGTATTTTTTGGGGGGGTTTAGATGTAGAGATGCCGCAGGAACTGTGGGGTCTTTTTAGTGCAGTAGGATAGGATTGTTTGTTTAGTCTAGTACAGCTTGTCTGGGTAGATATGGGGTTATTGGACCCAGGGTTTCTGGCCTTAGGGCTGTGTTTCTGACCTGCAGGTCGTTCTCTCTGAGGCACCTTTGTGTGGTGGTGGTGCTTCCACGTGGTGGTGCTCCCCCAAGATGGCCGCCTCCTCCCTCACCACGCTAGAGAGGCCGAGGCCTATGGCTCCCTTCACTAGTGGGTCCCCTCCCGGTGTTCTTCACTCCCAGCAGGGCCCTAGGTCAGGTTTGTACCTTTTATTTACGTGTGCCGTCCTGGGGGGGGGGAGCTGGACCCGTAACGGGGGGTCTCCGCTCGCGCCTTTCCTCACGGCCTCAGGCGGCCACAGCGGGCGCTTCTCTTACCCCACAGGGGGTCGGGAGTTCCGTCCCCGATCACCGCTGATTCCCCTCTATTCTTGGCTCCTCGGGGCGCACGGAGTCCCGTCGCCTCTCGTCTCCGGAGTCTCTCCGTCAGATTTGAATTTTGTGGGCTGCAGAGGGGAAAGTCCCGCACCGGGGGCAGGAGGTCTCCGACACAGCTCTCCGGGACGCCGGAGCAAGCCACTTCGGAGCCCAGCTAGTCACCGGAGCTAAGTCTTTGGGGGTTCACTTAGGGATTCCTCCGCTTCTCCTGATTATTTTATTATTTAATATGCTTCTTTCGTGCTATTCATTCAGAGGGGGTCGGGAGCGTCTCTTTCAAGCTGCCATTCCCCTTGACGTCACCGGAAGTCTCCGGCTTTTGAGATTTTTAATGTTTTTATTGCGTCCGCCAGCTCTTTTTGGGTAATTTTTGCGTCAAGCATTTGATTCTCCTCTGTCAGTGTTGGTAGGAGGCAATCGGACAGGTAATTACTAATAGGTTCAGTGGCTGGTGTCCCCGTGTTCCCACCCTGAGCCTTGAGGTTAAAAAGTTTAATATAAAATGCGGTAAATTCCTCCGCTATTTTCTGTTCGTTATAGATTATTTCTCACGATTAATTTTTTATCGCTGTGATCTGGGAACGCTTCTGTTTACCTCTTAGTTTGCTCGCCAAAAGTCTGTCAGCCTTATTGCCCTTGTCATAGTATTTCTGACTAGTCCATGTAAGAGCTTTTTCTACTTCTTCAATTTGGGCTTGTTTTAGCTCATTCCTGGATGCGGTCAAGGTTTTATAAATCTTTTTCGATGGGTTGGGTTTGTGCTGTTGTTCCAGCTTAATTATTTTAGTTGTAACAACTAGTGACATACCGCTCACCTCAATATTGAATACCAACTCTATGATATCAGCTGGTGCAAAGGGGATAGGGATGACAGACATACATATATAAGGAGACAAAGGATGCTCCTAAAAAGATCCCACTTTAATGCACAGCAAAGCCGAAAATAGTCCACAGGTATAGTAACCCACTAGAGTAATGGTAAGGCTATAAGGGTACAATTAAGTAACCGCTCCCAACACTGTGGGAGGACAATTACCACTAAAATGCCCTAGGGCAAAAATAATAAATGATTTATTAATATTCTGAAGTCAACGAAGTAACACACACTCAAAATAACCATAAAAACTATTAAAACATAAATCACTTGTGAGGCAGGGTAAGGGGATATTATTATAAGGTGAATTCCCAAATATTAGTGTATGTCCCCTTACCAGTACCAGGTGGTAGTGTGAGACACAATGGTAAATACAAATGATAGGCAATAGAGAATGCTAGAGCCTCTGGTCTCAGTGTATGGTGGAGGTTGCACTAATCATTGCATGCTGTGATTGATCTGCTCAGTATCAATAGTTGGATACCTGAACCTTGAGAAAGCGCCACCCCCTTATGCGCGAAACGATCGTCGGCATGACGTCACCACGTTGACGTTGTGTAGGAGGAGTCACGGGTGAGACTGTTCCTGGTAGTTTGTGTGGGGTTGTTTGAGTTGTTAACTGCCTAGCAGAGGTAGTTTATGCATAAATCAGGTCCGGTTTTTGAAGCACATGCTGCGGTTCATTTATATAATGTGGTCTAATGTGCACTAATGATTTACTGAATCATTGATCGTGTGACCTAGTACCTATATAGGTTTTGTGGTATATGACAGTGGCACATTTATTTGCATTCACTACTCTGCATGCATCACTACCTACTTTCAGTGTGATATCCAACTATTGATACTGAGCAGATCAATCACAGCATGCAATGATTAGTGCAACCTCCACCATACCCTGAGACCAGAGGCTCTAGCATTCTCTATTGCCTATCATTTGTATTTACCATTGTGTCTCACACTACCACCTGGTACTGGTAAGGGGACATACACTAATATTTGGGAATTCACCTTATAATAATATCCCCTTACCCTGCCTCACCCGGGATTTATGTTTTAATTGTTTTTATGGTTATTTTGAGTGTGTTACTACGTCGACTTCTGAATATCAATAAATCATTTATTATTTTTGCCCTAGGGCATTTTAGTGGTAATTGTCCTCCCACAGTGTTGGGAGCGGTTACTTAATTGTACCCTTGTAGCCTTACCATTACTCTAGTGGGTTACTATACCTGTGGACTATTTTCGGCTTTGCTGTGCATTAAAGTGGGATCTTTTTAGGAGCATCCTTTGTCTCCTTATATATGTATAATTATTTTAGTTGTCAGATCTGTTATTAATTTCACCTTGGCCTTTCTGTGGGATGCAATTGAAATAAAAGTTCCCCTAATTGCTGCCCTATGGGCTTCCCACAGAACCGCCGGAGAGTCTACTATGCCCCAGTTGAGAGCGAAGTACTCCCTAAGAGCCTTTTTAATTTCTTTTTCTACCTCCGGGTGGTTCAGTAGGGAGTCGTTCAGCTTCCAAGTGTAGGCGTTTAATCTATGAAATGGGGTGGATAGGGTTAATGTGATGGGGGCGTGATCTGACCATGTAATGGGGCCTAAGTCCGAATTTGTGCAGGCTTCCAAGATATATTTGGTAGCAAAAAAATAGTCTATACGAGAGTATGACTGGTGGGGTGCGGAATAGAATGTGTAATCTTTTTGGCCCTGGTGTTGGATTCTCCAGATGTCCATTAAGGAATATTCCTTGGTGATTGTTTTAAATTGTTTCTCCATCCTCTGAGGTGGAGCTCTGTGTTGGTCTTGTTGGCCTGAGGTTCTGTCCTCCGCAGAGTTTATGGCCATATTAAAGTCTCCGCCCACAATCAACGAAGATAGGTAGGTAGGGTCAACCTTTTCTAACACTGCTTTCAGGAATTCCGTTTGATTATCATTTGGTGCGTAGATGTTGATCAGAGCGACCGGCGAGCCTGCCAGTGAGCCATATACCATTAGAAATCTACCCTCTGGTTTTGGTGATATTGAATGGGGTTCCTTGTCGGAGCAGGATCGCTACTCCCCGCTTTTTACTGTTAAATGACGAGAAGAAACCCATAGGGAATACATTGCTAATCAATTTGGGCAGCTCTTGGGATGTAAAGTTCGTCTCTTGGAGGAAGATGATATCTCCCTTGGACTTTTTCAGCTCTTGGAGCGCCAGTCGTCTTTTTCTATTATTATTCAGGCCCTTTACGTTTAGTGATACAAGTTTAATTGCGGACTGACTAGCCATTTGGGTGAGAGAGTTTAGTGTCCATCGGGGTCTCGCCCTTCCCACCGGGGAGATCCTGGTTCGTTGGTTCAGAGAACCTTTTTAACGCTTCTTGATGGTGCTGTTTGAGTATGGGTGTCAGGCCCGCCCGACGAGGGGTTGGGTGGGAGGAGGGCAGGGAAGGTCGAGAGGGGGGGGGGAATAGGCTGCTGGGACAGGGTCAGCAGCAAGAGGCAAAGTGGGACGAGGTCAGCTAAGGACCTCCAATAAGTACGGCCGGGATTGGCTACCGGCATTTGGGCTTAAGGCCCAATGGGGGGGGAATCTGATGGTTCAGGCATGGGCGTGCAGGGAAGGTACGGACCCTTGTACTTGCTTAGTGTAAGCTCTACCTTAGTTTAAGAGGGGCAGGAGGGGGGGAAATGGGAGGGGGGGAAAGGGGTCAAAGGGAAGCAGGTCCCGAAACGCGTCAGAGTTACTATGTACTCCTTTTGACCACTTAATAAACCTTTTTATATCCGATACTGGTTTGCAGCCCCCATTGTTTGCACGGTTGTGCTCCGCCACTGTACCCTATGGGACTACTCTCTGCAATTACGTCTGGCATGACGCACCCACTAATCAAGGACTGAGCTGTGCTTCAAGGGAGTTCCTCACATTGATCGTTTGATTGGTACAGCAGCGGCAGCTCTTAT
The DNA here is from genome assembly GCF_040206685.1 of Ascaphus truei. Taxonomy (NCBI): domain Eukaryota; kingdom Metazoa; phylum Chordata; class Amphibia; order Anura; family Ascaphidae; genus Ascaphus; species Ascaphus truei. The sequence continues at coordinate 178,704,556 of NC_134486.1, read as the reverse complement.
TCGAGCAAATGCCGCTGGCTGTATGAGGCTGGGAAGCGGGTAGCCGCGGCGCGTGGCGGCGCACTGTGACGTCACAGTCATAGGCGCGCCCGGCTTCCCTGTCTTCCCCGGCTTCCCCAGGCTTCCCCGACACCCCTGGACATCAAATTAAGGTAAGCGGGGGTGCGGGGAAGCAGAAGGGCAGAGCAGAAGCCGGGCTCGGGGTCCGGAAGGATAGTAAATTGCGCGCGAGGTGGAGGGGGGGTGCGTGTGGGAAACGCGGCGGCGCGCGGATATTACTGGCGGCAGCTGGGGTAGATCCCGGCATGCCGCCGGCATTTAGTGCGATAAAGTATGTCGCTACTGTATGTACTTTTGTTTTGCTGGGGGTCTATACAGGACCTTTATGGTATATATAGAGATCTGTGTTAGCCGTCCAGCGTAACTAGTACACTCCTATGTTTATATCATCCTAATGAGTCTCCTTAGCTCTTATACATGCTCTAATGCCTTGGTTACATATTTTATTACTCTGAATATGCATGTATGTTCCTAGGACAGCAGAGCCCTGAATATTGGGATAATATCCCTCACCCACTACGGTCAAGCTTATAGGTTTTGGACATGGGGAAGGCGTGGGGAGGGGAGGGAAAACTCCTAGCATAGCCATAACATGGAGATCTTTCTGACAATCCTTAAAACCATTGTAATAAACGTGAGAACAACTCTTAACAAGCTCAGTACATGAAAAGCATTATAACCTCTCTTTTTGTCAGTCGGTCAAGCTTATAGGTTTTGGACCTGGGAAAAGGGGGGGAGATAGGGGGGTGGGGAGATAAGAGAGAGGGGGGACTGGGAGACCTGGGTTGACAGGTAACACAACAGCACATTGCATTAATGTTTTTAGGTATCATGCTGAACATAAACGGAATACTTCCTACGCTTGCTGGTCGGGAAAGAGGTGGGGGGAGGGATGGGGCTCTTACATTTAGTGAAGTTAATATCCGAGGATCCTTATGACATTTCTATTTGATCTATGTGGCCCGCCGTGTGCCTTCCTCAGAGGGTTTGACAACGTATTTTATTACTGCAGGCAGCATCATTAGTATGGGGCCGTGCGGCCATATCTTCTGCGGCGGTAGGGCAGGCTTATTGTCTTTGGAGCGTGAGGGGGGAGGGGGAAGGGGGGAGGGGGAAGGGGGGGAGAGAAAAGGGAGAACATTATATTATAACACATACAACTTTTCTCAACTTCAACATTCATCAACTGAGGAACAGGTTTTTTTTTTTTTACATAACTCAACTGTGGCATAGGGACGGCTTAGCACTAGATCCATGTGGCCAGCTAATCTAGACTGCCAGTTACTGTAATAGTGTCACTACCGCTGCTTTCATTATCGAAGTCATTTGGGCTTCCTGTCTTGTGCAGGGCTCATTAGGCAGCTTCCCAGTTAACTAGTATTTCCTAGTCCGGGGGGGGTGGGGAGGGTAGCAACAGTCGTGCGAACCGAGCCTGGGGTCCATAGTCCTGTACCCGGGCCTTAGACAGATTAAATTTTGCTACTTACAGTTAGTAGAGCGCAGTGCTGTTGTCGGAGCATCGCGCTCCCCTCCTATCCCACCCAAAAATCCCCCCGCCAACCCCTAAAGCCCAGCCGGACCTCAGCACTCTTCAACTGCCATCCGGTCAGCGGCAAAAGTTATAGTAGCTTCAGCTGGGGGCTGCCTCCGATCGTCAGGGGTCGGATTCTGAAGCTTTGCGTCTGGCTGGGTCTGGTGTGGTTCTTGAGCCGTCATGTGCTCCCGTCTTCGCTGTGGACTACGGTGCTTCTCATCTGTTCTTAGACTGCCTTGGCGCCGCCGTTCTCCTCGCGGGACGGGTGCTGCGTGGTTCCGCGTCCTCCCGGTGCGGTGGGTCTTGTAGTTGCTCCGTTGTCCAGGATAGCGGCGGGGGCAGACCCAGGGCTTTAACGAATAGGGCCATGTCCTCAGGGCGGCGGATGGTTAGGAATTTGCCGTCATAGCTTACCGTAAGCTTGAACGGAAAGCCCCAGCGGTACTTCACCTCCTCCCGGAGGAATGAGGTCAAGGGCTTCATTTCTCTCCTTCGGTCGACTGTTATCCGTGACAGGTCGTTGAAAATTTGGAGAGTTTCATTTTGGAAAGGTAGTGACTCTTTCCCTCTGCAGGCGGTGATGATCTTCTCCTTTACTGTATAGCTGTGTAATCTTATGATTACATCGCGTCGCCGGTTGGGATCTTCTGATCTGGGAGCTACCGCCCGGTGGGCCCTATCCATCTCTAGGTCCATGTCCTCTAGCGGGCCGCAGAGCGATGTGAACAGTTCCGCAAGATAGGGACGAAGCTGGCCAGGTAAGACCGTCTCTGGTACATTTCTTATGGGCAGATTCTGGCGCCTGTCCCTATTTTCTTGGACTTCCTGCCCGTCTTTGAGACGGGAGATCTCCTCTCCTAGCCGGATGATTTCTTCCTCGGCTGCTGTTTGTCTTGCCAGGGACTCCTCCAGTCCACCTTCCAGAGTCGTTGTCCTCTCTGTTAGGCCAGACATCTCCTGTTTAATCTCCGCTACTGCTGCTTTGATTTCTGCCTGCAGGGATGTTTGGAGCTTGACATGCATGGTGGAGAATAAGCTCTCCAGGTAGGATCGGGTGATCGGTTCCTCTATCTCCATTTCAAGAGTTGCATGGGCTTTCGTACCCATATTTAGAGCTGCTTGCGGCTCTTGTGAGCCTCGTGGTCCGCCACCCTCTTGGTTTGCTGGACTCTTCTGTGTCGGGGAGAAGAACCGTGACACCGCCGGTGCTGCGGGCTTCTTTGTGTGTTTGGACATGCTCCGATCTCTCCAAGTAATGGGGGTATGTTTTTGAGCCGTGAATTTCTGGTTTGGGAGCGTTATTTATTAAGTTTTAGCCGGTGGGTCCGCGGAGCTCCCCTCCTACACCCCCACTCCTGATGACATCATCGGAAACCCATCCCTTTAGCACATTTTTAATGGATCATCAACATTCAGTATTGTCATAGACAACTTAGGATCTGGCTGTGGTTTTTTTTTTTTTAGGGAAGCTGTGTCTTTAACTGAAACGGGAGGCGGCCATCTTGGATCCAGATGGAACGCAGGCTGAAACACATGAAGATAGCTCCTACTCAGAAATCTCTTATTCAGACCACAGCTCTGATCAGACACTCTCTTCACAGTGGGGGCGCAGGCAGGCTCAGGAGGGATCAGGTAGGGCGCAAGAAGGCGGGCAGCCAATATCTTCAACTGGTTTAGCCAACAAAATAGTCAGTGGGTCCATAGAAATGGACACATCCGTTATTTCTTTTTTTAATAGATTGGATAACGATCCAATATTTCTATTGCCGGACACGTCCACCAAATGTGGACCATATCGCTTCTCTGCCCACAACCCCTCCAGCACAGATCAGACACCACAGGGTAGATTTGCTTCAGCCGCCATGGCGTGAGGTACCAATGAATACAATTTTATATATATTTTCTTTAGTTGCTGTGCATATGGAAGTTTTTGCAGCAAACTCCCATATATCCTCCCAATCATCCCTGTCAATTTCTATTTTCAAATCCGCTGCCCATTTGAGCATGCAGTCATGATCATGTGAATTGACCAAGGCCTCCAAACTGGCTTTTATTCTAGTTATCAAACCTTTTTGATAACTACCTCTCCTACATAGTGCTTCAAAACTTGTGAAGGGAGTAAATTCTAATTTTGGGGACATTTTTGGAAAACATTTCTGATCTGTAGATATTTAAACATACTAAGGTCTGGTGCCTCATACCTAGTTAGGAACTCTTGGAAACTAGAAAGTTTTCCTTTATGCACTAGGTCGGCAACTACTCTAATATGTTTAGCTTTAATTTGGTCGAATTGTTTATAATCACAGCCTGGGGGGAAATTGGGATTATTAAAAAGCGGAGTGAGTTGCGAAACGGGAGACACAAGATTAAATTTGCCCTTAGACGGAGACCCCGCCCCCAGAGTGAGACGGATGGCAGCTTAAGCCTTGAGCTCCATCCCTCATCCCCGACAATACATTCATAAAGCAAGCAAAACGAACCTTTATCACCCCTAACTACTTTCACAATACCATTAAAACATTAGAGATGGCACCGATGCAGGCAAAAAAGAAGGAGACCTCCGCAAATATCTGGGCCGATCGAGCTCACGGAGCGTGGCAGCAACAATGGCGCCGGATTCAAATGCAGGATCAGAGTCAGAACGCGACGAAGACACAGCGGAGGGACCGGAGCAATTACCTGTCCGCTGCTGTGATTTTGAGAGTTTGTATAGAGACATGAAAGCCCTTATACACCTGGAAATGCAGGACTTAAAAAAGGAGGTGCAGGGGCTCGTGAGTGCACCGGAGCCCTGGAAGAGAAAGTCAGCACCAATACAAAACTGATTAAAAAAGCTGACAAACGATCCACATAATTACAAGTACAACTTTCGGAATTGGCTGACAGACAGGAAGATGTGGAGAACAGGGACCGCAGGAATAACATTAGGGTACGGGGGATCCCTGAAACCGTCACCAATGTGGAGGATTTCATCTCAAGATGGATGGCGGAGTTACTCCCTGACTGCCCACCCAATGAAAGAATAATGGATCGCTGCCATCGTGCCCTAAGAAGCAAACCAGCAGCAACAGAGCAGCCGAGAGATGTAATAGCCCGGCTGCACCATTATCGCACCAGAGATGCTATCCTACAGAAGGCCAGAGTGGCAGAAGCCTGCAGATTCGAGGAGATCACAATGCAACTCTTCCAAGATCTCTCACCGCTTACCCTGGCCAGGAGAAGGAAACTCCAGCCCATCACCCGCACACTGAGGGACAGAGCCATCAGATATAGGTGGACCTTTCCGTTTGGCCTGCTGGTCATCCGCAACGGAAGGGCCATCTCCATGAAGGAGATAGAAGAGGGAGCTGAGTTCCTACAAAAACTAGGGATCAAGGAGAACTCACCCACGAGCCCTAGAGGAGAAAAGCCCAAAGAAACGGATTGGCAAGTGGTGGGGGCTGTGGGCGAAAGCCGGGAAGCTCTCACATGAGCTCGCTTAAAGTCTCGTATCTTGAAGTTACCTCATGGTTAGAGGCTAGTTAGTAAAGTTATATGTTGCTCCTGAACTGTCTCCCCCCTTGATTAACCCCGAGTGTGACGAACAAGGAGCTGGCTGCTTACGTGGCTATAGCCGGACTCAACACTGCACGTTATGGGACCCTGCAACCCTCCAAGGCATTCCTGCAAGAAACACCAACTAAAAAGTGGAAAATCGTACCTGCATACATCATGGCGGCGGGCGGTGGAACACAAGCTGCCCATCATGGCGGAAGAGCTCGATGGAGTCCACAAGGCGGCTTTACGGAAGTGCTGCAAGTTTCGGCGGGAGAGCTAGGGGAGTGGCGACCTTCCTCGCGGGCTTCAGGTGAGAAAATGGCGTTCCCCGGAACAGCGTCACCGGAAGTGTGCTGGGCGCCATCTTGTAGGAGGCTAAAGAGAGATTACCGCTGACGTCATCTCGGAGCGCCGAACACCATCTAGTCTCGCGAGAAGAGACTCTGACTCATAAACCGGGTAAGGAAGAGGATAAAGTACCAGGAATGCAGCAGAGGGACAACTCTCTACCTGATGGCAGAGGAAGAAGAGAAGGCGTGGACAACATCCTACAGCGATCCGGAAGGAGGGCCCTTGAACCACCACACCACCACGTTGCAAGCAAGCAAGGCCCATCATGCAAGCAGCGGAGTAGCGGAGATAATAAACACTGTCCCCAGGCAAATGTAGCTGTGTGCCCATTCATTCCCCTAGGGGCTAATCCCCCCACCCAAAGACACGATACCAAATTGGGGGTGTTGGGAGGGTCATAAAGCCACACTAGCTTATTAAAGTGGCAGTCCCCCTTGAAAAAAAAAAAAAGGGGGGGGGAGAAAAAAAAAATTAAAAAAAAAGGGGGGAATAAAAACAAATATATAAAGAAAAGACTCGGGACCGAGAAGGGGGGGGGGAGAAAAAGTTGCAGTATCTCAGTTAAACTGCCAAAAGAAGGGTTCTGTTTCTCTGTTTGTTCATTTATCTATATTATCTATAATGAAGATGAATCACCTAATGTTGTCGGGGGGAGGGTGGAGTGCCCTCCAGTCTCAACGAGGGCATGAGCCTCCACATGGGCGCGGGGGGTAACTCCGTCCGGCAGCCCATGAAAGTCCTCACTGAACCAGCAACGAGGAGCGGTAGAGGGGGATGGAGGTCCATCCCGGACTACGCTCGTGCTGTACGTTTAGGAGAGGCAGAGAAGGCACTTGGGGAGGACTGGTCTCGCCCTATTGCCGGATGTGCTAATTTTGTGTTTTTATGTTTCGTTACATGTGTTTATCTGTTCCCCCAGTGTACTTTCCCTTGTTCTTCCCGGCTGCAGTCCGAATCCTCGGAAAGAAATAGAAGATTCTCGACGCTGACACCATGGGCTCGGACGGTTGATTACAAACGAGTAAAGGTTTGGAAATACACTCATGAGTAAAGAGATCACTATTATTTCACACAATGTGAAAGGCTTTAACAGTCCAGGGAAGCGTAGGCTAGCTATGGCGGACTATAAGAAAACAGACCCTGACATAATTCTATTACAAGAAACACACTTTTCAAAATCCAGTTCCCCGAAATAAATTGACTATAGGTTTAGGAATTGGTTCTCAGCTTCATCCAACAAAAAAAAAAGAGGAGTAGCCATTCTACTACATAACCGTTTGCCCTTTGCGATAAAGACCATTAAAAAAGACAACAACGGCCGATTTCTGATTATAAGCGGCGAAATAAGAGGTCAGCCGATCACATTGGCAAACGTTTATGCTCCAAGTGAAGGCACAGAGGCTTTCCTGGAAAGGTTCTTCTCCATCCCCCAGAGGATGGCACAGGGATGCGTAATACTAGGGGGCGACTTTAATCAGACACTAGATCCAGTAATGGATAGATGCACCCCGAGTGGTAAAGCTAACTCAAAGGTTAGACAAACCTGGAATAGAGGGCTGAGAACTAATAATCTTTTAGATATATGGCGGGAACAGCACCGCCAGGACAAAGGATTTACATTTTACTCCCACCCGCATGACAGATATAGTAGGATAGACTACCTCTTTGTATCCAGTAGAATGGTTTCACAGATCTCCCACTCGGGCATCCACGATATTTCGTGGTCAGATCATGCGCCGATAGAGTTGCGGTGCTCCGATTTTATTCTGGACAGACCAGGAGCGAACTGGAAACTTAACGAAGTTTTACTAAAAATCCCCGAAATTGCACAAAATGTGGGGGATAGAATCAGGGAATATTTTCAGGAGAATATGGGAAGTGTGACTTCGCAGGCTACCCTATGGGAAGCCCATAAGGCGACTCTGAGAGGAGAGCTCATAAGGATTGCAAGCAGGCGAAAGAGGGAGAAGGACAAAAAATCAATTTAGTTACAGAAGGAATTGGCAGTCCTCTCAGCTCGACATAAAAATAACAAAGATGGAATGACCCTTAAGGAGTTGCTAGACACCAAAACCAAACTTAATATCTTGCTGACCTCCCGTGCTGAAAAGGAGCTGACATGGTCTAAGCGGAAATTTTTTGAGAAAGCAAACAGGCCAGATACCCTACTTGCCAACAAATTATGAGACAAAAACCACGTCTCCCAAATTCAGATAATTCGAACAGAACAGGGGGATCTGACCTCTGACCCCAAAAAAATAGTTTATGAATTTAAAACATATTATGAAACCCTATATGATGGGGCGAAGGTGGCACACACGCCAACCACAAAAGCACGACTAAAGACGTTCTTAACAGAGGCTCAATTGCCTAAAGTGACCAGAGAGGAGAGGGCAGACTTTACTATCGAGGAACTCCTAGAGGTAATGAAGTCATTATAAGCAGCCAAGGCCCCAGGCTCCAGGCCCAGATGGCTTTTCCAATCTCTATTATAAGAAATTTCGCAAAATATTAGCTCCTCATCTACTAAAACTGTGTAATTCTTTCCTGGATGGTGCCCCCATCCCGAGCTCGATGCTCCAGGCGTCTATCTCAGTAATCCACAAACAAGGAAAAGACCCAGTGGACTGTAAAAGCTATAGGCCCATCTCTTTAATAAACTCTGATACAAAAATCTTTTCCAAACTTTTAGCTAACCGCCTTAACCAGGTGTTGTCCAAGTTGTTCCATCCTGATCAAGTGGGGTTCATATGTGGTCGACAAGCAGCTGATAACACCAGCCGGATTATAGATTTGATTGATCTGGCGCAAAAAAAACATATCCCGTCTATGGTGCTTAGTTTAGATGCAGAAAAAGCGTTCGACAGAATTGATTGGCCCTACTTGAGGGAGACGCTGGGAGCGTTCGGCTTGGGTGGGAGAATGATAGAGGCAATTCTCGCTCTGTATCGGGGACCGACGGTGAAGGTCAGGCACCAGGGCTTCCCCTCGGATGAATTCCTGATTAAGTGCAGCACCAGGCAAGGCTGTCCTCTGTCACCCCTTCTCTTTGCGCTATGCATCGAACCCCTAGCGGCGCACATCCGCCTCAGCCCGAATATAGCAGGAATCCAAATTAGTGACCAGCCACATAAGGTGGCCCTGTACGCTGATGACGTGATACTCACGTTATCACAGCCCCTCACCTCTCTGCCGAACATCTTTCAATTGCTAGGGGAATTTAATGCGATATCTGGGTTCAAAATTAACCAGGCAAAATCAGAAGCCCTAAATATCAACTTACCTAAGGCCACCGAGAAACTGATCACGGTGAACTTTGAATTCAAATGGCAAACCTCCTCCATAAAATATTTAGGGATAAATATCACGAAGCAATCAGGCACCCTTTATAAGGCGAATTACCCCAGACTAATACGGACACTGAAGGTAGATCTACAGAAATGGGCAGGGTACAACATATCCTGGATTGGCAGGATTCAGTCTCTAAAAATGAATCTCCTTCCCAGAATTCTGTACCTATTTCAGACTCTTCCGGTCCCTATAATCAGGGAAGAGATCCTTCGGTTACAGTCCGCAATGGTGAAGTTTGTCTGGGGTAATAAAACCCCCTGCATCAAAACTAGCACACTAATTCAGCCCACAACAAGAGGAGGATTAGCGGTACCTTACATGTTATCATACTTCAGAGCGGCCCAATTGACCCAAATTATCCAGTGGCACACCCACCCTAGTCGGAGGCGATGGGTGGAACTGGAGGCGGCCTGCTGTGCCCCGGTGGCATTGCAGGACCTGATCTGGCTCCCAAATAAGGTTCGCAAGGACTTCAAACACCCGCTCCCCGCGATTGCCAGCTCTTTGGCAGGATGGGACAAAAGCAAATATAAGCACGTATTAATGAGACAACACTCCTTGATGACCCCAATTTTGGGAAACCCTGATTTCGCTCCGGGCCTGCAGAAGAAAGATTTCACTATATGGACACAGAAGGGCTACACTCGCCTTTTACACCTGGAGGGTAGAATATCTATCAAACCGTTTGAGCAAATTAAGTCTGAAAAATCAGTTCCAAATTCAGAATTTTTTAGATACCTCCAGCTAAGAGCTTTCTATGATAAATTTCCCATTCGAGCTCAACGCACTAATTTTGAACAGCTCTGTTCTACTGGAACAGGAACCAAGGGACTTATCTCTACGATGTACAAAGCGGTAGTCTGTCCGACTCCTGACGTCGACGTGACACTAAAATATAAGAATAGATGGGAAAGAGATCTTGGGGACACACTAGAGGACGAGGACTGGGACTATATTGTCTTGGCGGCAGCTAAGAGCTCAATCTGCACGACATTGAAGGAGAACGCGTATAAGGTCCTGATGAGGTGGTATTTGACCCCATTACGATTATCAAAGTTTGTCAGGGGCTACCCTCCATTGTGCCCTAAACAATGTGGGGAGCAGGCAGACTTGCTGCACATGCTGTGGGGTTGCACCAAGATACTCCCAATCTGGGAAGATATCAGAAATTGGCTCCAGAGAATTCTCGATTGCGCGATCCCTTTGGACCGACCCCTGGTTGTTTCTTCTGGCCAGACGCACCCTGGGGTTAAACAGGTCGGAGCACAAATTAATTGCACATTTTGCAACTGCCCTGAGGTGCAAAATAGCATCATTGTGGAAGCAGCCCGAATTACCAAATATCCCAAAAATCAGAAATAGAATTTAGCATGTTTGCCGGATGGAACAGTTAACGAGTCTGGTTAATGACACCGGCACAAACTTTCTAAAAGTCTGGGCTCCATGGTTTGCCCTGAACGATATCCCAGGGGTCAATGCCTCCAATATACTGCTTTAATAGCTCTAGACGCGTTCTCCTGGATGAGTGTGGCTGACGGGGAGACATAGAATACAGACAGCGGAGAGGGACAACTAAATTCGGTAGTAGAGTGAGTGAGCAGGGTTAAGTGTACACATCCGCGGACGTACGCAAACATTAAGATAGAAGCTAGCCCGAGATCTGACGGACCTGAAGTCTCCAAAAAGAGCCCAGATGATTCGGAGCCTTTCTGTGGCAGCAATCTCCAAAACGAGCCTAGATAATTCGGAGCCTTTCTGTGGCAGCCTCACCCCTCCCCCCCCACTCCTCCCCCCTCCCTACTTCTTCCCTGGTGTATTCTGGTTGTAAGTCTGGTCGGTCTGTGCGTATCCCCGGTATGTCTTTTGTGAGTCCAAATACAAAATGAGTTGACATGTGTACTGTTATATACGACAATGGGATGGTAGATTATGTGATGATTGTACCATAAACTCAATAAAAAATTTTGGTTGAAAAAAAAAATTTGCCCTTAGACTTGCTCCAAATCTCCCAGGTAAATCTCGTCGGATCTAGCTCAAACATTTTGGCGTACACCTCCTTATCCAGTGCCCATAGAGACACTGGCAGAGAAGACGTTCTAGCATATTGGGATTCTATGGCTAACCAACAATATTGTGTTGGATCAGCGTGCCACATCGCCACCTGCCTTAGTTGGGCAGCTAGGTAGTATTTCGAGATATCTGGGACACCCAAACCTCTTCTTGTCTTTAAAGCCATCATCACAGATCTAGCTGTTCTAGGCCTTTTACCTTGCCAAATAAAATTAAATATTCTATTTGGGAAATTTTTCAGTTCGGATCCCGGTATCCGGACTGGGAGAGTCTGGAAATGATATAATAACCTAGGGAGTATATTCATCTTGACTGATACTATTCTCCCAATCCATGACACCTGATATCCTTCCCACTTTGCCAGATCCCTTTTAATCTTATCAAACAATGGTGGATAGTTGCCTTGATATAGGGAGTGGTAGTTCCTAGACACATTTACTCCCAGATATTTAATGTGAGGAACTCCATCTGTAGCTGAAATTCAGTTTTGGTAATTTTATCTCTGGATCTGAAAGATTCAGATTAAAAGACTGTGACTTGTCGCTGTTCATTTTATATCCAGAGATTTTTCCAAAGTCTGATAGTGCCTTTTGGAGGTTGGGTAAAGAAGTCTGAGGGCTTGCTAAAGTCAGAATAATATCGTCTGCGAATAATGAGATTTTATCATTTGTTTTCCCAATCACTATATACAATGTATATTACTATTTGCTCTTATTTTAGCAGCCAATGGCTCAATCGTTAGAGCGAAGAGAGGAGGAGATAATGGGTACCCTTGTCTCGTACCATTTAAAAAAAAAAATTTCCCCAAACCTTTTTATTAGGCATAATCATCTTTACAGACATTGGTTTTACATTATCAGTGTTGGCCTAATACAGTTGTATTTTCCTTGTTCATGTGGCGGGAGAGAGAAAGAAAGGAAAGATCCCCTAAGACCACGTCATGGTCTCTGGGGTGTGGAAAAAGAAAGAGAGGAGGGGGGGGGGAGAGAGGGAGTCATTCCACCCTCGTCCGGCCGGGTCCCGGCATCCATCCTTCACGGCTCTACTGTGGTTCAGATCCGTCTGGGGTTGTATCCTGATTTGGTTCGGATTAATGGGTTAACCAGGGTTCCCAGATTTTATAGAAACCTTCAGTTGAGCAGTTCAAGAAGGCCGTGAGTTTTTCCAAACTCATAACATCGTTAACTCTTTTTTTCACTAGCTGTTTGGTGGGGGGCGCTATCTTCTTCCAAGAGTATGCGACTGAACACCTTGCTGCTGTTAGAATAAAGGAGATTAATTTCCATACTGGGCGATCGATGTCCTCTATCGGCCTGCCCAGTAGGAAGGTCAGTGGATCTATAGGAATTGTGAGGCCTGTGACCTCTTTTATCAAATCTTGTACCGTAAGCCAGTATTTCTGAATTTCTGGACATGACCACCAGATATGGGCCATGTCCCCTCTATGTCCACAGCCTCTCCAGCATAGATCTGAGGCCAGAGGGTAGATTTGTTTTAACCTCACTGGGGTAAGATACCAATGATACATTATTTTATAGATGTTTTCCTTCACCGTGGTACAGATGGAAGTTCCTGAGGCTGCGTCTCATAGTTCCTCCCAGTCCTCTCTGTCAATAACTATGTCCAATTCCGCTTCCCATTTAAGCATATAGTCGTGAGCGGTAGAGTTCACCGGATTCTCCATGCCGGCATATATTTGTGTTATTAGACCTTTTTGATGTACTCCTTCGCGACAGAGTTTCTCAAATTTTGTGAGAGGGGGGAATTTCAATGATGGGGACATTTTTTGTAGAAAGTGTCGAATTTGGAGAAACTTAAATGTATCCAGGTGGGGTAATTTTAATTTGGTTCGCAATTCTTGGAGACTCAGGAACTGTCCATCGCTCAGAAGGTCCGTGATCGCTCTGATCCCCATTGTTTTAAATAGGTCGAATTGTCGGGTTTCACACCCTGGTGGGAATTTAGGGTTGTCAAATATTGGAATGAGCTGAGAGCAAGGGGACGAGAGTAAGAATTTAGTTTTAGTTTTTGCCCATATGTCCCAAGTATGTTTCATTGCCCCCAGCCCGAATTTGGGCGCCATGTCATTTCCCCTGTCACCGCTCCAGAGAAAAGCTGGTAGAGAAGGCGTTCTGGAGTAATGAGATTCAATTGCTAGCCAACATAGCTTGTCTGGGTCCCGAGTTCCACATTACCGCCTGTTTTAATTGGGCAGCTTGGTAATATCTATTAATGTCTGGGACCCCCAGTCCTCCTTTTGTCGTAGACGCCATAAGAACCGACCTAGCTACCCGGGGTCTCCTTCCATCCAAATAAATTAGAGGATTTTATTTTGGATAGTTTTTAATTCAGAACCAGGGACATGGACCGGGAGCGTCTGGAAATAATATAATAATCGGGGGAGTATATTCATTTTAACTGAGATCATTCTCCCGATCTATGAGATCTGGTATTTTTCCCATTTATCCAGATCTTTTTGAATTTTCCTAAATAGGTTGGGATAATTATTTTGGTATAGGGAGCAATAGTGCCTCGATACATGTACTCCCAGGTATTTGATGTATATAGGGCTCCACTTATAATTAAAGTTTGATTTCAATGTCCGCATCTCTGGTTCTGATAGATTTAAGTTGAGGGCTTCTGACTTATCACTGTTACTTTTGTATCCTGATATTTTGCCAAATTCCTTTAATTCTTTGTGTAAGTTGGGAAGGGAGATCTGGGTCTGCGTTAATGTTAATATGATATCGTCTGCGAACAATGAGACTTTATAGTTTATTCCGCCAATTGGTACCCCCTGTATATTTATATTGTCTCGTATTTTAGACGCTAGTGGTTCGATTGTTAGGGCGAAGAGGAGAGGGGACAAAGGGCATCCCTGTCTCGTTCCATTTTTAATTTCAAATTTTTTTGCTGTACCCCCCGGGAGTTTCACCACTGCAGACGGGCAGCAGTACAGCGCTCGGACTCCCGCTAGATACGCATCTTTTAAGCCGAATTTCTGCATTGTTTTGTCAAGAAATAGCCAATCAATTCTATTGAACGTCTTCTCTGCGTCCAGGCTTAACAGAACTGCTTTGGTAGCTGTGAGGTGGGCATGATCAACTATATTTATAATTTTGCGGGTGTTGTCTGAGGCTTGTCTGCCAGATACAAACCCCACCTGGTCGTTGTGAATTAATCTCGGTAGGATGGGATTCAGTCTATTTGCCAGGATTTTGCTGTATAGCTTAAGATCGTTATTTAGTAGGTAGATTAGTCGGTAGCTCCCACATAGCAGTGGGTCCCTACCCTCTTTGTGGATGATGGCGAGATTGGCCTGGGTCATTGATGGGGGGATTGGGCTGCCCTCCATGAATGAATTGAATAAGCTGAGGAGGTGTTTAGTTAGGATCGGGGAGAATCTTTTGTAATAAACATTGGAGAAGCCGTCGGGGCCAGGGGCTTTTGAGATTTTTAATGTTTTTATTGCGTCCGCCAGCTCTTTTTGGGTAATTTTTGCGTTAAGCATTTGATTCTCCTCCTCTGTCAGTGTTGGTAGGAGGCAATCGGACAGGTAATTACTAATAGGTTCAGTGGCTGGTATCCCCGTGTTCCCACCCTGAGCCTTGAGGTTATAAAGTTTAATATAAAATGCGGTAAATTCCTCCGCTATTTTCTGTTTGTTATAGATTATTTCTCACGATTAATTTTTTATCGCTGTGATCTGGGAACGCTTCTGTATACCTCTTAGTTTGCTCGCCAAAAGTCTGTCAGCCTTATTGCCCTTGTCATAGTATTTCTGACAAGTCCATGTAAGAGCTTTTTCTACTTCTTCCATTTGGGCTTGTTTTAGCTCATTCCTGGCTGCGGTCAAGGTTTTATAAATCTTTTTCGAGGGGTTGGGTTTGTGCTGTTGTTCCAGCTTAATTATTTTAGTTGTAACAATTAGTGACATACCGCTCACCTCAATATTGAATACCAACTCTATGATATCAGCTGGTGCAAAGGGGATAGGGATGACAGACATACATATATAAGGAGACAAAGGATGCTCCTATAAATATCCCACTTTAATGCACAGCAAAGCCTAAAATAGTCCACAGGTATAGTAACCCACTAGAGTAATGGTAAGGCTACAAGGGTACAATTAAGTAACCGCTCCCAACACTGTGGGAGGACAATTACCACTAAAATGCCCTAGGGCAAAAATAATAAATGATTTATTGATATTCAGAAGGCGACGCAGTAACACACACTCAAAATAACCATAAAAACAATTAAAACATAAATCACGGGTGAGGCAGGGTAAGGGGATATTATTATAAGGTGAATTCCCAAATATTAGTGTATGTCCCCTTACCAGTACCAGGTGGTAGTGTGAGACACAATGGTAAATACAAATGATAGGCAATAGAGAATGCTAGAGCCTCTGGTCTCAG
Source organism: Ascaphus truei (assembly GCF_040206685.1). Classification (NCBI taxonomy): domain Eukaryota; kingdom Metazoa; phylum Chordata; class Amphibia; order Anura; family Ascaphidae; genus Ascaphus; species Ascaphus truei. The sequence goes on along the minus strand of NC_134486.1, from coordinate 178,689,232 downwards.
GGTATGGTGGAGGTTGCACTAATCATTGCATGCTGTGATTGATCTGCTCAGTATCAATAGTTGGATATCACACTGACAGTAGGTAGTGATGCATGCAGAGTAGTGAATGCAAATAAATGTGCCACTGTCATATACCACAAAACCTATATAGGTACTAGGTCACACGATCAATGATTCAGTAAATCATTAGTGCACATTATACCACATTATATAAATGAACCGCGGCATGTGCATCAAAAACCGGACCTGATTTATGCATAAACTACCTCTGCTAGGCAGTTAACAACTCGAACAACCCCACACAAACTACCAGGAACAGTCTCACCCGTGACTCCTCCTACACAACGTCAACGTGGTGACGTCATGCCGACGATCGTTTCGCGCATAAGGGGCTGGCGCTTTCTCAAGGTTCAGGTATCCAACAATTGATACTGAGCAGATCAATCACAGCATGCAATGATTAGTGCAACCTCCACCATACCCTGAGACCAGAGGCTCTAGCATTCTCTATTGCCTATCATTTGTATTTACCATTGTGTCTCACACTACCACCTGGTACTGGTAAGGGGACATACACTAATATTTGGGAATTCACCTTATAAGAATATCCCCTTACCCTGCCTCACCCATGATTTATGTTTTAATAGTTTTTATGGTTATTTTGAGTGTGTGTTACTGCGTCGACTTCTGAATATTAATAAATCATTTATTATTTTTGCCCTAGGGCATTTTAGTGGTAATTGTCCTCCCACAGTGTTGGGAGCGGTTACGTAATTGTACCCTTATAGCCTTACCATTACTCTAGTGGGTTACTATACCTGTGGACTATTTTCGGCTTTGCTGTGCATTAAAGTGGGATCTTTTTAGGAGCATCCTTTGTCTCCTTATATATGTATAATTATTTTAGTTGTCAGATCTGTTATTAATTTCACCTTGGCCTTTCTGTGGGATGCAATTGAAATAAAAGTTCCCCTAATTGCTGCCCTATGGGCTTCCCACAGAACCGCCGGAGAGTCTACTATGCCCCAGTTGAGAGTGAAGTACTCCCTAAGAGCCTTTTTACTTTCTTTTTCTACCTCCGGGTGGTTCAGTAGGTAGTCGTTCAGCATCCAAGTGTAGGCGGTTAATTTATGAAATGGGGTGGATAGGGTTAATGTGATGGGGGCGTGATCTGACCATGTAATGGGGCCTAAGTCCGAATTTGTGCAGGCTTCCATGATATATTTGGTAGCAAAAAAATAGTCTATACGAGAGTATGACTGGTGGGGTGCGGAATAGAATGTGTAATCTTTTTGGCCCTGGTGTTAGATTCTCCAGATGTCCATTAAGGAATATTCCTTGGTGATCGTTTTAAATTGTTTCTCCATCCTCTGAGGTGGAGCTCTGTGTTGGCCTTGTTGGCCTGAGGTTCTGTCCTCCGCAGAGTTTATGGCCATATTAAAGTCTCCGCCCACAATCAACGAAGATAGGTAGGTAGGGTCAACCTTTTCTAAAACTGCTTTCAGGAATTCCGTTTGATTATCATTTGGTGCGTAGATGTTGATAAGAGCGACCGGCGAGCCAGCCAGTGAGCCATATACCATTAGAAATCTACCCTCTGGTTTTGGTGATATTGAATGGGGTTCCTTGTCGGAGCAGGATCGCTACTCCCCGCTTTTTACTGTTAAATGACGAGAAGAAACCCATAGGGAATACATTGCTAATCAATTTGGGCAGCTCTTGGGATGTAAAGTGCGTCTCTTGGAGGAAGATGATATCTCCCTTGGACTTTTTCAGCTCTTGGAGCGCCAGTCGTCTTTTTCTATTATTATTCAGGCCCTTTACGTTACTTTAATTGCGGACTGACTAGCCATTTGGGTGAGAGAGTTTAGTGTCCATCGGGGTCTCGCCCTTCCCACCGGGGAGATCCTGGTTCGTTGGTTCAGAGAACCTTTTTAATGCTTCTTGATGGTGCTGTTTGAGTATGGGTGTCAGGCCCGCCCGACGAGGGGTTGGGTGGGAGGAGGCAGGGAAGGTCGAGAGGGGGGGGGGAATAGGCTGCTGGGACAGGGTCAGCAGCAAGAGGCAAAGTGGGACAAGGTCAGCTAAGGACCTCCAATAAGTACGGCCGGGATTGGCTACCGGCATTTGGGCTTAAGGCCCAATGGGGGGGGAATCCGATGGTTCAGGCATGGGCGTGCAGGGAAGGTGCGGACCCTTGTACTTGCTTAGTGTAAGCTCTACCTTAATTTAAGAGGGGGGGAAGGCGGGTGGGAGGGGGAGAAAGGGGTCAAAGGGACGCAGGTCCCGAAACGCGTCAGAGTTACTATGTACTCCTTTTGACCACTTAATAAACCTTTTTATATCCGATACTGGTTTGCAGCCCCCATTGTTTGCACGGTTGTGCTCCGCCACTGTACCCTATGGGACTACTCTGCAATTACGTCTGGCGTGACGCACCCACTAATCAAGGACTGAGCTGTGCTTCAAGGGAGTTCCTCACATTGATTGTTTGATTGGTATGTACTTTTGTTTTGCTGGGGGTCTATACAGGACCTTTATGGTATATATAGAGATCTGTGTTAGCCGTCCAGCGTAACTAGTACACTCCTATGTTTATATCATCCTAATGAGTCTCCTTAGCTCTTATACATGCTCTAATGCCTTGGTTACATATTTTATTACTCTGAATATGCATGTATGTTCCTAGGACAGCAGAGCCCTGAATATTGGGATAATATCCCTCACCGACTACGGTCAAGCTTATAGGTTTTGGACATGGGGAAGGCGTGGGGAGGGAGGGAAAACTCCTAGCATAGCCATAACATGGAGATCTTTCTGACAATCCTTAAAACCAGTGTAATAAACGTGAGAACAACTCTTAACAAGCTCAGTACATGAAAAGCATTATAACCTCTCTTTTTGTCAGTCGGTCAAGCTTATAGGTTTTGGACCTGGGAAAAGGGGGGGAGATGGGGGGGGTGGGGAGATAAGAGGGAGGGGGGAGGGGGAGACCTGGGTTGACAGGTAACACAACAGCACATTGCATTAATGTTTTTAAGTATCATGCTGAACATAAACGGAATACTTCCTACGCTTGCTGGTCGGGGAAGAGGGGGGGAGGGATGGGGCTCTTACATTTAGTGAAGTTAATATCCGAGGATCCTTATGACATTTCTATTTGATCTATGTGGCCCGCCGTGTGCCTTCCTCAAAGGGTTTGACAACGTATTTTATTACTGCAGGCAGCATCATTAGTATGGGGCCGTGCGGCCATATCTTCTGCGGCGGAAGGGCAGGCTTATGGGCTTTGGTGCGTGAGGGGGGGAGGGGGAAGGGGGGGAGAGAAAAGGGAGTACATTATATTATAACACATACAACTTTTCTCAACTTCAACATTCATCAACTGAGGAACAGGTTTTTTTTTTTTACATAACTCAACTGTGGCATATGGACGGCTTAGCACTAGATCCATGTGGCCAGCTAAACTAGACTGCCAGTTACTTTAATAGTGTCACTGCCGCTGCTTTCATTATCGAAGTCATTTGGGCTTCCTGTCTTGTGCAGGGCTCATTAGGCAGCTTCCCAGTTAACTAGTATTTCCTAGTCCGGGGGGGTGGGGAGGGTAGCAACAGTCGTGCGAACCGAGCCTGGGGTCCATAGTCCTGTACCCGGGCCTTAGACAGATTAAATCCGTTATTTCTTTTTTTAATAGATTGGATAACGATCCAATATTTCTATTGCCGGACACGTCCACATAATGTGGACCATATCGCTTCTCTGCCCACAACCCCTCCAGCACAGATCAGACACCACAGGGTAGATTTGCTTCAGCGGCCATGGCGTGAGGTACCAATGAATACAATTTTATATATATTTTCTTTAGTTGCTGTGCATATGGAAGTTTTTGCAGCAAACTCCCATATATCCTCCCAATCATCCCTGTCAATTTCTATTTTCAAATCCGCTGCCCATTTGAGCATGCAGTCATGATCATGTGAATTGACCAAGGCCTCCAAACTGGCTTTTATTCTAGTTATCAAACCTTTTTGATAACTACCTCTCCTACATAGTGCTTCAAAACTTGTGAAGGGAGTAAATTCTAATTTTGGGGACATTTTTGGAAAAAAATTCTGATCTGTAGATATTTAAACATACTAAGGTCTGGTGCCTCATACCTAGTTAGGAACTCTTGGAAACTAGAAAGTTTTCCTTTATGCACTAGGTCGGCAACTACTCTAATATGTTTAGCTTTAATTTGGTCGCAAAACGGGAGACACAAGATTAAATTTGCCCTTAGACGGAGACCCCGCCCCCAGAGTGAGACGGATGGCAGCTTAAGCCTTGAGCTCCATCCCTCATCCCCGACAATACACTCATAAAGCAAGCAAAACGAACCTTTATCACCCCTAACTACTTTCACAATACCATTAAAACATTAGAGATGGCACCGATGCAGGCAAAAAAGAAGGAGACCTCCGCAAATATCTGGATCCGGATTCAAATGCAGGATCAGAGTCAGAACGCGATGAAGACACAGTGGAGGGACCGGAGCAATTACCTGTCCGCCGCTGTGATTTTGAGAGGTTGTATAGAGACATGAAAGCCCTTATACACCTGGAAATGCAGGACTTAAAAAAGGAGGTGCAGGGGCTCGTGAGTGCACCGGAGCCCTGGAAGAGAAATTCAGCACCAATACAAAACTGATTAAAAAAGCTGACAAACGATCCACATACTTACAAGCACAACTTTCGGAATTGGCTGACAGACAGGAAGATGCGGAGAACAGGGACCGCAGGAATAACATTAGAGTACGGGGGATCCCTGAGACCGTCACCAATGTGGAGGATTTCATCTCAAGATGGATGGCGGAGTTACTCCCTGACTGCCCACCCAATGAAAGAATAATGGATCGCTGCCATCGTGCCCTAAGAAGCAAACCAGCAGCAACAGAGCAGCCGAAAGATGTAATAGCCCGGCTGCACCATTATCGCACCAGAGATGCTATCCTACAGAAGGCCAGAGTGGCAGAAGCCTGCAGATTCGAGGAGATCACAATGAAACTCTTCCAAGATCTCTCACCGCTTACCCTGGCCAGGAGAAGGAAACTCCAGCCCATCACCCGCACACTGAGGGACAGAGCCATCAGATATAGGTGGACCTTTCCGTTTGGCCTGCTGGTCATCCGCAACGGAAGGGCCATCTCCATGAAGGAGATAGAAGAGGGAGCTGAGTTCCTACAAAAACTAGGGATCAAGGAGAACTCACCCACGAGCCCTAGAGGAGAAAAGCCCAGAGAAACGGATTGGCAAGTGGTGGGGGCTGTGGGCGAAAGCCGGGAAGCTCTCACATGAGCTCGCTTAAAGTCTCGTATCTTGAATTTACCTCATGGTTAGAGGCTAGTTAGTAAAGTTATATGTTGCTCCTGAACTGTCTCCCCCCTTGATTAACCCCGAGTGTGACGAACAAGGAGCTGGCTGCTTACGTGGCTATAGCCAGACTCAACACTACACGTTATGGGACCCTGCAACCCTCCAAGGCATTCCTGCAAGAAACACCAACTAAAAAGTGGAAAATCGTACCTGCATACATCATGGAGGCGGGCGGTGGAACGCAAGCTGCCCATCATGGCGGAAGAGCTCGATGGAGTCCACGAGGCGGCTTCACGGAACTGCTGCAAGTTTCGGCGGGAGAGCTAGGGGAGTGGCGACCTTCCTCACCTTCAGGTGAGAAAATGGCTTTCCCCGGAACAGCGTCACCGGAAGTGTGCTGGGCGCCATCTTGTAGGAGGCTAAAGAGAGATTACCGCTGACGTCATCTCGGAGCGCCGAACACCATCTAGTCTCGCGAGAAGAGACTCTGACTCATAAACCAGGTAAGGAAGAGGATAAAGTACCAGGAATGCAGCAGAGGGACAACTCTACCTGATGGCGGAGGAAGAAGAGAAAGCGTGGACAACATCCTACAGCGATCCGGAAGGAGGGCCCACGAACCACCACACCACCACGTTGCAAGCAAGCAAGGCCCATCATGCAAGCAGCGGAGTAGCCGAGATAATAAACACTGTCCCCAGGCAAATGTAGCTGTGTGCCCATTCCCCTAGGGGCTAATCCCCCCACCCAAAGACATGATACCAAATTGGGGGTGTTGGGAGGGTCATAAAGCCACACTAGCTTATTAAAGTGGCAGTCCCCCTTGAAAAAAAAAAAAAAGGGGTGAGAAAAAAAAAAAAATAAAAAAAAAAAGGGGAATTAAAACAAATATATAAAGAAAAGACTCAGGACTGAGAAGGGGGGGGGGGGAGGGGGAGAAAAAGTTGCAGTATCTCAGTTAAACTGCCAAAAGAAGGGTTCTGTTTTTCTGTTTGTTCATTTATCTATATTATCTATAATGAAGATGAATCACCTAATGTTGTCAGGGGGAGGGTGGAGTGCCCTCCAGTCTCAACGAGGGCATGAGCCTCCACATGGGCGCGGGGGGAAACTCCGTCCGGCGGCCCATGAAAGTCCTCACTGAACCAGCAACGAGGAGCGGTAGAGGGGGATGGAGGTCCATCCTGGAATACGCTCGTGCTGTACGTTTAGGAGAGGCAGAGAAGGCACTTGGGGAAGACTGGTCTCGCCCTATTGCCGGATGTGCTAATTTTGTGTTTTTATGTTTCGTTACATGTGTTTATCTGTTCCCCCAGTGTACTTTCCCTTGTTCTTCCCGGCTGCAGTCCGAATCCTCGGAAAGAAATAGAAGATTCTCGACGCTGACACCATGGGCTCGGACGGTTGATTACAAACGAGTAAAGGTTTGGAAATACACTCATGAGTAAAGAGATCACTATTATTTCACACAATGTGAAAGGCTTTAACAGTCCAGGGAAGCGCAGGCTAGCTATGGCAGACTATAAGAAAACAGACCCTGACATAATTCTATTACAAGAAACACACTTTTCGAAATCCAGTTCCCCGAAATATATTGACTATAGGTTTAGGAATTGGTTCTCAGCTTCATCCAACAAAAAAAAAAGAGGAGTAGCCATTCTACTACATAACCGTTTGCCCTTTGCGATTAAGACCATTAAAAAAGACAACAACGGCCGATTTCTGATTATAAGCGGCGAAATAAGAGGTCAGCCGATCACATTGGCAAACGTTTATGCTCCAAGTGAAGGCACAGAGGCTTTCCTGGAAAGGTTCTTCTCCATCCTCCAGAGGATGGCACAGGGATGCGTAATACTAGGGGGTGACTTTAATCAGACACTAGATCCAGTAATGGATAGATGCACCCCGAGCGGTAAAGCTAACTCAAAGGTTAGACAAACCTGGAATAGAGGGCTGAGAACTAATAATCTTTTAGATATATGGCGGGAACAGCACCGCCAGGACAAAGGATTTACATTTTACTCCCACCCGCATGACAGATATAGTAGGATAGACTACCTCTTTGTATCCAGTAGAATGGTTTCACAGATCTCCCACTCGGGCATCCACGATATTTCGTGGTCAGATCATGCGCCGATAGAGTTGCGGTGCTCCGATTTTATTCTGGACAGACCAGGAGCGAACTGGAAACTTAACGAAGTTTTACTAAAAATCCCCGAAATTGCACAAAATGTGGGGGATAGAATCAGGGAATATTTTCAGGAGAATATGGGAAGTGTGACTTCGCAGGCTACCCTATGGGAAGCCCATAAGGCGACTCTGAGAGGAGAGCTCATAAGGATTGCAAGCAGGCGAAAGAGGGAGAAGGACAAAAAAATCAATCAGTTACAGAAGGAATTGGCAGTCCTCTCAGCTCGACATAAAAATAACAAAGATGGAATGACCCTTAAGGAGTTGCTAGACACCAAAACTAAACTTAATATCTTGCTGACCTCCCGTGCTGAAAAGGAGCTGACATGGTCTATACTGTAGTTTATGACATACGAGAAAGAAACCACAGACGGGTTCATAACCCTGATGACTCATTATGGGAAGTATTTTTGTACTATGAATTATTTATTCCAGGAGAGGTTTATACAACAAATTGGGAACTGCTTAATTTTGGACACTTAACACACACAGGTTCTTATTTCGCAAGGGTACAGGTTGCTCAACCATTTCAGTACATGTCTGTGAAATGTGATCGTGAATTTTTCATCAGCACTAGAAGATGTGTTGATAGAGGTTATTTAATTTGTGATGACATTATACAGCACATGCCTTGCAATGATCAAATGCAAGGTAGCAACTGCCCGATAACTGCAACACCCATTCAAACTCCTTTTACATTAATTCACAGCTTAGATAATGGGAGTTACATAGTATTATCTACAGAAGAGGATTGCGATATTCCTCCTTTTCAGGCATCACTTGTCACGGTTAATGGGAGTATACAGTGTTATGGTACTACACTTATTCCACCTCTGTTACATCAGACACTCACATCTGGAGTACATTTCCAGGTACCAGCTATCACACTGATCCTTCCTCACATGACAGCCTATTTGGCACATTTAAAGAAAATGAAGGTTACTATAGGGTTCACACATGATATAGTACATACCCTTTGACAGAGAGTTCACAGTGAATTACTAAGTGTTGATTTACACCCGGGTGATTTTCCCCAGTGGTTGACTACACTAGGTGAATCATTGAAAACTTTTTGGCCAATGACAGGTAATTTTTTGACAAAAATAGGCACTAGCCTACAAACTACTGGTAAAAGTATTTTTAGTGGACTAGGAAATGCGTTTGGAATCCTAGGTTATTTGAAACCACTATTGTTTTTTATTTTAGGGATAATAATCCTTGTTATTTTGCTTCGTATTTTCTCTTTTCTTCCGAAGATGAAGAGGCGTTCAGCTTAATCACATTTTGCTTTCTAGCATATATTCTTATATTTTTACCTAGATACTAATATACTGTTTTAAGCACACAGGTCAAATCTAACCTGCTGCAGTATGCTTTGTTGCAAGGACACAGACGAAAAGAAAGATACTTCACAAATCTTGCGTCTACCACGGTCCTATCAAACTTCCATGAGGATGTACTTACTGTAGATGAACTGGTTTTACCACATCGGAAACCACGCAAAGTGCATGCAGTTCACAACACGATGAGAGACTTTATGTATCAGAACTCTCTTGCTTCCTCAGGACAGTTTTCAGTTTTAACACCTAATGGGACATTGCTACCGCGTAGCTTGCTAATGTTATGTAATTTTTGGCAAGTGAAATCTTTGCTATCTCTTGGTGATCAACCCAACTTCAAGTGTAGAGACATTCACCGTCAAATATTTCAAATGTCTTTTTATACAATTGAAGAAGGTCATATCAGCATTGTTAGCCACGGGTCATATAATTGTACCACTTTGTTGATGTTTATTACCTGAACATGCAAACATTGTTTTGGGGCCCGTTGGGATACTACGCTTTTAAGTATGTATGAACGTCAACATCAACCCGCTTTACAATTGGGTGATTTTTACAAATTGATACCTTCCCATCGTGGAATAACTTGTGCACATATGCGCAGTTGTGGGTGTTTTGCGATCAATCACATACTCCTGTGAGTTCAAGCTCATCAACATCAGAGAGCGGTGACACTGTCTTCCAAAAGTACACATAATGAATATTTTCTGCTTTGATAGTTTTTCTGCATTTGCAAACATATGATAATTATGTGTAGGAGAAGGTGTTATGGATTACAGGTATTTTCTGGCATATAACGCATAATGAATACAGGTCACAGGTACATATATACATAGTATCATTATAAGGCCTAGTATAGCTTAGAGTATACTGTTAAAATCCTGGTTTTTCTTGTCTTAGAAATAATAGCTTGTTTTGCTCAGAAGTGGCAGGATATTGGGACAGGTTACATAGACATAAAAGGGGAACTAACACCGGTAAACAGGCCATGGTTTAAAGGTAACTTACGACATATATCATACGTCACTAACTGTAAATTCTGATGGTAAACATCATACGTCACAAACCACAGAGCATGGACACATGACACGTGTCACACGTACGCAGCAAACAATGAACACTATAATAGGTTTGCACGACTCCATGTTAAACCAGAACCGAACTTAGGTGTGAAGTCACACAGATGAGACTTGAGCTGGGACTGGCTGACCTATTGTAATATCTTTTGGTTTGTGAGTATTGACAATGCATATACTGTATACAGTAGTTATAATCTCTGCATAGTTAGGAATGGATTGGTAACATACTGTAACTGCTAGCCATCAGCTTATAAGAAGCTTGTTGTGATATTTCTGATATTTCTGAATATTGTTGTGATACAATAAATGATAAACCTTATCTTATACAAACTCTAAGTGACCTTTCTTTATAATAATCTCACAATACTCTCCATAATATTATTAATATGTGAGAGTGTGGCCGAGACTTTGCAAGTACGACATTGTGGTCGGTGCTCTCTGCTTAGTGCAGGACATAACTCACCATAAGGCGATACTTGAAAAAGGAAGGCAGGCTGAGCCCAGATTAACTTCCCGTGCTGAAAAGGAGCTGACATAGTCTAAGCGGAATTTTTTTGAGAAAGCAAACAGGCCAGATACCCTACTTGCCAACAAATTACGAGACAAAAACCACGTCTCCCAAATTCAGATAATTCGAACAGAACAGGGGGATCTGACCTCTGACCCCAAAAAAATAGTTTATGAATTTAAAACATACAGTAGCGACATACTTTATCGCACTAAATGCCGGCGGCATGCCGGGATCTACCCCAGCTGCCGCCAGTAATATCCGCGCGCCGCCGTGTTTCCCACACGCACCCCCCCTCCACCTCGCGCGCAATTTACTATCCTTCCGGACCCCGAGCCCGGCTTCTGCTCTGCCCTTCTGCTTCCCCGCACCCCCGCTTACCTTAATTTGATGTCCAGGGGTGTCGGGGAAGCCTGGGGAAGCCGGGGAAGACAGGGAAGCCGGGCGCGCCTGTGACTGTGACGTCACAGTGCGCCGCCACGCGCCGCGGCTACCCGCTTCCCAGCCTCATACAGCCAGCGGCATTTGCTCGAATAAGAGCTGCCGCTGCTGTATTATGAAACCCTATATGATGGGGCGAAGGTGGCACACACGCCAACCACAAAAGCACGACTAAAGACGTTCTTAACAGAGGCTCAATTGCCTAAAGTGACCAGAGAGGAGAGGGACGCACTACAGGCAGACTTTACTATCGAGGAACACCTCTAGAGGTAATGAAGTCATTAAAAGCAGCCAAGGCCCATGCCCAGATGGCTTTTCCAATCTCTATTATAAGAAATTTCGCAAAATATTAGCTCCTCATCTACTAAAACTGTGTAATTCTTTCCTGGATGGTGCCCCCATCCCAAGCTCGATGCTCCAGGCGTCTATCTCAGTAATCCACAAACAAGGAAAAGACCCAGCGGACTGTAAAAGCTATAGGCCCATCTCTTTAATAAACTCTGATACAAAAATCTTTTCCAAACTTTTAGCTAACCGCCTTAACCAGGTGTTGTCCAAGTTGGTCCATCCTGATCAAGTGGGGTTCATATGTGGTCGACAAGCAGCTGATAACACCAGACGGATTATAGATTTGATTGATCTGGCGCAAAAAAAACATCCCGTCTATGGTGCTTAGTTTAGATGCAGAAAAAGCGTTCGACAGAATTGATTGGCCCTACTTGAGGGAGACGCTATGAGCGTTCGGCTTGGGTGGGAGAATGATAGAGGCAATTCTCGCTCTGTATCGGGGACCGACGGCGAAGGTCAGGCACCAGGGCTTCCCCTCGGATGAATTCCTGATTAAGAGCGGCACCAGACAAGGCTGTCCTCTGTCACCCCTTCTCTTTGCGCTATGCATCGAACCCCTAGCGGCGCACATCCACCTCAGCCCGAATATAGCAGGAATCCAAATTAGTGACCAGCCACATAAGGTGGCCCTATACGCTGATGACGTGATACTCACGTTATCACAGCCCCTCACCTCTCTGCCGAACGTCTTTCAATTGCTAGGGGAATTTAATGCGATATCTGGGTTCAAAATTAACCAGGCAAAATCAGAAGCCCTAAATATCAACTTACCTAAGGCCACCGAGAAACTGATCACGGTGAACTTTGAATTCAAATGGCAAACCTCCTCCATAAAATATTTAGGGATAAATATCACGAAGCAATCAGGCACTCTTTATAAGGCGAATTACCCCAGACTAATACGGACACTGAAGGAAGATCTACGGAAATGGGCAGGGTACAACATATCCTGGATTGGCAGGATTCAGTCTCTAAAAATGAATCTCCTTCCCAGAATTCTGTACCTATTTCAGACTCTTCCGGTCCCTATAATCAGGGAAGAGATCCTTCGGTTACAGTCCGCAATGGTGAAGTTTGTCTGGGGTAATAAAACCCCCCGCATCAAAACTAGCACACTAATTCGGCCCACAACAAGAGGAGGATTAGCGGTACCTTACCTGTTATCATACTTCAGAGCGGCCCAATTGACCCAAATTATCCAGTGGCACACCCACCCTAGTCGGAGGCGATGGGTGAAACTGGAGGCGGCCTGCTGTGCCCCGGTGGCATTGCAGGACCTGATCTGGCTCCCAAATAAGGTTCGCAAGGACTTCAAACACCCGCTCCCCGCGATTGCCAGCTCTTTGGCAGTATGGGACAAAAGCAAATATAAGCACGTATTAATGAGACAACACTCCTTGATGACCCCAATTTTGGGAAACCCTGATTTCGCTCCGGGCCTGCAAAAGAAAGATTTAACTATATGGACACAGAAGGGCTACACTCGCCTTTTACACCTGGAGGGTAGAATATCTATCAAACCGTTTGAGCAAATTAAGTCTGAAAAATCAGTTCCAAATTCAGAATTTTTTAGATACCTCCAGCTAAGAGCTGTCTATGATAAATTTCCCATTCGAGCTCAACGCACTAATTTTAAACAGCTCTGTTCTACTGGAACAGGAACCAAGGGACTTATCTCTACGATGTACAAAGCGGTAGTCTGTCCGACTCCTGACGCCGACGTGACACTAAAATATAAGAATAGATGGGAAAGAGATCTGGGGGACACACTAGAGGACGAGGACTGGGACTATATTGTCTTGGCGGCAGCTAAGAGCTCAATCTGCACGACATTGAAGGAGAACGCGTATAAGGTCCTGATGAGGTGGTATTTGACCCCATTACGATTATCAAAGTTTGTCTGGGGCTACCCTCCATTGTGCCCTAAACAATGTGGGGAGCAGGCAGACTTGCTGCACATGCTGTGGGGTTGCACCAAGATACTCCCAATCTGGGAAGATATCAGAAATTGGCTCCAGAGAATTCTCGATTGCGCGATCCCTTTGGACCGACCCCTGGTTGTTTCTGCTGGCCAGACGCACCCCGGGGTTAAACAGGTCGGAGCACAAATTAATTTGAAAATAGAAATTGACAGGGATGATTGGGAGGATATATGGGAGTTTGCTGCAAAAACTTCCATATGCAGAGCAACTAAAGAAAATATATATAAAATTTTATAACCCTCACTATCGTCACAGTTACATATTTTATTACTCTGAATATGCATGTATGTTCCTAGGACAGCATATTGGGATAATATCCCTCACTCACTACGGTCAAGCTTATAGGTTTTGGATATGGGGAAGGCGTGGGGAGGGGAGGGAAAACTCCTAGCATAGCCATAACATGGAGATCTATCTGACAATCCTTAAAACCAGCGTAATAAACGTGAGAACAACTCTTAACAAGCTCAGTACATGAAAAGCATTATAACCTCTCTTTTTGTCAGTCGGTCAAGCATATAGGTTTTGGACCTGGGAAAAGGGGGTGGAGATGAGGGGGGGGTGGGGAGATAGGGGGGAGGGGGAGACCTAGGTTGACAGGTAACACAACAGCACATTGCATTAATGTTTTTAGGTATCATGCTGAACATAAACGGAATATTTCCTACGCTTGCTGGTCGGGGAAGAGGGGGGGGGAGGGATGGGGCTCTTAGCATAGGAACCTTCCTGACTAACCTCACAACCATAGCATAAAACATGGGGGTAACATTTAGTGAAGTTAATATCCGAGGATCCTTATGACATTTCTATTTGATCTATGTGGCCCGCCGTGTGCCTTCCTCAGAGGGTTTGACAACGTATTTTATTACTGCAGGCAGCATCATTAGTATGGGGCCGTGCGGCCATATCTTCTGCGGCGGAAGTGCAGGCTTATGGGATTTGGAGCGTGAGGGGGTGGAGGGGAAAGGGGGGGGGAGAGAAAAGGGAGTACATTATATTATAACACATACAACTTTTCTCAACTTCAACATTCATCAACTGAGGAACAGGTTTTTTTTTTTTTTACATAACTCAACTGTGGCATAGGGACGGCTTAGCACTAGATCCATGTGGCCAGCTAATCTAGACTGCCAGTTACTGTAATAGTGTCACTGCCGCTGCTTTCATTATCGAAGTCATTTGGGCTTCCTGTCTTGTGCAGGGCTCATTAGGCAGCTTCCCAGTTAACTAGTATTTCCTAGTCCGGGGGGGTGGGGAGGGTAGCAACAGTCGTGCGAACCGAGCCTGGGGTCCATAGTCCTGTACCCGGGCCTTAGACAGATTAAATTTTGCTACTTACAGTTAGTAGATCGCAGTGCTGTTGTCGGAGCATCGCGCTCCCCTCCTATCCCACCCACAAATCCCCCCGCCAACCCCCAAAGCCCAGCCGGACCTCAGCACTCTTCAACTGCCATCCGGTCAGCGGCAAAAGTTATACTGCTGCGGCCGAGTTTATTCGAGCATTTGCCCGTTCTCGGCCGCAGCAGTAGCCTGGCGCGCGCCGGAGGGTGACGGGCGCGCGCCGAAGCAGCTCTCCCTCCCGCTGCCGGGTCCGCCGGGTCCCCCGGAACCCCCTGCCGCCGTCCCCCACCTCGCGGGACACCAGGGCTCCCTCGGGGAGCCCTGGACGCGCGTGCAGGAGGTGCACGCTCCCGATGATGCGTGACCGCGCGTCTGTGACGCGTGGCACGCCGAGGGGCGGCCACTAGCAAGCCGGGAAATCTCCCGGCTTGCGGATCTGGCCGCAGTGCAATAAACTGTGTCGCCAGTGTAGTAGCTTCAGCTGGGGGCTGCCTCCGATCGTCAGGGGTCGGATTCTGAAGCTATGCATCTGGCTGGGTCTGGTGTGGTTCTTGAGCCGTCATGTGCTCCCGTCTTCGCTGTGGACTACGGTGCTTCTCATCTGTTCTTAGACTGCCTTGGCGCCGCCGTTCTCCTCGTGGGACGGGTGCTGCGTGGTTCCGCGTCCTCCCGGTGCGGTGGGTCTTGTAGTTGCTCCGTTGTCCAGGAAAGCGGCGGGGGCAGACCCAGGGCTTTCACGAATGGGACCATGTCCTCAGGGCGGCGGATGGTTAGGAATTTGCCGTCATAGCTTACCCTAAGCTTGAAGGGAAAGCCCCAGCGGTACTTCACCTTCTTCTCCCGGAGGAATGAGGTCAAGGGCTTCATTTCTCTCCTTCGGTCGACTGTTATCCGTGACAGGTCGTTGAAAATTTGGAGAGTTTCATTTTGGAAAGGTAGTGACTCTTTCCTTCTGCAGGCGGTGATGATCTTCTCCTTTACTGTATAGCTGTGTAATCTTATGATTACATCGCGTCGCCGGTTGGGATCTTCTGATCTGGGAGCTACCCCCGGTGGGCCCTATCCATGTCTAGGTCCATGTCCTCTAGCGGGCCGCAGAGCGATGTGAACAGTTCCGCAAGATAGGGACGAAGCTGGCCAGGTAAGACCGTCTCCGGTACATTTCTTATGCGCAGATTCTGGCGCCTGTCCCTATTTTCTTGGTCTTCCTGCCCGTCTTTGAGACGGGAGATCTCCTCTCCTAGCCGGATGATTTCTTCCTCGGCTGCTGTTTGTCTTGCCAGGGACTCCTCCAGTCCACCTTCCAGAGTCGTTGTCCTCTCTGTTAGGCCAGACATCTCCTGTTTAATCTCCGCTACTGCTGCTTTGATTTCTGCCTGCAGGGATGTTTGGAGCTTGACATGCATGGTGGAGAATAGGCTCTCCAGGTAGGATCGGGTGATCGGTTCCTCTATCTCCATTTCAAGAGTTGCATGGGCTTTCGTACCCATATTTAGAGCTGCTTGCGGCTCTTGTGAGCCTCGTGGTCCGCCACCCTCTTGGTATGCTGGACTCATGTGTCGGAGAGAAGAACCGTGACACCGCCGGTGCTGCGGGCTTCTTTGTGTGTTTGGACATGCTCCGATTTCTCCAAGTAATGGGTGTATGTTTTTGAGCCTTGAATTTCTGGTTTGGGAGCGTTATTTATTAAGTTTTAGCCGGTGGGTCCGCGGAGCTCCCCTCCTACACCCCCACTCCTGATGACATCATCGGAAACCCATCCCTTTAGCACATTTTTAATGGATCATCAACATTCAGTATTGTCATAGACAACTTAGGATCTGGCTGTGGTTTTTTTTTTTTAGGGAAGCTGTGTCTTTAACTGAAACGGGAGGCGGCCATCTTGGATCCAGATGGAACGCAGGCTGAAACACATGACATGAAGATAGCTCCTACTCAGAAAGCTCTTATTCAGACCACAGTTCTGATCAGACCCTCTCTTCACAGTAGGGGCGCAGGCAGGCTCAGGAGGGATCAGGTAGGGCGCAAGAAGGCGGGCAGCCAATATCTTCAACTGGTTTAGCCAACAAAATAGTCAGTGGGTCCATAGAAATGGACACATCCGTTATTTCTTTTTTTAATAGATTGGATAACGATCCAATATTTCTATTGCCGGACACGTCCACCAAATGTGGACCATATCGCTTCTCTGCCCAAAACCCCTCCAGCACAGATCAGACACCACAGGGTAGATTTGCTTCAGCCGCCATGGCGTGAGGTACCAATAAATACAATTTTATATATATTTTCTTTAGTTGCTCTGCATATGGAAGTTTTTGCAGCAAACTCCCATATATCCTCCCAATCATCCCTGTCAATTTCTATTTTCAAATCCGCTGCCCATTTGAGCATGCAGTCATGATCATGTGAATTGACCAAGGCCTCCAAACTGGCTTTTATTCTAGTTATCAAACCTTTTTGATAACTACCTCTCCTACATAGTGCTTCAAAACTTGTAAAGGGAGTAAATTCTAATTTTGGGGACATTTTTGGAAAAAAATTCTGATCTGTAGATATTTAAACATACTAAGGTCTGGTGCCTCATACCTAGTTAGGAACTCTTGGAAACTAGAAAGTTTTCCTTTATGCACTAGGTCGGCAACTACTCTAATATGTTTAGCTTTAATTTGGTCAAATTGTTTATAATCACAGCCTGGGGGGAAATTGGGATTATTAAAAAGCGGAGTGAGTTGCGAAACGGGAGACACAAGATTAAATTTGCCCTTAGACTTGCTCCAAATCTCTCAGGTAAATCTCGTCGGATCTAGCTCAAACATTTTGGCGTACACCTCCTTATCCAGTGCCCATAGGGACACTGGCAGAGAAGACGTTCTAGCATATTGGGATTCTATGGCTAACCAACAATATTGTGTTGGACCAGCGTTCCACATCACCACCTGCCTTATTTGGGCAGCTTGGTAGTATTTCGAGATATCTGGGACACCCAAACCTCCTCTTGTCTTTAAAGCCATCATCACCGATCTAGCTGTTCTAGGCCTTTTACCTTGCCAAATAAAATTAAATATTCTATTTGGGAAATTTTTCAGTTCGGATCCCGGTATCCGGACTGGGAGAGTCTGGAAATGATATAATAACCTAGGGAGTATATTCATCTTGACTGATACTATTCTCCCAATCCATGACACCTGATATCCTTCCCACTTTGAGTGCACACTAGGCCAGGGATAGTATATACGGTATCAATTCCTATCTACAATGATTGTTCAGTCAACCTTTACAGGGAAGCAATTGCTCA
Source organism: Ascaphus truei (assembly GCF_040206685.1). NCBI lineage: Eukaryota > Metazoa > Chordata > Amphibia > Anura > Ascaphidae > Ascaphus > Ascaphus truei. The sequence continues at coordinate 178,671,357 of NC_134486.1, read as the reverse complement.
CTGCATTGAGTGAGGACAATTGCCACTAAAATGCCATAGCCAAAATAACAAAATTTTATTAAATATCAGCAAAACTCACAACATAAACGGTGCATGCTCTAAACTAACTAAAACCAATTAAAATCTGGATCCAGGAAACAGTCTCAATTGTAGCGGTCGGAATAATTCACCATCTATTTACCATATTGGTATATATAAATTGCCACCATTCATTGGCTATAATTGGAACGAATAGCTATGCAACCATATTGTGTAGGTGTGCATAGGATAAATGCACAACGTGGCAGCACAGGTAGAAAACAATACTTAAACGCCACCGTGGCTTAGTATCTTCAATAGTACTCGCAGCTGTTATGACACAATTATGGATTGTACATAGACTGACCGCTTAGGCAGACTTAAAAGAGAGAAAACAAAGGAAATACCTACGCGACAAAGTAGATTTTGAGGAAAACAGAATCTTTAAATATAAAATCTTCAAACAAAATAGAAATACACGTCGCCCTACACCGCTCAATTCGTCAACTGAGTGGGAAGGATCTGCAAGTGACCTAGAACAAGAAAAAAGTAAAGACCCTAAACAAACCACCACTACATCCTTAGTCGCCAACAGTACAGGGGTTTTTTTTAGATTTGGAGGGGCCTTCATACCTAAGCGACACACTAGGAGGAAAACCAGAAGGGGATCAGGACGATTATCTGAGAGACAAAAAAGTATGGGGGTACAAAGGTCCCGGCCACCAGAGAGGCAGCAGGAACAAAAAGAAAAAGCAACCAAATTACAGGTCATAAACCTATCCTCTAAGATTCTTAATACCCATCACTTGCAGGTTCTAGCAAAAGGCCTATCATTTTGCCCAACAAGTAAAATGAATCTGTTCGAAATTGTTAAAGATCTGAACCTCTTCTCCAGGAAGTTACTTCTTCAGAAATTTTTCATTAAACAAAAGAAAAGGAGCTTAGTTAACAACCCTGATTTGGAGAATCTAAATACTAATGATCTGGACAATTTGGCCACTCTTGAGGAACTTGTAATAGACAGTGACAGACCTATAGGGGAAGGTCCGTTTACACAGTTTAGGGCAAAATCTACCTTTACACCACCACAGGAGATTAGTGCACAAATCAAAGTGTTCACTGAACTAGTCACACATGACCTTGAAAAACTAAACAACAGGACAAGCAAGTACAACTTGACTAGAGATGAACACAATGCATTGAAAGAACTGAGCCAAGATGATGACTTGATAATCAAGCCATCAGATAAAGGTGGGAATGTGGTGGTGTTAGATAAGGTAGCCTATCAACGTGAATGCCTTAGACTACTGTCTGATAAATCCTGTTACCATATACTCGACTATGACCCCACATCTAATTTCCAAAAAGAACTATTCAATATACTAGAGACAGGTAAAACTAATAAGATCATTACGAATAAAGAGTTTGAGTTTCTTTATATTAAGAACCCGAAGGTGGCGACATTTTATCACCTTCCAAAGCTACATAAGGACAAGATACCGCCCCCAGGGAGACCCATAGTTTCTGGCATTGGGAATTTGACGTCCAATGCCAGTATCTATGTGGACAAATTATTGAGACCATTTGTCAGTTCTCTCCCATCATATCTGCGCGATACTAAGGATATACTGCTTAAACTGGAGGGCATCACTACAGGCCCTAACACACTCCTAGTTAGCCTGGATGTTGAGGGACTTTATACCAGCATCCCACACATGGTTGGTATGAAAGCCGTTGCCCATTTTTTACGATCAAGAGGACAAGATCTAGTAGGTCACAATGATTTTATCCTACAACTTCTGAACCTTACCCTTACAAAGAACTATTTTGTATTCAACAATAGGTATTATCATCAAATCCAGGGTACCGCCATGGGGACCACCTGTGCCCCCACTTATGCGAATTTATATCTTGGCTGGTGGGAGGAAACGGTGGTCTTTGGCGAGGACCTGGAGGCCTATACCATCTTCATTGACCTATGGGTAATGTTCATTGATGATATCTTCCTCCTTTGGACAGGTCCGGCGGATCTTCTAACCGAATTTGTGAATAAGCTAAATATTAACGAAAATAACCTTAAACTCACCACTGTCTCAAGTCTTTCAAAAATAGACTTTCTGGACATCACCATCCTAAAAGATGCAATAGGTAAAATAGAGACTACTATCTTTAGGAAAAGCACGGCAACAAATAGCCTGCTCAGAGCAGAGAGCCAACACCCACGACATGTCATAAATGCGATTCCTATAGGGCAATATCTAAGGGTCCGGCGTAACTGCTCGACGCTTGCAGAATACAAGGAACAGGCCAATTCACTTACAAATAGATTCCTGGAGAGGGGACACTCGAAAGGCAGTTTAGTAAAAGCTTATAATCGGGCCATACATACACCACGGACACAACTTTTAGCAACTACTAACCAGAGGAATGGAGGAGATGGATTTAAACCCATACGATTTGTTGGAACTTTTAGTGACCAATGGGGCTCAATCTACCGCATTCTTAATAAACATTGGCATATCCTTCTAGATGACGATGACATAAAGGAGGTGTTGCCAACACACCCCAAACTCACTAGTAGGAGGAGTCGGAACCTAAAAGACATCCTAGTGAGAAGCCACTTTAAGTCTAAACAAAAGGGTACCTGGTTAGATCCAAAACCAGTAGGATCATATGCCTGCGGAAGGTGTAAAGCCTGCAAATATGTGCCAAAGACCATTGAATTTTCAGATTCAAGTAAAACAAGAACATTCAAAATCAGACAGTACATTAACTGTACTACTGAGGGGGTTATTTACCTGATCATCTGCTCCTGCGGGAAATTGTATGTAGGGAAAACATTCAGACACTTCAAAACCAGAATACTTGAACATCTGGGATCAATACGAAATGCGAAAGATACTCCACTGGCACGGCATGTATTGACTGAACACAATGGAAATAGTGATAAACTAGTATTCATTGGTATTCAGCATATCCCATGGGGCCAACGCAAGGGCGACTGGAATAGGATCCTTCTGCAAACAGAATGCAGATGGATATATACATTAAAAACACTCAGCCCTGTAGGTCTGAATGAGGGCTACATATACACCTCCTTCATATAAAATACATACACAACACACAGTATGCTGCGATAAGATGTAAGCTATGGATATATAATCGGATCGGGAATTATCCCCATATCTGTCCGTATTGACCCTTTGGGCGGACATTAGTAATACTAGTAACACTCCTACACAATTACTACCACACTTATGGAATGTTGAGTGGCTTACACGAGTTTATGTCAAATATCTAGTGGGAGGGCTTTAGTGGGATACAGCTTAAAATTTAGAAGTTCGTTTTGACCCTCGGGGCGGACAACTTAGGTTAGAACACTCCTACATAGCAATTACATTAGACTGCACTACTGGATTATTCCCTCACGATTTCTTAAGACCATTTTGCTAATCACAGTATCATATGAAGGAGGTGAATGTGAGACTGATTTATGACATTGCCCTATACCCTGCACACTGCCTAAACTACTTCCATACAAATTGGGCACCCTAATATAAATGTCTTAGAGTGGGAAGGATATGTATATAACAGGACAGCTTTATAAGTACCAAGCAGTATAACTATTTATACAATTTAGACATTCTCTTTGTAATTGGTACAATGATATGCATGTAGAAGCATTAAACAGCTACTACTACATATAGGTTGGAAGCAAAACACACACACTCAAAAAACCACAATCACAAACTCCATATTATACTTTATTGAAGTTCAGCTGTAGATGCCTATGGCTTTAATAAACAATTGCAGGCACTTTCTGCAATCAATTAGCAGCATATATATGGATATAGCGCTGCTCCATACTGGCACCTCCCATCCTTGAGAAAGCGCAGGTCCCCCTACGCGCGAAACGTATGTCGGAATGACGTCATCACGCTGACGTCTTGAAGGAGGCAGGAATCCGGTGAGACCAGTCCGTGCATCGGGCTGCAGCGGGGTTACAATATACAGGCTCGTTTGTATTTAGTGTGTATGTGATCGGGTTATACTGAAGTGTGTGGGAGGTTCCACCTACAGAGTGTATTATTGTGTGGATTTTTATGCGCAACCGCTTCGCTATACTAACGGCTGGAGGGGTGTAACATACACTGGTGCTGGAGACCCTGCGAACACTACGTGGATTACTGCGGTATGCAGTTGTATTGTTTATCAGCGCCACTAATACTATACACTTGCTCCACACACACTTATACACTCAATATCATAAGTGGGCATAATCCATTATCACTGATCACATAGGGCGATACCTTAAGCCTAATTACACTGGCGACACACTTTATTCGAGCTCGGCTAGTCCCACGAATTCGGGTATACCCGGGTGTATTGAGGTTTGTGACTGTTTTCTGCCCGAGTGCATTGAGGTATTTTCCAAGCAGGGATTGAAGCATTTTATTCCCGCTGGCTGCAATACTGCAGAGTATATATATATATATACTGCATTACAATTTATGAATTTATGCCATCTGGTAGACACGCGAAGCATTGCAGCCTATTAAATCCTAATCATTATCATTTAACAGATCAGCCGCCCGTCAGCCAGGCATGAACCCAGGCTGGGAAGGCAAACGCAACGGGGCTTGTCAGAGGTGAGGAGCGGCGCATTCCAGGTATCTGCCAGGTACATACTGGGTATTTGCTCGAATAAAGTGTGTCGGTGCAGTATTAGAGCCGCCCCGCTGCCTAAGCGGTCAGTCTATGTACAATCCATAATTGTGTCATAACAGCTGCGAGTACTATTGGAGATACTAAGCCACGGTGGCGTTTAAGTATTGTTTTCTACCTGTGCTGCCACGTTGTGCATTTATCCTATGCACACCTACACAATATGGTTGCATAGCTATTCGTTCCAATTATAGCCAATGAATGGTGGCAATTTATATATACCTATATGGTAAATAGATGGTGAATTATTCCGACCGCTACAATTGAGACTGTTTCCCGGATCCAGATTTTAATTGGATTTAGTTAGTTTAGAGCATGCGCCGTTTATGTTGTGAGTTTTGCTGATATTTAATAAAATTTTGTTATTTTGGCTATGGCATTTTAGTGGCAATTGTCCTGACTCAATGCAGTGAGCAATTGCTTCCCTGTAAAGGTTGACTGAACCATCATTGTAGATAGGTATTGATACCGTATATACTATCCCTGGCCTAGTGTGCACTCAATGAGGATCTTTTGAGTGGGTCTCTAAACCCACTTTTATGTGTTTGTCGCTTGTCTACATTATCCTCTTCTGCACCGGCAGGGAATATAGAATTATCTGAGCATTAACACAACTGTCCAGGTGAGCGGTGAATCTACAAGTTATGTATACATAATCCTTCCCACTTTGCCAGATCCCTTTTAATCTTATCAAACAATGGTGGATAGTTGCCTTGATATAGGGAGTGGTAGTTCCTAGACACATTTACTCCCAGATATTTAATATGTGAGGAACTCCATCTGTAGCTGAAATTCAGTTTTGGTAATTTTATCTCTGGATCTGAAAGATTCAGATTAAAAGACTGTGACTTGTCGCTGTTCATTTTATATCCAGAGGGAGAGAGAAAGAAAGGAAAGATCCCCTAAGGCCACGTCATGGTCTCTGGGGTGTGGAAAAAGAAAGAGAGGAGGGGGGGGGAGAGAGGGAGTCATTCCACCCTCGTCCGGCCGGGTCCCGGCATCCATCCTTCACGGCTCTACTGTGGTTCAGATCCGTCTGGGGTTGTATCCTGATTTGGTTCGGATTAATGGGTTAACCAGGGTTCCCAGATTTTATAGAAACCTTCAGTTGAGCAGTTCAAGAAGGCCGTGAGTTTTTCCAAACTCATAACATCGTTAACTCTTTTTTTCACTAGCTGTTTGGTGGGGGGCGCTATCTTCTTCCAAGAGTATGCGACTGAACACCTTGCTGCTGTTAGAATAAAGGAGATTAATTTCCATACTGGGCGATCGATGTCCTCTATCGGCCTGCCCAGTAGGAAGGTCAGTGGATCTATAGGAATTGTGAGGCCTGTGACCTCTTTTATCAAATCTTGTACCGTAAGCCAGTATTTCTGAATTTCTGGACATGACCACCAGATATGGGCCATGTCCCCTCTATGTCCACAGCCTCTCCAGCATAGATCTGAGGCCAGAGGGTAGATTTGTTTTAACCTCACTGGGGTAAGATACCAATGATACATTATTTTATAGATGTTTTCCTTCACCGTGGTACAGATGGAAGTTCCTGAGGCCGCGTCTCAAATTTCCTCCCAGTCCTTTCTGTCAATAACTATGTCCAATTCCGCTTCCCATTTAAGCATATAGTCGTGAGCGGTAAAGTTATCCGGATTCTCCATGCCGGCATATATTTGTGTTATTAGACCTTTTTGATGTACTCCTTCGCGACAGAGTTTCTCAAATTTTGTGAGAGGGGGGAATTTCAATGATGGGGACATTTTTGCAGAAAGTGTCGAATTTGGAGAAACTTAAATGTATCCAGGTGGGGTAATTTTAATTTGGTTCGCAATTCGTGGAGACTCAGGAACTGTCCATCGCTCAGCAGGTCCGCGATCGCTCTGATCCCCATTGTTTTAAATAGGTCGAATTGTCGGGTTTCACACCCTGGTGGGAATTTAGGGTTGTCAAATATTGGAATGAGCTGAGAGCAAGGGGACGAGAGTAAGAATTTAGTTTTAGTTTTTGCCCATATGTCCCAAGTATGTTTCATTGCCCCCAGCCCGAATTTGGGCACCATGTCATTTCCCCTGTCACTGCTCCAGAGAAAAGCTGGTAGAGAAGGCGTTCTGGAGTAATGAGATTCAATTGCTAGCCAACATAGCTTGTCTGGGTCCCGAATTTTCCTAAATAGGTTGGGATAATTATTTTGGTATAGGGAGCAATAGTTCCTCGATACATGTACTGTACTCCCAGGTATTTGATGTATATAGGGCTCCACTTATAATTAAAGTTTGATTTCAATGTCCGCATCTCTGGTTCTGATAGATTTTTTTTGTTTCAATTTTTTTATTAGGCAGTTATAACAGTCAACATATTTTCTATGACAGTACATTTGTGGCCTAACACAATTTTTTACATATGAAAGAAAAGTCTCGACGTCCCCCTGTTCCTCCAGGGTCTGTCGGGGTGACGCGAGAATTGAAGTAGAAAAGGGAAGAGAAGGAGGGGAAAAGAGAGAGAGGAGAGGAGGTGGGGGAGGGGAGTAGTTGTACCCTTCCCTCGCCTTGGCATGCGCCTTTAGTTTCCGTTACCCATTGTGGCTCCTACCTCTATCCTTACTGTATATGGCGTTTCTGTGTGGCAGGGCCATTCTAGTGAACCATGGGTCCCAAATATTGTAGAAGGCAGTGGTGGACCGTTTCAGAAATGCTGACAGTCTCTCCATTTCCTTTACTTCGTTGAGTCTATTTATTACTGTCTGTTTGGAGGGGGGGACACTTTCTTCCAGGCGGCTGCCACCGCACATCTAGCCGCAGTGAGAATAAAGGAGATCAATTTGCCTGTTGGTCGGTCCAGTGTTTCTAGGGGCCTGGCCAATAGGTAGGTCAGCGGTTCAACCGGGATTGTGAGGTCTGTGACCTCTTTTATAAGATTGTGTATGGTTTCCCAGTATTTCTGAATTTCTGGACATGAGCACCAGATGTGGGCCATGTCCCCCTTTTGACCGCAGCCTCTCCAGCACAGATCAGAGGCCAGGGGGTAGATTTGGTTAATTTTGGCTGGGGTGAGATACCAGCGAAACAGTATTTTATATAGATTCTCTTTTATTGTGGTACATATGGAAGTTCCTGAAGCTGTTTCCCAAATACTTTCCCAATCCTCTCGGTCTATAACGATGTCCAATTCTGCTGCCCAATGCAGCATATAGTCATGCGTGGGGGCTTCTGAGGCTCTCTCCAGTTCTGCACAGATTTGTGTTATGAGACCTTTCTGATGGCCGGACTCCCTGCATAGCCTTTCAAAGCCAGTGAGAGGGGGAAATTCCAACGTTGGGGATAATGTTTGGGTAAAGTGTCGAATTTGTATTTGAAGACATTCAGCCCTACTATCTCATATTTGGATTTTAAGTTTTGGTAACTCAGGAACTCCCCGAAGCTCAGGAGTTGGACAATTGCTCTAATATTTTTGGTTTCAAATTGATCAAATTGTCTGGGCTCACATCCAGGTGGGAATTTTGGATTTTTGTAGATTGGTAGATTGGTGTGAGTTGGGAACGAGGTGTCGTGAGCTTAAATTTATATCTGCATTTTGTCCAGGTCTCCCAAGTGTGTCTCATCGGGCCTAGTTTGAATTTGTTGCTTAGCATGTCTTCCCTGCTCATGTACCAAAGGCAAGCTGGTAGTGAAGGCGTCCCGGCATAGTGTGTTTCTATACCTAGCCAACAGTATTGTTTTGGGCTAGCGTTCCATACCACTGCCTGCCGTAGTTGTGCGGCTAGGTAGTATCTTGTTATGGCTGGAACTCCTAGTCCTCCTCTCCCCCTTGAGGCCAAGAGAAACGTTTTGGCGACTCTAGGCTTTTTGCCTTGCCAGATAAAGTGGAAGATTAATTTTTGAATATTTTTTAATTCTGAGCCAGGGATGGGAACCGGGAGGGTCTGGAAATAGTATAGTAGCCTAGGGAGTATGTTCATTTTGACCGAGACCATCCTCCCGATCCATGATATCTGGTATCCTCCCCATTTATCTAAGTCTTGCTTAATTTTTTTGAACAGGGCCGGATAGTTATATTGATATAGTGTTTGGTAGGTCCTCGATATCTTTACTCCTAAGTATTTGATACAAGAGGAGCTCCAACGATAGTTAAAATTTAATTTGAGGAGTTCCACCTCTGGCTCCGGCAGGCTGAGGTTCAGGGCCTCCGATTTGTCGTTATTTATTTTATATCCCGAGATTTGTCCAAAGTCTCGGAGCTCTTTTTGTAGGTTGGGCAGGGAGATTTGGGGTTTGGAAAGGGTTAGGATGACATCATCAGCGAATAGGGATATTTTGTGCTGCCTGTGTCCAATTTCTATTCCTTGGATGTCTCTATTGAGTCGTATTGCTGATGCCAGTGGTTCTATGGTTAGTGCAAAGAGGAGAGGAGATAAGGGGCATCCCTGTCGAGTACCATTGGTGATCTCAAACCTCTGGTTATTGCCCCCTGGTAGTTTTACCGTTGCTGATGGGTTTTGGTATAATCTACGGACCCCCTCTATATATGCGTCTTTGAAGCCAAATTTGCGCATAGTTTGGTCCAGGAATTGCCAGTTTATTCTATCGAACGCCTTCTCTGCATCTAGGCTTAACAAAAGTGCTTTGGTCCCTGTGAGGTGTACATGTTCAATGATGTTGATTATCTTCCGAGTGTTATCCGAGGCTTGTCTGCCCTTGACAAATCCGACTTGGTCAATATTAATTAATCTCGGCAAGATGGGGTTTAATCTGTTTGCTAAAATTTTACTATATAATTTGAGATCACTGTTGAGGAGGGAGATTGGACGATAGCTTCCACACTGCATCGGGTCTCTGCCTTCCTTATGTATAATGGCCAGGTTGGCTAAAGACATTGATGTGGGAATATGGTTCCCTTCCATGAAATAGTTAAATGTTTTTAGAAGATGCTTAGATAGTGTGGGCAAGAATCTTTTATACTGTAGTAGACGTTGGTGAAACCGTCAGGGCCAGGAGACTTAGTGATCTTTAATGATTTGACCGCCTCCTCCAGTTCCTCTTTTGTAATCTCAGCATTGAGGACTGTGTTTTCCTCCTCCGTTAAAGTGGGGAGCTGACATTTGTTCAAATATTGTGTTATGGCCTCTATGGCTATTGGTGCGGGGCGGTCAATTTTAGATCTAGCCTTGTTTCCCTTGTCGTAATAGAGTTGGTTTGTCCATTTGAGGGCCTTTTCTACATCCTCCAGCTGAATCTGCCTAAGTTTTGTTCTAGCTGTAACCAGCGTTTTATATAATTTCTTTGTAGGGTTGGCCTTATGGGCTTGTTCTATGGTTTTAATGCTATCTGTAAGTTCTTTGATTTGTGTTAGGCGGGCTTTTTTCCTATGGGAGGCGATGGAAATAAATTTCCCTCTGATGTTTGCCTTATGGGCTTCCCATAGGATTGCTGGAGAGGAGACAGTTCCTGCTTTGAAGAAGAAATAGTCCTTAAGTGAGGCTCTAATTTCTCTTTCTATCTCTGGGTGGTTTAATAACGAATCATTAAGTCTCCAGGAATAGCTTGTTGTTTTTTCAAAGGGGAGTGATAGTGTTAAGGTGATTGGGGCATGATCCGACCAGGTGATTGAGCCAATGTCTGATTCAATGGCTGCCGCCATCATGTTTTTTGTGGTCAAGAAAAAGTCTATTCGAGAGTAAGTCTGGTGAGGCGCTGAGAAAAAGGTATAGTCTCTCTGGCCTTGATGTTGGGATCTCCACACGTCCACTAGTGAAAATTCGTTTAGAATTCCCCTGAACCTTTTCCCCATGATCTGGGAGTAGGTTGTACGGGGGGGACCCATCGTGGTTGATCTATCCTCGGTAGGGTTTAAGACCATATTTAGATCACCCCTACTATCATCGATGATAGATATCCCGGGTCTACGCCCTCGAGAACAGCTTGGAGAAATTCTGTTTGGTTCTCGTTTGGGGCGTATACATTGATCAGGGCAATTGTCGAGCCCGCTAAGGAGCCATATACCACAAGGAATCTACCCTCTGGGTCCACTGTCGTTTTGATATGATTGAATGGGGTGCCTTGTCTGATTAGGATAGCCACACCCCTCTTTTTACTACTAAATGAAGCAAAAAAGCTTGTTGGGAACATTTTTTTGAATAAATTTGGGGGGTCTTGAGATGTGAAGTGTGTCTCCTGTAAGAATATGATGTCCCCCCCCTGATTTTTTCATGTCCTGAAGGGCCAATCTCCGCTTCCTGTTGATTTGCAACCCTTTGACGTTTAAAGATCTCACTTTAATCGGGGCTGTATTTGCCATTCTTATATTTTATTTTCGTGGGTCGTGGACTCGGGGTCTCATCTCTCCCACTAGTTGAGACCTTGCTCCTGTTTCCTGGGAGTGTGACATATTTTCGTCTATGGGCTTGGTGGGTTGAAGGTGTAACTTCTTTATTGGCCCTTTGCGGCTTGCTGTTGAGCTGCCAAGGGGAGGGGGGGAGGGGGGGGGGAAGATCTGCTGGGACAGGGTCAGCAGATGGAAGAGAAGTAGGATTAGGCCTTGTACAGGTCCTAAAGTGATATTGCCATGTCTCCTGGAGACCGGCATTCGGACAAATTTGCCCATTCTGGGGTGGGTCCGGAGCCCGAGGCCGGAGTGCAACAGGGAGGTCCTGGCCCGCTGCTGCGTATGTTGCCCTTCGACCCCTCGACCCTTGGGTACGGGTGGCTATGATGGGGGGGGACCAAGGTAAAGGTGTGGGGGGGGAGGGGGAGTGACGGGTGAGGAGAGGGGGGAGAGATTTTTGGCCGGGTGTCGGAGTAGAGAGCGGTGGGGGAGGGGCTATAGAGGGAAGAGCAGTGCGGTGAGGAGGTGAAGGGTTGGGGGGGGGGGTTGGGAAAGGGGGGGAGGGAGGTGAAGGGAAAGTAAGTAGGAGGGGAAAGAGGGAGGTAGGTCCGGGTCTTTAGTTGGTCAGATGCAAACCATATTTCACATTTACCCCTTTTACCCCATCTTTTGCTGGGGTATGAAGCTCAGTGCATATTATACATACATACATATATTAGTACATTTGTTGAAATTGGGAAAGGGGAATACATGCGTTTATCATTTCAGTGCGGGTACATTGATTTACGTACATGGTATACATTTGGTATAACGCTTTGTTTTTATCACCACGTGATTCCTAGCGGTTGTCATGGACACCCGCCTTCCCTCTGTTAGGCTGTATGTTTTATTTCTATCCGTGGGTTAGCAGAGGATGCGTGGGGGGGAACCTGGGTGGATTTCGGGGCGGGTTGCGTGGGGGGGGAGCATGTGGGGGGCAAGGGAGGGGAGAGAAGGGAAGGGGGGTGGGGTCTGCTGTTTGGGTGGGTGGCTAACGGTGAGTACAATTATGTCGACATAGCTGATGCCTAGCTTTTGACATATGATATGCATGTGATAATACAGTGTCGATCCGGCAAGACACAGACCGCAACTGGTGTTACTGGAACCTGCTGGTTCTTACTTAGCGCCTTCGTTTCAGCACTGTTCTCGGTCTGTTGGTTGGAGTGGTAGGAGTTGGAGGCAAGCTCCGGATTCAGCAAGTCTTGTAGTGCTTCTGTTTAGGTTAGTAAGGGGGGGGGGGATAGGGGAGTGCGGGGAGGGGGGGGAAAGGGGAGGGGGGGTTACGGGTAGACTGGGGGGGAGAGGGAAATGTAGGGGGGGGAGTGGGGGCAGGAGGGAAACGGGTAGGGATGGGGTAGGGGGTGTGTCATCTATTAGGTTGTAAGGACTCTGAGGACTCAGGGATTGCCTGCGTATGGGGAGTTGTTCCAGGGAACGCAGATGCCACACTTGTAAGGGTAACGTACTTACAGTTTCGGGGGGGGGCCGATGCCTACCTGGTGTGGACCTGTGTGCCGGCCTCTCATAGGGCTGATTGCCCTGAGGTGCCGGCTGCTGTTGCTCGGGGGTTGGTGAGGAGTGGGGGCGACGGGGGTAGAGGGGGCCATGGGGTTCCCCATCGAACCTTGCTCCTCCTGTAAGATTCTCTTCCCTCCCCCCTCCCGCAACAGTGAGCCCCACCCCCTCCCAAATAGAAGGCCTCTTTAATACGGCTCCGGCTGACAGCCTTGTGTCGGTCTTGCGGCCGGCTCCTCTTGGGCGGATGAGCAGCCTTTCATGGTGGACACTCCGGCTTGGCAGGCGGTCTTCTTTATTCTCTGCAGCAGGCAGGTACGGCGGCTCCCTCTGTTATGCTTGATCCTCGTTGTGGCTGGGTTTCTAGTAGTCGCTCTGGTTTATGGGTAGGTATCTTGCTGAGTCCTCGTGTGGCGTTTTTGTGACACTATAGCGCTGAGACTGGGAGAACAGACAACAGAAAGATACGTTTATTATGTCTTTATTTTCTTTGTTTTCGACCTGCGAGGCGCTCTGAGGTCCTCACTGAGGGACCCTCATTCTCCTGTTCGTGGGAGTCAGGTGGATCAGCATTCCACGATGGGGGGGGAGACAGGCCCACTGCTTTCGCCAGTCTGGACATCTCAGTCGGGTGTCTAATGACATGTGTCTTCCCATTTCTGATGATTATTAGTTTAAATGGGAACCCCCATTTGTACTTGATACCTTTGTCTCTGAGGAGGGTGGTCAGGGGTTTTAAGTCCATCCGCTTGTTGATAGTTTGCTTTGCTAAATCATTATAGATTTGCATATGGTCATCTTGGTAAGTGAGCGGGTCTTTTTTCCTGCAGGCTGTCATAAGCTTCTCTTTGGTGGTGTAGTGGTGTAGCGGCATAGCCTGACTATGGTGTCCCTGGTCTTATTTGGGTCGTCTGACCTTGGCCCGAGGGCGCGATGGGCCCTATCCATCTCAAAGTCCTTTTTGTCCAGGTCTGCGCACAGCGAGGAGAAGAGCCCTAAGAGGTATAGCTGTAGTTTATCTGACTGGATCGTCTCTGGACTTCCGCGGATCCGCAGGTTCTGTCATCTCTCACGGTTTTCCTGGTCCTCGAGGTTATCTTTCAGATATCTAATCTCCATTCCAAGCCGGAAGATTTCATTGTTTGCATCTGTTTGTGTCTGGAGAGATTCCGCCATTTTAGTTTCTAGTGTTGTCGTCCGTTCAGCGAGGCCTGCTATTTCGTGCCTCAGTTCTGTTACGGCAGCCTTCAGGTCTTGCTGTATAGAAGTGTGCAGTTTGTCTAGCATGCCCTTCATCAAGTCTTGCATGAATTCCCTTGTTGGGATAGTCTCTGGGCTTTGCGCTCGCTCCCTTTGTTCTCGGGCCGCGGCCTGCTGCTTAGGGCCTCGTGTGTTCGTTGGCCCGGCGCCATCTTGGTTTCTCGGGGTAGGCTCCGAGCTCCGCTGAGATGGCGGAAAAAAGTTTAATGAGCCCTGGCCGGGCGGCGCTTTTTGCTTTGCAGCCATTGCGGGGTGTTTATTCTGCTAGGGGTTATGTTTTTGGGGTCGGGTGGTGGGGTGAGGGGCGCTTGTATAGCGGTCTATGCGCGCGGGCCGGCGGAGCTCAGCTCTCACACGTCCATCTTATCTGGCTTTGTTTTTTTATTTTCTGTTTATTTAATTATTTATTTTCCTGTGGGGGGCTGTGTCTTTAAATCAGACCTGCGGCGGACATCTTGGATGTAGCCGACACACAGGCTGAAACGCAGGGAGCCAGGCAGCACTATTCCCCGCCAGGGGGGGGGGGCTCAGGTATCACTTGGCCAGGCTTCCCCACTCTCCCTGCGGTCAGCTGTCCGGTCGTCTCTGGGGAGCCTCCCCGTCTGTTATGCCACTATGTTATGCCACTATTCCCTGCGTGTGAGCCCGGCAGCCATCTTAGGTGGTGCTGCTCCTCCACGCCGGGGCTCAATCGGGACTGGAGGGGTACTCTCGGCCTCGTCTCCCCCGGCCCACGGCTCTGCTCACCTCTGTGGGGCTTCCTCCTCTCCCCTCCGGGACCCCGCCGTGTCACTCACCCCTCGGGGAAGCCGCGCTTCTCCCTGCGTGAGCCTCCGCAGCCGAGTCAAGATGGCCACTCCGCCTTCCCCCTCGGCTCCCTCCCGAGCACTCGAGATCGCCACTGGTGCTGGTAAGCTGCTCCGGGATCTGTCTGCTGTGATAATCTTTTGCGGGGAAGCGGAGAGGGGGGGGGGCTGGGCGGTTTTGTCGGGGGCCGCGCTGCACCTCTCAGCTCCACAGAGTCTCCCTGTCACGCACGGGCCTCAGCAGCTTCTTTTACTCACTTTATTTTCTGCTCCCTTGTTCTGTATATTTGGGGGGCTTAGCAATGTCCAATTTCGTTATTGTTTGTGTTAAAATCACCCCCGTCTCCTGCTGTCTTATAGTGTGGTGTTTGAAATTTATTTTGGCCAGATTGATGTTCGCTATTTCTTTGTTTGAAGTTTTGTCTGCAGGAGCTTAAGACAGACACAGCCTTTGCAGTTAGACTCCAGGCCACGCCCAGGTTCTGATAGATTTAAGTTGAGGGCTTCTGACTTATCACTGTAAATTTTGTATCCTGATATTTTGCCAAATTCCTTTAATTCTTTGTGTAAGTTGGGAAGGGAGATCTGGGGCTGCGTTAATGTTAATATGATATCGTCTGCGAACAATGAGACTTTATAGTTTATTCCGCCAATTGGTACCCCCTGTATATTTATATTGTCTCGTATTTTAGACGCTAGTGGTTCGATTGTTAGGGCGAAGAGGAGGGGGGACAAAGGGCATCCCTGTCTCGTTCCATTTTTCATTTCAAATTTTTTTGCTGTACCCCCCGGGAGTTTCACCACTGCAGACGGGCAGCAGTACAGCGCTCGGACTCCCGCTAGATACGCATCTTTTAAGCCGAATTTCTGCATTGTTTTGTCAAGGAATAGCCAATCAATTCTATCGAATGTCTTCTCTGCGTCCAGGCTTAACAGAACCGCTTTGGTAGCTGTGAGGTGGGCATGATCAACTATATTTATAATTTTGCGGGTGTTGTTTGAGGCTTGTCTGCCAGATACAAACCCCACCTGGTCGTTGTGAATTAATCTCGGTAGGATGGGATTCAGTCTATTTGCCAGGATTTTGCTGTATAGCTTAAGATCGTTATTTAGTAGGGAGATTAGTCGGTAGCTCCCACATAGCAGTGGGTCCCTACCCTCTTTGTGGATGATGGTGAGATTGGCCTGGGTCATTGATGGGGGGATTGGGCTGCCCTCCATGAATGAATTGAATAAGCTGAGTAGGTGTTTAGTTAGGATCGGGGATAATCTTTTGTAATAAACATTGGAGAAGCCTTCGGGGCCAGGGGCTTTTGAGATTTTTAATGTTTTTATTGCGTCCGCCAGCTCTTTTTGGGTAATTTTTGCGTTAAGCATTTGATTCTCCTCCTCTGTCAGTGTTGGTAGGAGGCAATCGGACAGGTAATTACTAATAGGTTCAGTGGCTGGTATCCCCGTGTTCCCACCCTGAGCCTTGAGGTTATAAAGTTTAATATAAAATGCGGTAAATTCCTCCGCTATTTTCTGTTCGTTATAGATTATTTCTCACGATTAATTTTTTATCGCTGTGATCTGGGAACGCTTCTGTATACCTCTTAGTTTGCTCGCCAAAGGTATGTCAGCCTTATTGCCCTTGTCATAGTATTTCTGACTAGTCCATGTAAGAGCTTTTTCTAGTTCTTCCATTTGGGCTTGTTTTAGCTCATTCCTGGCTGCGGTCAAGGTTTTATAATGATAGGCAATAGAGAATGCTAGAGCCTCTGGTCTCAGGGTATTGTGGAGGTTGCACTAATCATTGCATGCTGTGATTGATCTGCTCAGTATCAATAGTTGGATATCACACTGACAGTAGGTAGTGATGCATGCAGAGTAGTGAATGCAAATAAATGTGCCACTGTCATATATCACAAAACCTATATAGGTACTAGGTCACACGATCAATGATTCAGTAAATCATTAATGCACATTATACCACATTATATAAATGAACCGCGGCATGTGCATCAAAAACCGGACCTGATATATGCATAAACTACCTCTGCTAGGCAGTTAACAACTCGAACAACCCCACACAAACTACCAGGAACAGTCTCACCCGTGACTCCTCCTACTCGACGTCAACATGGTGACGTCATGCCGACGATCGTTTTGCGCATAAGAGGCTGGCGCTTTCTCAAGGTTCAGGTATCCAACAATTGATACTGAGCAGATCAATCACTGCATGCAATGATTAGTGCAACCTCCACCATACCCTGAGACCAGAGGCTCTAGCATTCTCTATTGCCTATCATTTGTATTTACCATTGTGTCTCACACTACCACCTGGTACTGGTAAGGGGACATACACTAATATTTGGGAATTCACCTTATAAGAATATCCCCTTACCCTGCCTCACCCATGATTTATGTTTTAATAGTTTTTATGGTTATTTTGAGTGTGTGTTACTGCGTCGACTTCTGAATATTAATAAATCATTTATTATTTTTGCCCTAGGGCATTTTAGTGGTAATTGTCCTCCCACAGTGTTGGGAGCGGTTACGTAATTGTACCCTTATAGCCTTACCATTACTCTAGTGGGTTACTATACCTGTGGACTATTTTCGGCTTTGCTGTGCATTAAAGTGGGATCTTTTTAGGAGCATCCTTTGTCTCCTTATATATGTATAATTATTTTAGTTGTCAGATCTGTTATTAATTTCACCTTGGCCTTTCTGTGGGATGCAATTGAAATAAAAGTTCCCCTAATTGCTGCCCTATGGGCTTCCCACAGAACCGCCGGAGAGTCTACTATGCCCCAGTTGAGAGCGAAGTACTCCCTAAGAGCCTTTTTACTTTCTTTTTCTACCTCCGGGTGGTTCAGTAGGGAGTCGCTCAGCTTCCAAGTGTAGGCGGTTAATTTATGAAATGGGGTGGATAGGGTTAATGTGATGGGGGCGTGATCTGACCATGTAATTGGGCCTAAGTCCGAATTTGTGCAGGCTTCCAGGATATATTTGGTAGCAAAAAAATAGTCTATACGAGAATATGACTGGTGGCGTGCGGAATAGAATGTGTAATCTTTTTGGCCCTGGTGTTGGATTCTCCAGATGTCCATTAAGGAATATTCCTTGGTGATTGTTTTAAATTGTTTCTCCATCCTCTGAGGTGGAGCTCTGTGTTGGCCTTGTTGGCCTGAGGTTCTGTCCTCCGCAGAGTTTATGGCCATATTAAAGTCTCCGCCCACAATCAACGAAGATAGGTAGGTAGGGTCAACCTTTTCTAACACTGCTTTCAGGAATTCCGTTTGATTATCATTTGGCGCGTAGATGTTGATCAGAGCGACCGGCGAGCCAGCCAGTGAGCCATATACCATTAGAAATCTACCCTCTGGGTCTGAAGTGCTTTTGGTGATATTGAATGGGGTTCCTTGTCGGAGCAGGATCGCTACTCCCCGCTTTGTACTGTTAAATGACGAGAAGAAACCCGTAGGGAATACATTGCTAATCAATTTGGGCAGCTCTTGGGATGTAAAGTGCGTCTCTTGGAGGAAGATGATATCTCCCTTGGACTTTTTCAGCTCTTGGAGCGCCAGTCGTCTTTTTCTATTATTATTCAGGCCCTTTACGTTTAGTGATACAAGTTTAATTGCGGACTGACTAGCCATTTGGGCGAGAGAGTTTAGTGTCCATCGGGGTCTCGCCCTTCCCACTGGGGAGATCCTGGTTCGTTGGTTCAGAGAACCTTTTTAACGCTTCTTGATGGTGCTGTTTGAGTATGGGTGTCAGGCCCGCCCGACGAGGGGTTGGGTGGGAGGAGGGCAGGGAAGGTCGAGAGGGGGGGGGGAATAGGCTGCTGGGACAGGGTCAGCAGCAAGAGGCAAAGTGGGACGAGGTCAGCTAATGACCTCCAATAAGTACGTCCGGGATTGGCTTCCGGCATTTGGGCTTAAGGCCCAATGGGGGGGAATCCGATGGTTCAGGCATGGGCGTGCAGGGAAGGTGCGGACCCTTGTACTTGCTTAGTGTAAGCTCTACCTTAGTTTAAGAGGGGGGGGAGGGGGGGAAATGGGAGGGGGGGAAATGGGAGGGGGGGAAAGGGGTCAAAGGGACGCAGGTCCCGAAACGCGTCAGAGTTACTATGTACTCCTTTTGACCACTTAATAAACCTTTTTATATCCGATACTGGTTTGCAGCCCCCATTGTTTGCACGGTTGTGCTCTGCCACTGTACCCTATGGGACTACTCTCTGCAATTACGTCTGGCGTGACGCACCCACTAATCAAGGACTGAGCTGTGCTTCGAGGGAGTTCCTCACATTGATTGTTTGATTGGTATGTACTTTTGTTTTGCTGGGGGTCTATACAGGACCTTTATGGTATATATAGAGATCTGTGTTAGCCGTCCAGCGTAACTAGTACACTCCTATGTTTATATCATCCTAATGAGTCTCCTTAGCTCTTATACACGCTCTAATGCCTTGGTTACTGTCACGGTAACTTGTGACAGGTTGTAATTTACACCAAAACTATATATAAATATATATATACCTGGGTTTGTGCTGGGACGAGACTTAGATATGATAAATATAATTTATTCCTTGATAAAGGTGAACACAACAGATATGTTCAAATAACAGGCAAAATATAGACACTTACCTAAAGATTAGGACAGAAGGCCATCAGGACACAGACTTGGCCACTTCTCCCAGATTTCAGTTGACATCACAGCAATACATGCAGGACACATGCAGGACATGAAGCCTTTGCATGCAGGCATCAAGACATTTGCATCAAGACAATGAAGAACATGAACAACATGGGTAAAGGGTGGCTTTGACTTATATACTATGTCAAACTCATCTCTTTAACCCTAGGTGCCGCGACGGCTAGCAAAAAGTCTTTGAAGCTCTTTTGGCTTCCATTGAAGTGTGAATTACCACATTTACAAAAACATCCACTTCCCTTGGTCCCTAGGCCAAGCATAAACAATTAGCAATTTGGTCTTTGATGACCAGGCTATGTAAATTCTAGCCTTTCCTGCTCATCACAACAGGGGTTCCTCAGAACTCAACCAAAATGTCATATTTACTGCAAATCACCTCATAACTTGAGTTCAGTAATACATACAGTCAGGTGAGATATATTAATACAGTTCGTCCCACCGGACGCTCACAGAGAGACCAAACTTTACAGTGTAATATGAAAATTAATATAGATATTAATATCTGGCATTTAGCAGCAGTTACATACTGTATACAGTGGTTAGACTCCCAAAGATATGCTAAGTCCCACGAATACAAATATGTAATTCTTATCCTTTTCAGCCAAGGACATCTCATAATATTCTTATATTTAATAAGGTTACTCCTTTTGATTCCCTTCTTGGGTAGCTCCACTCCTACCCCATCAATAAAACCTTTTGAAGTAGGCTTGTGGCTTCTCGCATAACCAACTAGGTAGTTACCTGTTGATCCTTCCTGGGTCTTGCATAGCAATTCCCCTGTGAAGCCAGGCTAAATTCTAGCAGGATGTCCTATTTAGCATCCAACTGGCCAATTCACACCTCCTTTCTGGATATGCACTTCCAAGGAGGAAGCTTGCATATCAAACGTGAATAGACTCATGAGTCAAACCAGTTGGTCCTGGTACGCATTACAAAGGCAGGCAGAGGTAGTTAGCATTTGGCCTGAACCTTGTAAGACTGCAAAAAGTCACTTTATCAAAAATATATGTTCCTCTTATGACAAAGTTATATTTTTAATATGTGTGTACTTGGGGGGTGACCCGGAGGCTGTACCCCCAAGGCTCAGGGTCCTGGCTTACTCCGTTACCAAATTACCAGTTTTCACGTAACTGTTTATTCAGCACTGCATATAAGATTAACCCCTTAAGTCCCAGTGGGTGGGTTATGCAGACACTGACCCAGCAACAATACATTTTACACAGGGGAATAAGCATTTTCATGTTATAACAAAGGTTCAATCACATTTCTGGACCTCAGCCCAGTTAATCCCTTGTCTCCCTGGCGAGGTTAGAGGGGGGCCCTTGGGGAGTAACCCCGTTAATCCCGGGCCAAACCCTCACTATCGTCACAGTTACATATTTTATTACTCTGAATATGCATGTATGTTCCTAGGACAGCAGAGCCCTGAATATTGGGATAATATCCCTCACCCACTACGGTCAAGCTTATAGGTTTTGGATATGAGGAAGGCGTGGGGAGGGGAGGGAAAACTCCTAGCATAGCCGTAACATGGAGATCTTTCTGACAATCCTTAAAACCAGCGTAATAAACGTGAGAACAACTCTTAACAAGCTCAGTACATGAAAAGCATTATAACCTCTCTTTTTGTCAGTCGGTCAAGCTTATAGGTTTTGGATATGGGAAAAGGGGGGGAGATGGGGGGGGAGATAGGGGGGAGGGGGAGACCTGGGTTGACAGGTAACACAACAGCACATTGCATTAATGTTTTTAGGTATCATGCTGAACATAAACGGAATACTTCCTACGCTTGCTGGTCCGGGAAGAGGGGGGGGGGAGGGATGGGGCTCTTAGCATAGGAACCTTCCTGACTAACCTCACAACCATAGCATAAAACATGGGGGTAACATTTAGTGAAGTTAATATCCGAGGATCCTTATGACATTTCTATTTGATCTATGTGGCCCACCGTGTGCCTTCCTCAGAGGGTTTGACAACGTATTTTATTACTGCAGGCAGCATCATTAGTATGGGGCCGTGCGGCCATATCTTCTGTGGCATAGGGATGGCTTAGCACTAGATCCATGTGGCCAGCTAATCTAGACTGCCAGTTACTGTAATAGTGTCACTGACGCTGCTTCCATTATCGAAGTCATTTGGGCTTCCTGTCTTGTGCAGGGCTCATTAGGCAGCTTCCCAGTTAACTAGTATTTCCTAGTCCGGGGGGGGGGGGGGTAGCAACAGTCGTGCGAACCGAGCCTGGGGTCCATAGTCCTGTACCCGGGCCTTAGACAGATTAAATTTTGCTACTTACAGTTAGTAGATCGCAGTGCTGTTGTCGGAGCATCGCGCTCCCCTCCTATCCCACCCACAAATCCCCCCGCCAACCCCCAAAGCCCAGCCGGACCTCAGCACTCTTCAACTGCCATCCGGTCAGCACAAAAGTTATAGTAGCTTCAGCTGGGGGCTGCCTCCGATCGTCAGGGGTCGGATTCTGAAGCTATGCGTCTGGCTGGGTCTGGTGTGGTTCTTGAGCCGTCATGTGCTCCCGTCTTCGCTGTGGACTACGGTGCTTCTCATCTGTTCTTAGACTGCCTTGGCGCCGCCGTTCTCCTCGTGGGACGGGTGCTGCGTGGTTCCGCGTCCTCCCGGTGCGGTGGGTCTTGTAGTTGCTCCGTTGTCCAGGAAAGCGGCGGGGGCAGACCCAGGGCTTTCACGAATGGGGCCATGTCCTCAGGGCGGCGGATGGTTAGGAATTTGCCGTCATAGCTTACCTTAAGCTTGAACGGAAAGCCCCAGCGGTACTTCACCTCCTTCTCCCGGAGGAATAAGGTCAAGGGCTTCATTTCTCTCCTTCGGTCGACTGTTATCCGTGACAGGTCGTTGAAAATTTGGAAAGTTTCATTTTGGAAAGGTAGTGTCTCTTTCCCTCTGCAGGCGGTGATGATCTTCTCCTTTACTGTATAGCTGTGTAATCTTATGATTACATCGCGTCGCCGGTTGGGATCTTCTGATCTGGGAGCTACCCCCGGTGGGCCCTATCCATCTCTAGGTCCATGTCCTCTAGCGGGCCGCAGAGCGATGTGAACAGTTCCGCAAGATAGGGACGAAGCTGGCCAGGTAAGACCGTCTCCAGTACATTTCTTATGCGCAGATTCTGGCGCCTGTCCCTATTATCTTGGTCTTCCTGCCCGTCTTTGAGACGGGAGATCTCCTCTCCTAGCCGGATGATTTCTTCCTCGGCTGCTGTTTGTCTTGCCAGGGACTCCTCCAGTCCACCTTCCAGAGTCGTTGTCCTCTCTGTTAGGCGAGACATCTCCTGTTTAATCTCCGCTACTGCTGCTTTGATTTCTGCCTGCAGGGATGTTTGGAGCTTGACATGCATGGTGGAGAATAGGCTCTCCAGGTAGGATCAGGTGATCGGTTCCTCTATCTCCATTTCAAGAGTTGCATGGGCTTTCGTACCCATATTTAGAGCTGCTTGCGGCTCTTGTGAGCCTCGTGGTCCGCCACCCTCTTGGTATGCTGGACTCATGTGTCGGAGAGAAGAACCGTGACACCGCCGGTGCTGCGGGCTTCTTTGTGTGTTTGGACATGCTCCGATCTCTCCAAGTAATGGGGGTATGTTTTTGAGCCGTGAATTTCTGGTTTGGGAGCGTTATTTATTAAGTTTTAGCCGGTGGGTCCGCGGAGCTCCCCTCCTACACCCCCACTCCTGATGACATCATCGGAAACCCATCCCTTTAGCACATTTTTAATGGATCATCAACATTCAGTATTGTCATAGACAACTTAGGATCTGGCTGTGGTTTTTTTTTTTTTAGGGAAGCTGTGTCTTTAACTGAAACGGGAGGCGGCCATCTTGGATCCAGATGGAACGCAGGCTGAAACACATGACATGAAGATAGCTCCTACTCAGAAAGCTCTTATTCAGACCACAGCTCTGATCAGACCCTCTCTTCACAGTGGGGGCGCAGGCAGGCTCAGGAGGGATCAGGTAGGGCGAAGAAGGCGGGCCGCCAATATCTTCAACTGGTTTAGCCAACAAAATAGTCAGTGGGTCCATAGAAATGGACACATCCGTTCTTTCTTTTTTTAATAGATTGGATAACGATCCAATATTTCTATTGCCGGACACGTCCACCAAATGTGGACCATATCGCTTCTCTGCCCACAACCCCTCCAGCACAGATCAGACACCACAGGGTAGATTTGCTTCAGCCGCCATGGCGTGAGGTACCAATGAATAAAATTTTATATATATTTTCTTTAGTTGCTGTGCATATGGAAGTTTTTGCAGCAAACTCCCATATATCCTCCCAATCATCCCTGTCAATTTCTATTTTCAAATCCGCTGCCCATTTGAGCATGCAGTCATGATCATGTGAATTGACCAAGGCCTCCAAACTGGCTTTTATTCTAGTTATCAAACCTTTTTGATAACTACCTCTCCTACATAGTGCTTCAAAACTTGTGAAGGGAGTAAATTCTAATTTTGGGGACATTTTTGGAAAACAATTCTGATCTGTAGATATTTAAACATACTAAGGTCTGGTGCCTCATACCTAGTTAGGAACTCTTGGAAACTAGAAAGTTTTCCTTTATGCACTAGGTCGGCAACTACTCTAATATGTTTAGCTTTAATTTGGTTGAATTGTTTATAATCACAGCCTGGGGGGAAATTGGGATTATTAAAAAGCGGAGTGAGTTGCGAAACGGGAGACACAAGATTAAATTTGCCCTTAGACTTGCTCCAAATCTCCCAGGTAAATCTCGTCGGATCTAGCTCAAACATTTTGGCGTACACCTCCTTAGCCAGTGCCCATAGGGACACTGGCAGAGAAGACGTTCTAGCATATTGGGATTCTATGGCTAACCAACAATATTGTGTTGGATCAGCGTTCCACATCACCACCTGCCTTAGTTGGGCAGCTTGGTAGTATTTCGAGATATCTGGGACACCCAAACCTCCTCTTGTCTTTAAAGCCATCATCACCGATCTAGCTGTTCTAGGCCTTTTACCTTGCCAAATAAAATTAAATATTCTATTTGGGAAATTTTTCAGTTCGGATCCCGGTATCTGGACTGGGAGAGTCTGGATATGATATAATAACCTAGGGAGTATATTCATCTTGACTGATACTATTCTCCCAATCCATGACACCTGATATCCTTCCCACTTTGCCAGATCCCTTTTAATCTTATCAAACAATGGTGGATAGTTGCCTTGATATAGGGAGTGGTAGTTCCTAGCCACATTTACTTCCAGATATTTAATATGTGAGAAACTCCATCTGTAGCTGAAATTCAGTTTTGGTAATTTTATCTCTGGATCTGAAAGATTCAGATTAAAAGACTGTGACTTGTCGCTGTTCATTTTATATCCAGAGATTTTTCCAAAGTCTGATAGCGCCTTTTGGAGGTTGGGTAAAGAAGTCTGAGGGCTTGCTAAAGTCAGAATAATATCGTCTGCGAATAATGAGATTTTATCATTTGTTTTCCCAATCACTATATACAATGTATATTACTATTTGCTCTTATTTTAGCAGCCAATGGCTCAATCGTTAGAGCGAAGAGAGGAGGAGATAATGGGTACCCTTGTCTCGTACCATTTAAAAAAAAAAATTTCCCCAAACATTTTTATTAGGCAAAATCATCTTTACAGACATTGGTTTTACATTATCAGTGTTGGCCTAATACAGTTGTATTTTCCTTGTTCATGTGGTTTTACATTATCAGTGTTGGCCTAATACAGTTGTATTTTCCTTGTTCATGTGGGGGGAGAGAGAAAGAAAGGAAAGATCCCCTAAGGCCACGTCATGGTCTCTGGGGTGTGGAAAAAGGAAGAGAGGAGGGGGAGGGGGGGAGAGAGGGAGTCATTCCATCCTCGTCCGGCCGGGTCCCGGCATCCATCCTTCACGGCTCTACTGTTGTTCAGATCCGTCTGGGGTTGTATCCTGATTTGGTTCGGATTAATGGGTTAACCAGGGTTCCCAGATTTTATAGAAACCTTCAGTTGAGCAGTTCAAGAAGGCCGTGAGTTTTTCCAAACTCATAACATCGTTAACTCTTTTTTTCACTAGCTGTTTGGTGGGGGGCGCTATCTTCTTCCAAGAGTATGCGACTGAACACCTTGCTGCTGTTAGAATAAAGGAGATTAATTTCCATACTGGGCGATCGATGTCCTCTATCGGCCTGCCCAGTAGGAAGGTCAGTGGATCTATAGGAATTGTGAGGCCTGTGACCTCTTTTATCAAATCTTGTACCGTAAGCCAGTATTTCTGAATTTCTGGACATGACCACCAGATATGGGCCATGTCCCCTCTATGTCCACAGCCTCTCCAGCATAGATCTGAGGCCAGAGGCTAGATTTGTTTTAACCTCACTGGGGTAAGATACCAATGATACATTATTTTATAGATGTTTTCCTTCACCGTGGTACAGATGGAAGTTCCTGAGGCCGCGTCTCATATTTCCTCCCAGTCCTCTCTGTCAATAACTATGTCCAATTCCGCTTCCTATTTAAGCATATAGTCGTGAGCGGTAGAGTTCACCGGATTCTCCATGCCGGCATATATTTGTGTTATTAGACCTTTTTGATCTACTCCTTCGCGACAGAGTTTCTCAAATTTTGTGAGAGGGGGGAATTTAAATGATGGGGACATTTTTTGTAGAAAGTGTCGAATTTGGAGAAACTTAAATGTATCCAGGTGGGGTAATTTTAATTTGGTTCGCAATTCTTGGAGACTCAGGAACTGTCCATCGCTCAGCAGGTCCGCGATCGCTCTGATCCCCATTGTTTTAAATAGGTCGAATTGTCGGGTTTCACACCCTGGTGGGAATTTAGGGTTGTCAAATATTGGAATGAGCTGAGAGCAAGGGGACGAGAGTAAGAATTTAGTTTTAGTTTTTGCCCATATGTCCCAAGTATGTTTCATTGCCCCCAGCCCGAATTTGGGCGCCATGTCATTTCCCCTGTCACCGCTCCAGAGAAAAGCTGGTAGAGAAGGCGTTCTGGAGTAATGAGATTCAATTGCTAGCCAACATAGCTTGTCTGGGTCCCGAGTTCCACATTACCGCCTGTTTTAATTGGGCAGCTTGGTAATATCTATTAATGTCTGGGACCCCCAGTCCTCCTTTTGTCCTAGACGCCATAAGAACCGACCTAGCTACCCGGGGTCTCCTTCCATAAAAATAAATTAGAGGATTTTATTTTGGATAGTTTTTAATTCAGAACCAGGGACATGGATCGGGAGCGTCTGGAAATAATATAATAATCTGGGGAGTATATTCATTTTAACTGAGATCATTCTCCCGATCCATGAGATCTGGTATTTTTCCCATTTATCCAGATCTTTTTTAATTTTCCTAAATAGGTTGGGATAATAGTTCCTCGATACATGTACTCCCAGGTATTTGATGTATATAGGGCTCCACTTATAATTAAAGTTTGATTTCAATGTCCGCATCTCTGGTTCTGATAGATTTTTTTTATTTCAATTTTTTTATTAGGCAGTTATAACAGTCAACATATTTTCTATGACAGTCCATTTGTGGCCTAACACAATTTTTTACATATGAAAGAAAAGTCTCGACGTCCCCCTGTTCCTCCAGGGTCTGTCGGGGTGACGCGAGAATTGAAGTAGAAAAGGGAAGAGAAGGAGGGGAAAAGAGAGACGGGAGAGATGGGGGGGGGGGGGGGGAAGGGGAGTAGTTGTACCCTTCCCTCGCCTTGGCATGCGCCTTTCGTTTCCGTTACCCATTGTGGCTCCTACCTCTATCCTTATATGGCGTTTCTGTGTGTCAGGGCCATTCTAGTGAAAAAACAAAAATAAACTGTGCGCTACTATCTAACTTTTAAATATATATGGATACAGTGCAGTGACTAAACCATAAAATATTGAAATAAACCACAATACCATAGTGAATAAGTGATAAGATAATAAAATTATATCATAACCGTGTGGTTGATAAAGGCGTCTGCTGCTATAAACATTAGGGGTGGCTCAGCACCCCACACACTCTAAGAAATGGAAACAAAAAGAAAACAGCGCACAACGCCAAATAGTGAAGCAAGTATAAATATATATTAATAAAGGGGTAATAAACCTGCGTACTGCTGCGGCCAAGTTTATTCGAGCATTTGCCCGTTCTTGGCCGCAGCAGTAGCCTGGCCCGCGCCCGAGGGTGACGGGCGCGCGCCGAAGCAGCGGAAGAGGGCGCTCCGATCGGGGCGCTCTCCCTACCGCTGCCGGGTCTGCCGGGTCCCCCGGAACCCCCTGCCGCCCTCCCTCGGGGAGCCCTGGACACGCGTGCAGGGGGCGCAGGCTCCCGAAGACGCGTGACCGCGCGTCTATGACGCGCGGCACGCCGAGGGGCGGCCACTAGCAAGCCGGGAAATCTCCCGGCTAGCGGATCTGGCCGCACTGCAATTAAGTGTGTCGGCAGTGTACATCAAGTTGATAAAATATGTGCATTTAGTGTATACTGTATCACACTAGTTTACCACTCCGCAGCTGTAAGCAGGAAGGTCTGGTACTTGGCTTTCTCTGCAGGAGCCTCCGTGGTGGTTCTGGGGCATGGGATCCTTCCCTCTCTCCTCTCCAGCAGGACGTCACTCTCAAGGGGGTTTCCATTAAGCAGCCTGGCTTCACTGCAGGTTCAAATGCTCAGTGGGACCGCTCCTCATCCGGCGATATGCCGCCTTTGGGGGAATTTCCCCTAGAATAACCCGTCTCTCCTGTGAGGATTCACTGCTCGTCACGGCCACTTAGATATCAAAACAGTCCAGAGCCGTTGGAGTGGCTCAGCAAACAGTTCCGCTGTGCGGACGCCAGACCGCAGCTAGCAGGGGCTCACTCAGCGTGCCACGATGCCGCTCCGTCACGTGGTGTGACGTGATGACGTCACAGTCTCCGCGGCAGTGGAGAAGACGATAGGGGGGAGGGATAGAAGTCCCTAAGAGTCTCTCAATAGCTCGAACAGCTCAAATAGCACAAAAACAGCATAAAGAATACTGATAACAGTGCGGATCCAATGAATGTAAATTAGCAAATGTACCCATTCTAGTGAACCATGGGTCCCAAATATTGTAGAAGGCAGTGGTGGACCGTTTCAGAAATGCTGACAGTCTCTCCATTTCCTTTACTTCGTTGATTCTATTTATTACTGTCTGTTTGGAGGGGAGGGACACTTTCTTCCAGGCGGCTGCCACCGCACATCTAGCCGCAGTGAGAATAAAGGAGATCAATTTGCCTGTTGGTCGGTCCAGTGTTTCTAGGGGCCTGGCCAATAGGTAGGTCAGCGGTTCAACTGGGATTGTGAGGTCTGTGACCTCTTTTATAAGATTGTGTATGGTTTCCCAGTATTTCTGAATATCTGGACATGAGCACCAGATGTGGGCCATGTCCCCCTTTTGACCGCAGCCTCTCCAGCACAGATCAGAGGCCAGGGGGTAGATTTGGTTAATTTTGGCTGGGGTGAGATACCAGCGAAACAGTATTTTATATAGATTCTCTTTTATTGTGGTACATATGGAAGTTCCTGAAGCTGTTCTGCACAGATTTGTGTTATGAGACCTTTCTGATGGCCGGACTCCCTGCATAGCCTTTCAAAGCCAGTGAGAGGGGGAAATTCCAACGTTGGGGATAATGTTTGGGTAAAGTGTCGAATTTGTATTTGAAGACATTCAGCCCTACTATCTCATATTTGGATTTTAAGTTTTGGTAACTCAGGAACTCCCCGAAGCTCAGGAGTTGGACAATTGCTCTAATATTTTTGGTTTCAAATTGATCAAATTGTCTGGGCTCACATCCAGGTGGGAATTTTGGATTTTTGTAAATTGGTAAATTGGTGTGAGTTGGGAACGAGGTGTCGTGAGCTTAAATTTATATCTGCATTTCGTCCAGGTCTCCCAAGTGTGTCTCATCGGGCCTAGTTTGAATTTGTTGCTTAGCATGTCTTCCCTGCTCATGGACCAAAGGCAAGCTGGTAGTGAAGGCATCCCGGCATAGTGTGTTTCTATACCTAGCCAACAGTATTGTTTTGGGCTAGCGTTCCATACCACTGCCTGCCGTAGTTGTGCGGCTAGGTAGTATCTTGTTATGTCTGGAACTCCTAGTCCTCCTCTCCCCCTTGAGGCCAAGAGAAACGTTTTGGCGACTCTAGGCTTTTTGCCTTGCCAGATAAAGTGGAAGATTAATTTTTGAATATTTTTTAATTCTGAGCCAGGGATGGGAACCGGGAGGGTCTGGAAATAGTATAGTAGCCTAGGGAGTATGTTCATTTTGACCGAGACCATCCTCCCGATCCATGATATCTGGTATCCTCCCCATTTATCTAAGTCTTGCTTAATTTTTTTGAACAGGGCCGGATAGTTATATTGATATAGTGTTTGGTAGGTCCTCGATATCTTAACTCCCAAGTATTTGATACAAGAGGAGCTCCAACGATAGTTAAAATTTAATTTGAGGAGTTCCACCTCTGGCTCCGGCAGGCTGAGGTTCAGGGCCTCCGATTTGTCGTTATTTATTTTATATCCCGAGATTTGTCCAAAGTCTCGGAGCTCTTTTTGTAGGTTGGGCAGGGAGATTTGGGGTTTGAAGCCAGGGTGTGCAGCGCACAGCAGTAGTAAGTAGGAGCAGGTCTTGCAGAAAAATAGTCCTTTATTAACACTTCATAATGTGGGACAACAGCAAACCTTCAACGCGTTTCGTTCAAAGGAACTTTATCAAGAAGTGCTGTGTATCTTAAAAACAACAATTTAAATACAGCTGACTGCCTGAATTCGCGCCAAATCGTGACGTCATAATCTGTGTTTGGCCAATGAAACTCATGATCCTCGCGCATGCGCGCGGCGCCAGACCTCTATGATCAACTCTATGGTTTGTCTAATCCTCGCGCATGCGCGTGGCGCCAGAGTGGCAGGAGTTCAACTGCTATTGCCAGCCGTGTAGAGAATGAGAAACACGCCCCTCCGACCGGCTCTCAATGCTCAAACACGCCTCTGGCTAATGCAGGATGACGCCCTCCTCCTCCACAGCCCGCGCATGCGCAGAAGCTTCCCCAGAAGGAAATAAATAATTAATTCCAGTGCCAGCAATATAACAGGGTATATAAGAGCCTTACACACGAAAAAAACATTGAATAGGCTGGGAAATATACAAGGCAGTAAGCTATATTGTACTAAATAACAATGACATATAGGCAAGATATGATATATCAGTACATACAGAATAACATGGATAATTAAATAAACCAAAAAATATATATGACACTTTAAAGCAGAAAAATATATAAAATACATATAACAAGACAATTTATTGTTAAAAGTTATATTTGTCCAAAAATCTATTAAATGATAAAACCAAACATAAACATATTAAAAACATTTTTAAAAAAAAGAAAAAACACAATAATTTTGTCTTGTGCCTGAATTTGAGCAACAGCAAATTGCTGCCCTGCTGGATGAAAATGATAATCGTCTTCATTTATTCTTCAAAACATTACTATCAAATGTGGAGTGTTTATACATATATATGTATTTTCTATTTTGGACACATTAGCCCGACCAATAAAAATTAAAATTTAAGTCTAAATCCAATTACTATCTATACATCAGGCATAAGTGTTTTGACATTAGGCAAGAAGTGGATGCTAAATTAGAATTAGAACTTATGTTACTTCTATATAAACTCTGACTATGGACATTATCAATAGCTTAAATGATTGATACAGAGTCTGAATTATCTTCAGGATGATGTATTTTAATTTTTGTCTTTTAGTCTAAATATGTATTATGTAGGGGTATGGATGAATCCCAATGAAGGTTTTTTGTCGTTTTCTAAAACCCCGTTGTGAACTAAGGCATGATATGTATATTAATTTGTCAAAAACTATATCACTCATTTGAGAAAATGGTTAATGTTCCATTCTATATTCATACCATCAGGGAACCTTGTTCTTAATGTGAATATCCAGTATGATTCTCTGCAATCTAATGTTTTCACAGTATTTCCCCCTCTTTCTTTTCTAATTATCTTCTCAATACCCACAAATGAGAAGTTACTGATGCCTCCTTGTCTACATTCCGAAAAATGTTTGGACACAGGGTGTTCCATATCCATTTTGCGTATTAACCTGCAATGTTCTTGCATCCTAGTTTTTAATGCCCTTGTGGTCCTGCCGACATATCTCTTCCCACAGCCACAATTAATAAGATATACTACAAATGTAGTGTTACAATTAATAAAATTGTGAATAGTGTGACGTTTATGTGGACTGTGGGAGAAGACATGTCGTGCCGGTTTCATGAACTGACACATGTTGCAATGATTACATCTAAAGGACCCTTTGGTCACAAAATGGTCTGAGTTCTTGACTGGTGTTGATACTACACTTGGAGATAAAAATGTAGCCAATGTCTTAGCTCTTCTATATACAAATTTGGGACCCTTATCTATGTATTCCTTAAGAATTGGATCCATCCGTAACAATTCCCAATGTTTATTCACAATTTTGTTTACTTGACTGCTGGATTTACTGTACTGTGAAATAAACAATGGACTTGTCCCATCCTCTCTGTTGTCTTTTTTTGCTGTTTTCGTATGTGTGCCCACCCCCCTCTCTCTGGACACAGGAGGCATTAGTGTTGCTCGTTCAATTTCTTTAACCTCCTGTAGTGTAGTCTGGAGGGTCTCCCGTTCATACCCTCTCTCAATAAATTTATTTGTCAGCTCCTCAGACTGAGTCACGAAATCGTCAAATGTTGAACAGTTCCGCCTCAGTCTGAGGTACTGACCCTTGGGTATTCCCTTAATCACAGACCTGGGGTGGCAACTGTCCGCTCTGAGAAATGAATTCCGAGAATTAGGTTTCTTGTAAATATCTGATTGTATTTTTTGATTGATATCAATGTAAAATAGAATGTCCAGGTAGCTGATGTGATGAGAGTGATAATTAATGGTGAGTTGAATATCAAAAGTGTTATTATTTAAATATTCTATAAATTTTAATAAGGTGTCAGTATTCCCGTGCCAAATAAAAATAAGATCGTCAATAAAACGCTTATAGAAAATAATATTGTGCCTATAAGGATTTGTGCTACCAAAGATGAAATTATTCTCCCACCACCCCATAAAAAGGTTGGCATAGGAGGGGGCAAAACTTGTCCCCATTGCCGTCCCCCGAAGTTGCAAATAAAATTTGTGATCAAAAAGAAAATAATTGTGCGTGAGTAAAAAAAGTATTGATTCCATTATGAATGTGGTTGTAAGTATTGAGCTACCTGGACATTCTATGAAATGGCGGACAGCCGCCATGCCCAGGTCGTGTTGAATGATCGAGTACAGGGAGACCACATCCATAGTAACCCACAGGTAGTCCTGATTCCAACTGATATGTTTTAATTTAGCTAGCAGATCCCCTGAGTCCAGAACAAAGGAGGGTAAATTCCTAACAAAAGGTTGCAGATATGCATTCACATATTGTGATAGACCATCTCCCAAAGATCCACCCTGACCTTCAAGGCACCTTATGCCCATTTAA
Source organism: Ascaphus truei (assembly GCF_040206685.1). Taxonomy (NCBI): domain Eukaryota; kingdom Metazoa; phylum Chordata; class Amphibia; order Anura; family Ascaphidae; genus Ascaphus; species Ascaphus truei. The sequence continues at coordinate 178,638,451 of NC_134486.1, read as the reverse complement.
AGGCACAGTACAAAGAGTTATATTGTCATTACCCAGCTAATACTCCCTTCCTTCAATACAGCCCCAGCACTTTGAGCACCATCACAACATACAAATCACGTTTTCTCTTTATGGTGGCTCGTGCATAAGTGGACTGGAAATGAATTAAGGAATTCGCTATATGAAAATATACAATTATTGGTCTCAATAGGAGCAGGTCTAAGCATTTTTTCAATTGTTTTATGGACATTGATTTACATTATCTGTGGGAACCCTAATGGATGATATGGAGGATTTACAAGAAAATATAACCTCAGCTGCATATACTTTTAATTGTGGAGACGATACAGGTAGAAAGAAAAAAGCCCTTCGAGTCTTTGAAAATGTAGTGGAAACAGACACAAATGACATCTGTGATTGATTTAAAGATATATTTCCAAAAACTAGAAAGATTGTTGATTTACAAAACCCGAATCTGGTGGGACATTGTGGCCACAGAGAATTATCTCAAAATGAAAAGAATTCCACGGGGCCTTAGAATGAAGAAAGCACCAACTTTTGGTTTCCCTGATAAAAACTTTGAGGAACAGTGGATCACCATGTTGAATACCTGTTCCTTTGGCCTAATGGAATTAATTTTGCAACATAAGATCAAAGAGAAATCAACATTAGACACACAGATTAAAGAACTTCAGGATAAGCTACGGAAATTTAAGGACATTGAGGGCTTTACCAAATATGACCAGATATTATCCAAGACTGTGGAGGAGGCAGAAAGAGAAATAATGATACGTAAACAAACCAAATATGATCGTGATCGTATAGATTACGAAAAAAATCAGATATACAACTGGCAGAGAACTGTTCCTGTGTTTTATCGTTTTTCAAGGAATACATCCAATAATCAATCACGCAGATTAATCCCAAACAAATCTATTTTAAAAACAAGCAACTTTGATTATCAAAGTGGGGACTCAGAACTGTCTGATGTGGAGACTACATCACATTCGGTCTCATTTATGGATATGGAAAATAGACCTAATACCTCCCAACGTGGGAATACTGATCATTCCAGAGATGAGAGGCGTCCATCAGACGGTATGATGGCCCGGGGGGAATCTACAGCTGTGAAAGCGAGTGACACTTATCAAACCGATCAACAGGCAAAAAACTATCTTATGTTCAGGAGAGACGAAAGAGGACAAGGAGGGGGGGGAAGAAAAGACACGGGAGGCAAGAGAGCAAACAAAAGGAAGAAGAATCATTAACTTGTATTAATAATGTTATTAATATATCTGGTATAGAGTTGTCGCCTGCTGAGACCTCACTCCTTAATAAAGGTTTAAAATATGCGCCGACTATGGACGTCGATCTCTTTGGTGTAGTGGTCGATGTCCATAAGTTTGTACGTAAACTTACTTTAAGAAAATTCTTTCATCACTCGAATAGTGGAGGTGGGCCTCACATGGAGACAACTCTAGGAGAAATACCCTGTGATTCAGTCCTAGGTAGAATAACTAATCCTTCTTGCTTACCTTCCCCCGTCCCCAACATAGGAACCACTGACTCTTTCAGAGATGATTGTATCCTTAGGGATATGGAGGATCTTTTTGTAGAAGGTAATACTTTAGAAGACACACAAACACACATTTTAGGAGATTGGGATTCAAAACTCAGGGAAAAATCTGTTTTCTACCCCACTTTTGCTAAAGGTCCATATCTGAATATGTTTGAGAACCTTGTGATCCGTGATCTTAGATTGCTGGCTCAGGGTTTTTCCTTTTCCCCTTCAAGGTATGACAACCTCAATAAGGAAGAGAGAATTGCTATTAAATCACTACAGGAAAAAACACGATGTTAGTTATCAAGAATGCAGACAAGGGGGGTGCTGTGGTGGTACAGAGTAGGACTGACTACTTCAGGGAAGCATTCCGCCAACTTGGGGATGTGTCCTCCTATTCTGTGCTACCACGGGACCCCACGGACTGTTTTCTGAGGGAACTCCTTGAGCTTGTAGATCTGGGGACAGCTACACATGTTTTATCCAAAAATGAACCAGACTTTATTATTAACCGCCATCCCATCATTCCCATATATCACCATCTCCCAAAGATCCATAAGACTTTGGTCGACCCTCCTGGGCGGCCAATAGTCTCTAGCATCGGATCTTTGGGAGATGGTCTATCACAATATGTGAATGCATATCTGCAACCTTTTGTTAGGAATTTACCCTCCTTTGTTCTGGACTCAGGGGATCTGCTAGCTAAATTAAAACATATCAGTTGGAATCAGGACTACCTGTGGGTTACTATGGATGTGGTCTCCCTGTACTCGATCATTCAACACGACCTGGGCATGGCGGCTGTCCGCCATTTCATAGAATGTCCAGGTAGCTCAATACTTACAACCACATTCATAATGGAATCAATACTTTTTTTACTCACGCACAATTATTTTCTTTTTGATCACAAATTTTATTTGCAACTTCGGGGGACGGCAATGGGGACAAGTTTTGCCCCCTCCTATGCCAACCTTTTTATGGGGTGGTGGGAGAATAATTTCATCTTTGGTAGCACAAATCCTTATAGGCACAATATTATTTTCTATAAGCGTTTTATTGACGATCTTATTTTTATTTGGCACGGGAATACTGACACCTTATTAAAATTTATAGAATATTTAAATAATAACACTTTTGATATTCAACTCACCATTAATTATCACTCTCATCACATCAGCTACCTGGACATTCTATTTTACATTGATATCAATCAAAAAATACAATCAGATATTTACAAGAAACCTAATTCTCGGAATTCATTTCTCAGAGCGGACAGTTGCCACCCCAGGTCTGTGATTAAGGGAATACCCAAGGGTCAGTACCTCAGACTGAGGCGGAACTGTTCAACATTTGACGATTTCATGACTCAGTCTGAGGAGCTGACAAATAAATTTATTGAGAGAGGGTATGAACGGGAGACCCTCCAGACTACACTACAGGAGGTTAAAGAAATTGAACGAGCAACACTAATGCCTCCTGTGTCCAGAGAGAGGGGGGTGGGCACACATACGAAAACAGCAAAAAAAGACAACAGAGAGGATGGGACAAGTCCATTGTTTATTTCACAGTACAGTAAATCCAGCAGTCAAGTAAACAAAATTGTGAATAAACATTGGGAATTGTTACGGATGGATCCAATTCTTAAGGAATACATAGATAAGGGTCCCAAATTTGTATATAGAAGAGCTAAGACATTGGCTACATTTTTATCTCCAAGTGTAGTATCAACACCAGTCAAGAACTCAGACCATTTTGTGACCAAAGGGTCCTTTAGATGTAATCATTGCAACATGTGTCAGTTCATGAAACCGGCACGACATGTCTTCTCCCACAGTCCACATAAACGTCACACTATTCACAATTTTATAAATTGTAACACTACATTTGTAGTATATCTTATTAATTGTGGCTGTGGGAAGAGATATGTCGGCAGGACCACAAGGGCATTAAAAACTAGGATGCAAGAACATTGCAGGTTAATACGCAAAATGGATATGGAACACCCTGTGTCCAAACATTTTTCGGAATGTAGACAAGGAGGCATCAGTAACTTCTCATTTGTGGGTATTGAGAAGATAATTAGAAAAGAAAGAGGGGGAAATACTGTGAAAACATTAGATTGCAGAGAATCATACTGGATATTCACATTAAGAACAAGGTTCCCTGATGGTATGAATATAGAATGGAACATTAACCATTTTCTCAAATGAGTGATATAGTTTTTGACAAATTAATATACATATCATGCCTTAGTTCACAACGGGGTTTTAGAAAACGACAAAAAACCTTCATTGGGATTCATCCATACCCCTACATAATACATATTTAGACTAAAAGACAAAAATTAAAATACATCATCCTGAAGATAATTCAGACTCTGTATCAATCATTTAAGCTATTGATAATATCCATAGTCAGAGTTTATATAGAAGTAACATAAGTTCTAATTCTAATTTAGCATCCACTTCTTGCCTAATGTCAAAACACTTATGCCTGATGTATAGATAGTAATTGGATTTAGACTTAAATTTTAATTTTTATTGGTCGGGCTAATGTGTCCAAAATAGAAAATACATATATATGTATAAACACTCCACATTTGATAGTAATGTTTTGAAGAATAAATGAAGACGATTATCATTTTCATCCAGCAGGGCAGCAATTTGCTGTTGCTCAAATTCAGGCACAAGACAAAATTATTGTTTTTTCTTTTTTTTAAAAATGTTTTTAATATGTTTATGTTTGGTTTTATCATTTAATAGATTTTTGGACAAATATAACTTTTAACAATAAATTGTCTTGTTATATGTATTTTATATATTTTTCTGCTTTAAAGTGTCATATATATTTTTTGGTTTATTTAATTATCCATGTTATTCTGTATGTACTGATATATCATATCTTGCCTATATGTCATTGTTATTTAGTACAATATAGCTTACTGCCTTGTATATTTCCCAGCCTATTCAATGTTTTTTTCGTGTGTAAGGCTCTTATATACCCTGTTATATTGCTGGCACTGGAATTAATTATTTATTTCCTTCTGGGGAAGCTTCTGCGCATGCGCGGGCTGTGGAGGAGGAGGGCGTCATCCTGCATTAGCCAGAGGCGTGTTTGAGCATTGAGAGCCGGTCGGAGGGGCGTGTTTCTCATTCTCTACACGGCTGGCAATAGCAGTTGAACTCCTGCCACTCTGGCGCCACGCGCATGCACGAGGATTAGACAAACCATAGAGTTGATCATAGAGGTCTGGCGCCGCGCGCATGCGCGAGGATCATGAGTTTCATTGGCCAAACACAGATTATGACGTCACGATTTGGCGCGAATTCAGGCAGTCAGCTGTATTTAAATTGTTGTTTTTAAGATACACAGCACTTCTTGATAAAGTTCCTTTGAACGAAACGCGTTGAAGGTTTGCTGTTGTCCCACATTATGAAGTGTTAATAAATGACTATTTTTCTGCAAGACCTGCTCCTACTTACTACTGCTGTGCGCTGCACACCCTGGCTTTGAATCTACATTCTATTCAGCTGCACGCTTTGGAGGGGAGACTGGGAAGGAAAAGAAATACTACTACAGTGAGTACTATACCTGGGGCTGCCTAATGAGGAAGGGGGGGGGCTGTCATTTGGCAACCCACCCTGACCTTCAAGGCACCTTATGCCCATTTAAAGGCACAGTACAAAGAGTTATATTGTCATTACCCAGCTAATACTCCCTTCCTTCAATACAGCCCCAGCACTTTGAGCACCATCACAACATACAAATCAGATTTGGGGTTTGGAAAGGGTTAGGATAGGGAATAGGGATATTTTGTGCTGCCTGTGTCCAATTTCTATTCCTTTGATGTCTCTATTGAGTCGTATTGCTGATGCCAGCGGTTCTATGGTTAGTGCAAAGAGGAGAGGAGATAAGGGGCATCCCTGTCGAGTACCATTGGTGATCTCAAACCTCTGGTTATTGCCCCCTGGTAGTTTTACCGTTGCTGATGGGTTTTGGTATAATCTACGGACCCCCTCTATATATGCGTCTTTGAAGCCAAATTTGCGCATAGTTTGGTCCAGGAATTGCCAGTTTATTCTATCGAACGCCTTCTCTGCATCTAGGCTTAACAAAAGTGCTTTGGTCCCTGTGAGGTGTACATGTTCAATGATGTTGATTATCTTCCGAGTGTTATCCGAGGCTTGTCTGCCCTTGACAAATCCGACTTGGTCAATATTAATTAATCTCGGCAAGATGGGGTTTAATCTGTTTGCTAAAATTTTATTATATAATTTGAGATCACTGTTGAGGAGGGAGATTGGACGATAGCTTCCACACTGCATCGGGTCTCTGCCTTCCTTATGTATAATGGCCAGGTTGGCTAAAGACATTGATGTGGGAATATGGTTCCCTTCCATGAAATAGTTAAATGTTTTTAGAAGATGCTTAGATAGTGTGGGCAAGAATCTTTTATAGTAGACGTTGGTGAAACCGTCAGGGCCAGGAGACTTAGTGATCTTTAATGATTTGACCACCTCCTCCAGTTCCTCTTTTGTAATCTCAGCATTGAGGACTGTGTTTTCCTCCTCCGTTAAAGTGGGGAGCTGACATTTGTTCAAATATTGTGTTATGGCCTCTATGGCTATTGGTGCGGGGCGGTCAATTTTAGATCTTAAATTATATAACTCAGTATAGTATTTTGTAAATTCCTCTGCAATTTTCTTGTCACTACAGTATATTGTATCTCACCAGATTTACTTTTGATAGCTGTTATTTGAGATCTCTTTTGCACCCCTCTTAATTTACTTGCTAAGAGTCTATCAGCCTTGTTTCCCTTGTCGTAATAGAGTTGGTTTGTCCATTTGAGGGCCTTTTCTACATCCTCCAGCTGAATCTGCCTAAGTTTTGTTCTAGCTGTAACCAGCGTTTTATATAATTTCTTTGTAGGGTTGGCCTTATGGGCTTGTTCTATGGTTTTAATGCTATCTGTAAGTTCTTTGATTTGTGTTAGGCGGGCTTTTTTCCTATGGGAGGCGATGGAAATAAATTTCCCTCTGATGTTTGCCTTATGGGCTTCCCATAGGATTGCTGGAGAGGAGACTGTTCCTGCGTTGAAGAAGAAATAGTCCTTAAGTGAGGATCTAATTTCTCTTTCTATCTCTGGGTGGTTTAATAACGAATCATTAAGTCTCCAGGAATAGCTTGTTGTTTTTTCAAAGGGGAGTGATAGTGTTAAGGTGATTGGGGCATGATCCGACCAGGTGATTGAGCCAATGTCTGATTCAATGGCTGCCGCCATCACGTTTTTTGTGGTCAAGAAAAAGTCTATTCGAGAGTAAGTCTGGTTAGGCGCTGAGAAAAAGGTATAGTCTCTCTGGCCTTGATGTTGGGATCTCCACACGTCCACTAGTGAAAATTCGTTTAGAATTCCCCTGAACCTTTTCCCCATGATCTGGGAGTAGGTTGTACGGGGGGGACCCATCGTGGTTGATCTATCCTCGGTAGGGTTTAAGACCATATTTAGATCACCCCCTACTATCATCGATGATAGATATCCCGGGTCTATGCCCTCGAGAACAGCTTGGAGAAATTCTGTTTGGTTCTCGTTTGGGGCGTATACATTGATCAGGGCAATTGTCGAGCCCGCTAAGGAGCCATATACCACAAGGAATCTACCCTCTGGGTCCACTGTCGTTTTGATATGATTGAATGGGGTGCCTTGTCTGATTAGGATAGCCACACCCCTCTTTTTACTACTAAATGAAGCAAAAAAGCTTGTTGGGAACATTTTTTTGAATAAATTTGGGGGGTCTTGAGATGTGAAGTGTGTCTCCTGTAAGAATATGATGTCCCCCCCTGATTTTTTCATGTCCTGAAGGGCCAATCTCCGCTTCCTGTTGTTTTGCAACCCTTTGACGTTTAAAGATCTCACTTTAATCGGGGCTGTATTTGCCATTCTTATATTTTATTTTCGTGGGTCGTGGACTCGGGGTCTCATCTTTCCCACTAGTTGAGACCTTGCTCCTGTTTCCTGGGAGTGTGACATATTTTCGTCTATGGGCTTGGTGGGTTGAAGGTGAAACTTCTTTATTGGCCCTTTGCGGCTTGCTGTTGAGCTGCCAAGGGGAGGGGTGGAGGGGGGGAGGAAGATCTGCTGGGACAGGGTCAGCAGATGGAAGAGAAGTAGGATTAGGCCTTGTACAGGTCCTAAAGTGATATTGCCATGTCTCCTGGAGACCGGCATTCGGACAAATTTGCCCATTCTGGGGTGGGTCTGGACCTGAGGCCGGAGTGCAACAGGGAGGTCCTGGCCCGCTGCTGCGTATGTTGCCCTTCGACCCCTCGACCCTTGGAAGAGCAGTGCGGTGAGGAGGTGAAGGGTTGGGGGGGGAAAAGGGGGGGGGGAGGGAGGGGAAGGGAAAGTAAGTAGGAGGGGAAAGAGGGAGGTACTTCCGGGTCTTTAGTTGGTCAGATGCAAACCATATTTCACATTTACCCCTTTTACCCCATCTTTTGCTGGGGTATGAAGCTCAGTGCATGTTATACATACATACATACATATATTAGTACATTTGTTGAAATTGGGAAAGGGGAATACATGCGTTTATCATTTCAGTGCGGGTACATTGATTTACGTACATGGTATACATTTGGTATAACGCTTTGTTTTTATCACCACGTGATTCCTAACGGTTGTCATGGCCACCCGCCTTCCCTCTGTTAGGCTGTATGTTTTATTTCTATCCGTGGGTTAGCAGAGGATGCGCGGGGGGGAACCTGGGTGGATTTCGGGGCGGGTTGCGTGGGGGGGGGGAGCATGTGGGGGGAAAGGGAGGGGAGAGAGTGGAAGGGGGGGTGGGGTCTGCTGTTTGGGTGGGAGGCTAACGGTGAGTACAATTATGTCGACATAGCTGATGCCTAGCTTTTGACATATGATATGCATGTGATAATACAGTGTCGATCCGGCAAGACACAGACCGCAACTGGTGTTACTGGAACCTGCTGGTTCTTTCTTAGCACCTTCGTTTCCGCACTGTTCTCGGTCTGTTGGTTGGAGTGGTAGGAGTTGGAGGCAAGCTCCGGATTCAGCGAGTCTTGTAGTGCTTCTGTTTAGGTTAGTAAGGGGGGGGGATAGGGGAGTGCGGGGAGGGGGGGGAGAAAGGGGAGGGGGGGAAAGGGGAGGGGGGGTTACGGGTAGACTGGGGGGGGAGAGGGAAATGTAGGGGGGAGTGGGGGCAGGAGGGAAACGGGTAGGGATGGGGTAGGGGGTGTGCTTCTATAAACTCCTAGCAATTTTGAACTTGTAGGGATGGGGGATAGCTAGTGTCACTCTCGCTTCAGTCCTTACGCACAGCTTAGTGTCATCTATTAGGTTGTAAGGACTCTGAGGACTCAGGGATTGCCTGCGTATGGGGAGTTGTTCCAGGGAACGCAGATGCCACACTTGTAAGGGTAACGTACTTACAGTTTCGGGGGGGGGGCGATGCCTACCTGGTGTGGACCTGTGTGCCGGCCTCTCATAGGGCTGATTGCCCTGAGGTGCCGGCAGCTGTTGCTCGGGGGTTGGTGAGGAGTGGGGGCGACGGGGGTAGAGGGGGCCATGGGGTTCCCCATCGAACCTTGCTCCTCCTGTAAGATTCTCTTCCCTCCCCCCTCCCGCAACAGTGAGTGCCCCCCCCCCTCCCAAATAGAAGGCCTCTTTAATACGGCTCCGGCTGACAGCCTTGTGTCGGTCTTGCGGCCGGCTTCTCTTGGGCGGATGAGCAGCCTTTCATGGTGGACACTCCGGCTTGGCAGGCAGTCTTCTTTATTCTCTGCAGCAGGCAGGTACGGCGTCTCCCTCTGTTATGCTTGATCCTCGTTGTGGCTGGGTTTCTAGTAGTCGCTCTGGTTTATGGGCAGGTATCTTGCTGAGTCCTTGTGTGGCGTTTTTGTGACACTATAGCGCTGAAACTGGGAGAACAGACAACAGAAAGATACTTTTATTATGTCTTTATTTTCTTTATTTTCGACCTGCGAGGCGCTCTGAGGTCCTCACTGAGGGACCCTCATTCTCCTGTTCGTGGGAGTCAGGTGGATCAGCATTCCACGATGGGGGGGGAGACAAGCCCACTGCTTCCGCCAGTCTGGACATCTCAGTCGGGTGTCTAATGACATGTGTCTTCCCATTTCTGAAGATTATTAGTTTAAATGGGAACCCCCATTTGTACTTGATACCTTTGTCTCTGAGGAGGGTGGTCAGGGGTTTTAAGTCCATCCGCTTGTTGATAGTTTGCTTTGCTAAATCATTATAGATTTGCAGATGGTCATCTTGGTAAGTGAGCGGGTCTTTTTTCCTGCAGGCTGTCATAAGCTTCTCTTTGGTGGTGTAGTGGTGTAGCCTGACTATGGTGTCCCTGGTCTTATTTGGGTCGTCTGACCTTGGCCCGAGGGCGCGATGGGCCCTATCCATCTCAAAGTCCTTTTTGTCCAGGTCTGCGCACAGCGAGGAGAAGAGCCCTAAGAGGTATGGCTGTAGTTTATCTGACTGGATCGTCTCTGGAATTCCGCGGATCCGCAGGTTCTGTCGTCTCTCGCGGTTTTCCTGGTCCTCGAGGTTATCTTTCAGATATCTAATCTCCATTCCAAGCGGGAAGATTTCATTGTCTGCATCTGTTTGTGTCTGGAGAGATTCCGCCATTTTAGTTTCTAGTGTTGTCGTCCGTTCAGCGAGTCCTGCTATTTCGTGCCTCAGTTCTGTTACGGCAGCCTTCAGGTCTTGCTGTATAGAAGTGTGCAGTTTGTCTAGCATGCCCTTCATCAAGTCTTGCATGAATTCCCTTGTTGGGATAGTCTCTGGGCTTTGCACTCGCTCCCTTTGTTCTCGGGCCGCTGCCTGCTGCTTAGGGCCTCGTGTGTTCGTTGGCCCGGCGCCATCTTGGTTTCTCGGGGTAGGCTCCGAGCTCCGCTGAGATGGCGGAAAAAAGTTTAATGAGCCCTGGCCGGGCGGCGCTTTTTGCTTCGCAGCCATTGCGGGGTGTTTATTCTGCTAGGGGTTATGTTTTTGGGGTCGGGTGGTGGGGTGAGGGGCGCTTGTATAGCGGTCTATGCGCGTGGGCCGGCGGAGCTCAGCTCTCACACGTCCATCTTATCTGGCTTTGTTTTTTTATTTTCTGTTTATTTAATTATTTATTTTCCTGTGGGGGGCTGTGTCTTTAAATCAGACCTGCGGCGGACATCTTGGATGTAGCCGACACACAGGCTGAAACGCAGGGAGCCAGGCAGCACTATTCCCCGCCAGGGGGGGGGGGCTCAGGTATCACTTGGCCAGGCTTCCCCACTCTCCCTGCGGTCAGCTGTCCGGTCGTCTCTGGGGAGCCTCCCCGTCTGTTATGCCACTATGTTATGCCACTATTCCCTGCGTGTGAGCCCGGCAGCCATCTTAGGTGGTGCTGCTCCTCCACGCCGGGGCTCAATCGGGACTGGAGGGGTACTCTCGGCCTCGTCTCCCCCGGCCCACGGCTCTGCTCACCTCTGTGGGGCTTCCTCCTCTCCCCTCCGGGACCCCGCCGTGTCACTCACCCCCTCGGGGAAGCCACGCTTCTCCCTGCGTGAGCCTCCGCAGCCGAGTCAAGATGGCCGCTCTGCCTTCCCCCTCGGCTCCCTCCCGAGCACTCGAGATCGCCACTGGTGCTGGCGAGTCTCCTACCGGCTGGTAAGCTGCTACGGGATCTGTCTGCTGTGATAATCTTTTGCGGGGAAGCGGAGAGGGGGGGGGGGGGCTGGGCGGTTTTGTCGGGGGCCACGCTGAACCTCTCAGCTCCACAGAGTCTCCCTGTCACGCACGGGCCTCAGCAGCTTCTTTTACTCACTTTATTTTCTGCTCCCTTGTTCTGTATATTTGGGGGGCTTAGCAATGTCCAATTTCGTTATTGTTTGTGTTAAAATCACCCCCGTCTCCTGCTGTCTTATAGTGTGGTGTTTTAAATTTATTTTGGCCAGATTGATGTTCGCTATTTCTTTGTTTGAAGTTTTGTCTGCAGGAGCTTAAGACAGACACAGCCTTTGCAGTTAGACTCCAGGCCACGCCCAGGTTCTGATAGATTTAAGTTGAGGGCTTCTGACTTATCACTGTTAATTTTGTATCCTGATATTTTGCCAAATTCCTTTAATTCTTTGTGTAAGTTGGGAAGAGAGATCTGGGGCTGCGTTAATGTTAATATGATATCGTCTGCGAACAATGAGACTTTATAGTTTATTCCGCCAATTGGTACCCCCTGTATATTTATATTGTCTCGTATTTTAGACGCTAGTGGTTCGATTGTTAGGGCGAAGAGGAGGGGGGACAAAGGGCATCCCTGTCTCGTTCCATTTTTCATTTCAAATTTTTTTGCTGTACCCCCCGGGAGTTTCACCACTGCAGACGGGCAGCAGTACAGCGCTCGGACTCCCGCTAGGTACGCATCTTTTAAGCTGAATTTCTGCATTGTTTTGTCAAGAAATAGCCAATCAATTCTATTGAACGTCTTCTCTGCGTCCAGGCTTAACAGAACCGCTTTGGTAGCTGTGAGGTGGGCATGATCAACTATATTTATAATTTTGCGGGTGTTGTCTGAGGCTTGTCTGCCAGATACAAACCCCACCTGGTCGTTGTGAATTAATCTCGGTAGGATGGGATTCAGTCTATTTGCCAGGATTTTGCTGTATAGCTTAAGATCGTTATTTAGTAGGGAGATTAGTCGGTAGCTCCCACATAGCAGTGGGTCCCTACCCTCTTTGTGGATGATGGCGAGATTGGCCTGGGTCATTGATGGGGGGATTGGGCTGCCCTCCATAAATGAATTGAATAAGCTGAGTAGGTGTTTAGTTAGGATCAGGGAGAATCTTTTGTAAAAAACATTGGAGAAGCCGTCGGGGCCAGGGGCTTTTGAGATATTTTTTTTTGTTTCAATTTTTTTATTGTTTTATCAGTGTACACAACAGATAGTAAACATTGATATTTGCATATATTAATAAAAACATCCGTATTCCGTTTTTTTTATTCAGATATGTGTTTATCTAAATGTTTGTATGTCTGAATGCTCGTATGTTTCTGCTGTTATGGTTCTAACTAGGAAGCTGCCGCTTCCGTGTGTCCTGTTTTTTGTACTGTAATATAGTAGAGAAAAGAAAAGGTGGAGAGCAGAGAAAGAGAGAGGAGAGATAAAAGAAGGGAGATAAGGGGAGGGGGAGAGGTGCTGCGGGATGGCGTCCAGTTTTGTATATATCCTGCCTTTTCCTTTAGGAATTTATTATGTACCTGACCAAATTTCCCATGTCTTATGGAACTTATCCATCTTTTGGGTCAGTTTTGCCGTAAGAAGTTCCATTGTCTTTATTTCTCGCATTCTGCGGAGTACGGTCTGTTTAGCAGGGGCATTCGCCTTCTTCCACGCTGCAGCAACGGAACAACGTGCCGCCGTGAGCACATGGCTTGGGGCAGTTCCACCAGATATGAGCCATGTCTCCTCTTTGCCCGCAACCCCTCCAACACAAATCTGGGGTCCCGGGGAAGATCTGGCTCAACCTATTCGGGGTTAGGTACCAGTAAAATATAATTTTATAGATGTTCTCTTTAATGGTAGTACAAATCGATGTTTTGGATGCTGCCTCCCAGATATCCTCCCAGTCTTCTCTATCAATCTCTATATTTAAATCCTCCGCCCATTTGGACATATACCTGTGTTGGGAACAGCCTGTTGATCGCGCCAGGCCCAGATATATTTCCCAGATCAATCCTTTAGCATAGTACCCTTTCCTGCACAGTCGTTCAAAATTTGTTAGCTGCTGGAAAGCCTTATCTTTGGATACTGTTTGCAGGTAGTGCCTGATTTGTAAAAAGCCAAATATTGGGAGGTTTGTCGTTTGATATTTTTTTTCCAATTCTTGGGTCAGCAAGAGCCTACCTTGCCCAGAGAAATCCTCTGCTATCATCATCTTCAGCTGTTTAAATTTACTGAGTCTCTGTGGGAACCCGCCGGGGGGAAATTCTGGGTTATCGAATATGGGTGTTAATAGGGAGGGGTGAGCCGTCAAGCCATATTTGTCTTTATTTTTGGTCCATACTCTCCATGTACATTTCATTGCTCCCAGTTTTAATGTTTCCGAGAGGATCTCTCTACCCCGCACAGTCCACAGGGTGGCCGGGAGTGAGAGGGGTCTCGCGTAGGAAAACTCTATCCCTGTCCAACAGCTTGTAGTTGGGTCATTGTTCCACATTATCACTTGTTTCAGTTGGGCCGCCAAATAATATTTAATGATATCTGGGACTGCCAAGCCTCCACATTCTTTTGGTGCTAACATTATGGTTGTAGCTACTCTTGGTCTTTTGTTTTGCCAAATGAATTGAAAAATTCTGTTTTGTATATTCTTTAATTCCGACATTGGGATATCAATTGGGAGAGTCTGGAAGTAATACAGAAGTCTTGGCAGGATATTCATTTTGACCGTAGCTATTCTGCCTAACCAAGATATCTGGTATTCATTCCAGCTCTGTAAGTCTTTTTTTAGCCTCTCAAATAGGGGCGGATAGTTATATTGATATAGTGATTTGTACTCCCGTGTTATTTGGATTCCCAAGTATTTGATTTTCGTGGAACTCCACTTATAATTAAAATTTAATTGTAGCAGTTTGGCCTCGGGATTAGGTAGAGATACATTTAATGCTTCCGACTTATCCATATTGATTTTATACCCCGAGATTTTGCTAAATGTATCTAATTGTGAATGTAAATTCACGAGTGAAGTCAAGGGGTTGGCTAGAGTTAGGATAATGTCGTCAGCAAAAAGGGATATCTAATGTTTATAGGGTTCGAGTTTCCTCCTGGGAGTTTCACTACAGCCGTGGGAGTTTTATAGAGGGCTCTAACCCCCTCAAGATATGGGCCCTTAAATCCGAATTTAATTAATGTTTGGTCTAAAAATTCCCATCTGATCCTGTCAAACGCCTTTTCCGCGTCTAAACGTAACAGGATGGCTTTCGTGGATGAGAGATGTACATGGTCGATTATGTTTATAATTTTTCTCGTATTATCTGAGGCTTGTCTGCCTGAAATAAATACGACTTGGTCCTTGTGGATCAGGCCTGGGAGAATGGGAGTTAGTCTGTTAGCTAGGATTTTGCTATAAAGTTTTAGGTCCGAATTAAGGAGGGCTATGGGGCGATAATTACCACACTGTAGTGGGTCTCTCCCTTCCTTTGGTATGAGTGCCAAATTCGCTCTAGACATAGAAGCGGGGATAGCCGTTCCCTCCAGAAACTCATTAAACATATCCAGGAGATGTGGTGCCAAGATCAATTTAAATTTTTTATAGTATTGATTGGAAAACCCATCCGGGCCTGGCGTTTTACTAGGTTTTAGTTGTGAGATGGCTTCTAGTAAATCATCCTGCGCAATTTCTTTATTTAGCTCTAGTAAGTCAGCTTCTGAAAGGCTTGGAAGGTTACATGACGCTAGGTACTTAGTAATAGCTTCTGCATTTGAGGAGCTGTTTTGGGGGAAGTTCAAATTATATAGTTTGGAGTAGAAGTCTGAGAATGTGGCCGCTATCTGTTTTTCGCAATATGTTTTGATGCCCGTCTTTGTTTGTATGACGGATATTTGGGATTTGGTTCTCAGACCTCTTAATTTAGATGCTAATAACCGGTCGGCCTTATTTCCTTTGTCATAATATTTCTGCTTCGTCCACCTCAGCGCCCTCTCCACTTCATCTATTTGTATCTGCCTGAAATCAGATCTAGCCTTGTCCAGTACTTTGCGTAGTTGTTTTGAGGGATTAGCTTTATGTTTATGTTCTAGGAGTTTAACTTTCTCCGCTAATTCGTCGTACAATTTCTGTTTTTGCTTTTTCTTATATGATGCTATGGAAATTATATTCCCTCGAATCGTGGCCGTATGGGCCTCCCATAGCAACACTGATGACTTTACAGAGCCCTTGTTCAGCGCAAAATATTCTCTGAGCTTTTGCTTAATCTCTATCTCTACATCTATTTGGTTTAACAGAATCGTTTAGTTTCCAATTATATTGATTATATTTATAGAAGGGGAGGGAGAGCGTCAGCGAGATCGGAGCGTGGTCCGACCATGTTATAGAACCTATGTCCGACTGGGAGGTTGCCTGAAAGATATCTTTAGTACCCAGAAAATAATCAATCCTTGAATAGGTCTGGTGCGGGGGAGAAAAATACAAATAGTCCCTCTGGCCCTGATGCTGCGCCCGCCAAATATCTATCAGCGAAAACTCTTTCAGTATGTTCTGAAACCTTTTGGCATTTGTGGTCGTAATGCGTGGGTGGGGAGTACCCAGTGGGCTTGTCCTATCTTGATCAGGTGCTACAACCATATTAAAATCTCCTGCTATCAATAGCGTAGTTCTAGGTTGGGGGGCTAGCTTGTCACATAGATCTCTCAAAAAGTCAGCTTGACCCTCATTTGTGGCGTATATATTAACAAGGGTAATCTCCACATCTGATAGTGTGCCTTGCAGAATGAGGAATCTACCTTCTGGGTCTACGGTTTGTTTTTGAAGTGTGAATTTGACATTTTGTCTAAATAAGATGGCTACCCCTTTTTTTTTAGTGGAGCAGGATGCATAATATGCCTGGGGGTAGTATCTCTGAAAGGTGTTAGGGGGCGATATCGTATTAAAGTGCGTTTCTTGTAAGAATAGCACATCTCCTTTTGTTTTTTTTAATTCTTGTAAGGCGAGCTTTCTTTTGATTGCTGAGTTAAGTCCCCTAACATTTAGGGACACTAGTTTAAGTGTTGTATTTGGAGCCATTTTCGGAGCCATCCAGCAAACAGCTCCAGGGCTTTCCGGATACAGTCGGGTCCCCTCTTTCCCATAAGCTTTAGTCTCTGCGTTCAAATCCTTTCACCAGGTCAAAGGGGTCTCCACTTCTTTGCTGCGCTGGGATGTGTAGATCCTTGTAGCTCCAGGGGCATGCGCCCTCTTTGTGGACAGGTAGGTATGTGTTCCCCGCCGGGGGCAGACCAGCGTTCCTCATCTCGTATGTGTCTCAGAAGCTCGTAAGGGGGGGGGGGCAATAGGGCGTCCAAACATATAAATTTTGCCGGGAGTAGTCTTTTCCTCTCCAGGTGACATTTCTCAGTCCTCACCTGCCTGGTTACGTTGGGTGGCTATTCTCTGAGAGGAGCGTGGTCCCCTCTCTGTTGGCCTGTGATCTGGGTCTCCGTCCGTATCTTCAGGGGCAATTCCACCTCCATTCTTGTGGGGGACACCGAGCCCCTTTAGGAATCTTGGTATCTCTTCCGGGTAGGAAAGGGTGTGGAATTTGCCTCCAGCCTGGGCCACAATTTTAAAAGGGAATCCCCAGCAATATTTAATCTTGTTGTCCCTTAATTTTAGTGTGAGGGGTCTGAGCTCTCTCCTGCGGTCTACTGTACGTTTTGAGAGATCACTGTATATCTCAATATGTACATTCCGGAACTGGATGTGTCCTTTCTCCCTGCTCGCCGTCAGTATTTTCTCCTTTGTGGAGTAATAATGGAACCTGACCAGTATATCTCTGGTCCTCTTGGGGTCCGTGGACCTAGGTCCGAGGGCCCTATGGGCTCTGTCCATCTCTAGCTTTTAAGGAGTTAGGTCAGGTACCAGATGAATAAAGAGGTCTGATAGGTATGTGCTCCATCCCAATTCTGGGTGCAATTACCAGGATCCCCCCCTCAGTCCACTCCCTGTAGTAACATAAGCACTTTATTCATGCTATATATTCTATTAGCCTGTGTGCAGTTATCTGGGATCTGTGGAAGATTAACATCTTGTCTTCCTGTTTACTTGCCTGATAGGTATGTGTGCAGCTGTTCAGTCTCCACTGTTTCTGGGACATACCTCAGTCTCAAGTTCTGCCGCCGATCGCGGTTTTCCTGGTCCTCGGCACTTTCCTTGAGCCCTCTGATCTCCCAGTGCAGGCGGTTGATCTCGTCCTCCGCGGAGAACTGAGCCTGCTCCAGTGTTTCCACTGTGTTTGCCAGCCCATCTGTTTTGGCCATTAGGAGATTCAAGTCCGCCCTTAGGGTGTAAATGGCTTTACCCAAATCATCCCGAAACTCCTTCCTCATTCTGGAGATTCAAGTCCGCCCTTAGGGTGTTAATGGCTTTACCCAAATCATCCCGAAACTCCTTCCTCATTCTGGTGAAGAGGTTTTCTAAATATGTTTTGTTCACATCTATGTTTTCAATTTCCTGCTCGTGCGCCCCGCTCGGGCCCTCCCGCGTGTCGGATGAGCCGCCATCTTGGGAGGTCTCGCAACTCCCCGTGGTCCGCTGGCTTTGTGGGAAGTAGCTCGTCACTGACTGCTGAGCTGCCTTCTTATTTTTGCCGCTCATGCTGGCTACCTTCCTCTCCGCTTGTATGTATTTATTGGGGGGGTTTAGATGTAGAGATGCCGCAGGAACTGTGGGGTCTTTTTAGTGCTGTAGGATAGGATTGTTTGTTTAGTCTAGTACAGCTTGTCTGGGTAGATATGGGGTTATTGGACCCAGGGGTTCTGGCCTTAGGGCTGTGTTTCTGACCTGCAGGTCGTTCTCTCTGAGGCACCTTTGTGTGGTGGTGGTGCTTCCACGTGGTGGTGCTCCCCCAAGATGGCCGCCTCCTCCCTCACCACGCTACTGAGGCCTATGGCTCCCTTCACTAGTGGGTCCCCTCCCGGTGTTCTTCACTCCCAGCAGGGCCCTAGGTCAGGTTTGTACCTTTTATTTACGTGTGCCGTCCTGGGGGGGGGGAGCTGGACCCGTAACGGGGGGTCTCCGCTCGCGCCTTTCCTCACGGCCTCAGGCGGCCACAGCGGGCGCTTCTCTTACCCCACAGGGGGTCGGGGGTTCCGTCCCCGATCACCGCTGATTCCCCTCTATTCTTGGCTCCTCGGGGCACGCGGAGTCCCGTCGCCTCTCGTCTCCGGAGTCTCTCCGTCAGATTTGAATTTTGCGGGCTGCAGAGGGGAAAGTCCCGCACCGGGGGCAGGGGGTCTCCGACACAGCTCTCCGGGACGCCGGAGCCAGCCACTTCGGAGCCCAGCTAGTCACCGGAGCAAAGTCTTTGGGGGTTCACTTAGGGATTCCTCCGCTTCTCTTGATTATTTTATTATTTAATATGCTTCGTTAGTGCTATTCATTCAGAGGGGGTCGGGAGCGTCTCTTTCAAGCTGCCATTCCCCTTGACGTCACCGGAAGTCTCCGGCTTTTGAGATTTTTAATGTTTTTATTGCGTCCGCCAGCTCTTTTTGGGTAATTTTTGCGTTAAGCATTTGATTCTCCTCCTCTGTCAGTGTTGGTAAGAGGCAATCGGACAGGTAATTACTAATAGGTTCAGTGGCTGGTGTCCCCGTGTTCCCACCCTGAGCCTTGAGGTTATAAAGTTTAATATAAAATGCGGTAAATTCCTCCGCTATTTTCTGTTCGTTATAGATTATTTCTCACGATTAATTTTTTATCGCTGTGATCTGGGAACGCTTCTGTATACCTCTTAGTTTGCTCGCCAAAAGTCTGTCAGCCTTATTGCCCTTGTCATAGTATTTCTGACAAGTCCATGTAAGAGCTTTTTCTACTTCTTCCATTTGGGCTTGTTTTAGCTCATTCCTGGCTGCGGTCAAGGTTTTATAAATCTTTTTCGAGGGGTTGGGTTTGTGCTGTTGTTCCAGCTTAATTATTTTAGTTGTAACAACTAGTGACATACCGCTCACCTCAATATTGAATACCAACTCTATGATAGGGATGACAGACATACATATATAAGAAGACAAAGGATGCTCCTAAAAAGATCCCACTTTAATGCACAGCAAAGCCGAAAATAGTCCACAGGTATAGTAACCCACTAGAGTAATGGTAAGACTATAAGGGTACAATTAAGTAACTGCTCCCAACACTGTGGGAGGACAATTACCACTAAAATGCCCTAGGGCAAAAATAATAAATGATTTATTGATATTCAGAAGTCGACGCAGTAACACACACTCAAAATAACCATAAAAACAATTAAAACATAAATCACGGGTGAGGCAGGGTAAGGGGATATTATTATAAGATGAATTCCCAAATATTAGTGTATGTCCCCTTACCAGTACCAGGTGGTAGTGTGAGACACAATGGTAAATACAAATGATAGGCAATAGAGAATGCTAGAGCCTCTGGTCTCAGGGTATGGTGGAGGTTGCACTAATCATTGCATGCTGTGATTGATCTGCTCAGTATCAATAGTTGGATATCACACTGACAGTAGGTAGTGATGCATGCAGAGTAGTGAATGCAAATAAATGTGCCACTGTCATATATCACAAAACCTATATAGGTACTAGGTCACATGATCAATGATTCAGTAAATCATTAGTGCACATTATACCACATTATATAAATGAACCGCGGCATGTGCATCAAAAACCGGACCTGATATATGCATAAACTACCTCTGCTAGGCAGTTAACAACTCGAACAACCCCACACAAACTACCAGGAACAGTCTCACCCGTGACTCCTCCTACACGACGTCAACGTGGTGACGTCATGCCGACGATCGTTTCGCGCATAAGGGGCTGGCGCTTTCTCAAGGTTCAGCCTCACCCGTGATTTATGTTTTAATTGTTTTTATGGTTATTTTGAGTGTGTGTTACTGCGTCGACTTCTGAATATCAATAAATCATTTATTATTTTTGCCCTAGGGCATTTTAGTGGTAATTGTCCTCCCACAGTGTTGGGAGCGGTTACATAATTGTACCCTTATAGCCTTACCATTACTCTAGTGGGTTACTATACCTGTGGACTATTTTCGGCTTTGCTGTGCATTAAAGTGGGATCTTTTTAGGAGCATCCTTTGTCTCCTTATATATGTATAATTATTTTAGTTGTCAGATCTGTTATTAATTTCACCTTGGCCTTTCTGTGGGATGCAATTGAAATAAAAGTTCCCCTAATTGCTGCCCTATGGGCTTCCCACAGAACCGCTGGAGAGTCTACTATGCCCCAGTTGAGAGCGAAGTACTCCATAAGAGCCTTTTTAATTTCTTTTTCTACCTCCGGGTGGTTCAGTAGGGAGTCGTTCAGCTTCCAAGTGTAGGCGGTTAATTTATGAAATGGGGTGGATAGGGTTAATGTGATGGGGGCGTGATCTGACCATGTAATGGGGCCTAAGTCCGAATTTGTGCAGGCTTCCAGGATATATTTGGTAGCAAAAAAATAGTCTATACGAGAGTATGACTGGTGGGGTGCGGAATAGAATGTGTAATATTTTTGGCCCTGGTGTTGGATTCTCCAGATGTCCATTAAGGAATATTCCTTGGTGATTGTTTTAAATTGTTTCTCCATCCTCTGAGGTGGAGCTCTGTGTTGGCCTTGTTGGCCTGAGGTTCTGTCCTCCGCAGAGTTTATGGCCATATTAAAGTCTCCGCCCACAATCAACGAAGATAGGTAGGTAGGGTCAATCTTTTCTAACACTGCTTTCAGGAATTCCGTTTGATTATCATTTGGCGCGTAGATGTTGATCAGAGCGACCGGCGAGCCAGCCAGTGAGCCATATACCATTAGAAATCTACCCTCTGGGTCTGAAGTGGTTTTGGTGATATTGAATGGGGTTCCTTGTCGGAGCAGGATCGCTACTCCCCGCTTTTTACTGTTAAATGACGAGAAGAAACCCGTAGGGAATACATTGCTAATCAATTTGGGCAGCTCTTGGGATGTAAAGTGCGTCTCTTGGAGGAAGATGATACTGTATCTCCCTTGGTCTTTTTCAGCTCTTGGAGCGCCAGTCATCTTTTTCTATTATTATTCAGGCCCTTTACGTTTAGTGATACGAGTTTAATTGCGGACTGACTAGCCATTTGGGCGAGAGAGTTTAGTGTCCATCGGGGTCTCGCCCTTCCCACCGGGGAGATCCTGGTTCGTTGGTTCAGAGAACCTTTTTAACGCTTCTTGATGGTGCTGTTTGAGTATGGGTGTCAGGCCCGCCCGACGAGGGGTTGGGTGGGAGGAGGGCAGGGAAGGTCGAGAGGGGGGGGGGGGGAATAGGCTGCTGGGACAGGGTCAGCAGCAAGAGGCAAAGTGGGACGAGGTCAGCTAAGGACCTCCAATAAGTACGGCCGGGATTGGTGTAAGCTCTACCTTAGTTTAAGAGGGGGGGAGGGGGGGAAATGGTTGGGGGGGAAAGGGGTCAAAGGGACGCAGGTCCCGAAACGCATCAGAGTTACTATGTACTCCTTTTGACCACTTAATAAACCTTTTTATATCCGATACTGGTTTGCAGCCCCCATTGTTTGCACGGTTGTGCTCCGCCACTGTACCCTATGGGACTACTCTCTGCAATTACGTCTGGCATGACGCACCCACTAATCAAGGACTGAGCTGTGCTTCAAGGGAGTTCCTCACATTGATCGTTTGATTGGTATGTACTTTTGTTTTGCTGGGGGTCTATACAGGACCTTTATGGTATATATAGAGATCTGTGTTAGCCGTCCAGCGTAACTAGTACACTCCTATGTTTATATCATCCTAATGAGTCTCCTTAGATCTTATACATGCTCTAATGCCTTGGTTACATATTTTAGTACTCTGAATATGCATGTATGTTCCTAGGACAGCAGAGCCCTGAATATTGGGATAATATCCCTCACCCACTACGGTCAAGCTTATAGGTTTTGGACCTGGGAAAAGGGGGGGAGATGGGGGGGGGTGGGGAGATAGGGGGGAGGGGGAGACCTGGGTTGACAGGTAACACAACAGCACATTGCATTAATGTTTTTAGGTATCATGCTGAACATAAACGGAATACTTCCTACGCTTGCTGGTCGGGGAAGAGGGGGGGAGGGATGGGGCTCTTACATTTAGTGAAGTTAATATCCGAGGATCCTTATGACATTTCTATTTGATCTATGTGGCCCGCCGTGTGCCTTCCTCAGAGGGTTTGACAACGTATTTTATTACTGCAGGCAGCATCATTAGTATGGGGCCGTGTGGCCATATCTTCTGCGGCGGAAGGGCAGGCTTATGGGCTTTGGAGCGTGAGGGGGGGAGGGGAAAGGGGGGGGGAGAGAAAAGGGAGTACATTATATTATAACACATACAACTTTTCTCAACTTCAACATTCATCAACTGAGGAACAGGTTTTTTTTTTTTTACATAACTCAACTGTGGCATAGGGACGGCTTAGCACTAGATCCATGTGGCCAGCTAATCTAGACTGCCAGTTACTGTAATAGTGTCACTGACGCTGCTTCCATTATCGAAGTCATTTGGGCTTCCTGTCTTGTGCAGGGCTCATTAGGCAGCTTCCCAGTTAACTAGTATTTCCTAGTCCGGGGGGTGGGGAGGTTAGCAACAGTCGTGCGAACCGAGCCTGGGGTCAATAGTCCTGTACCCGGGCCTTAGACAGATTACATTTTGCTACTTACAGTTAGTAGATCGCAGTGCTGTTGTCTGAGCATCGCGCTCCCCTCCTATTCCCCCCGCCAAACCCTAAAGCCCAGCCGGACCTCAGCACTCTTCAACTGCCATTCGGTCAGCGTCAAAAGTTATAGTAGCTTCAGCTGTGGGTTGCCTCCGATCGTCAGGGGTCGTATTCAGAAGCTATGCATCTGGCTGGGTCTGGTGTGGTTCTTGAGCCGTCATGTGCTCCCGTCTTCGCTGTGGACTACGGTGCTTCTCATCTGTTCTTAGACTGCCTTGGCGCCGCCGTTCTCCTCGCGGGACGGGTGCTGCGTGGTTCCGCGTCCTCCCGGTGCGGTGGGTCTTGTAGTTGCTCCGTTGTCCAGGAAAGCGGCGGGGTCAGACCCAGGGCTTTCACGAATGGGGCCATGTCCTCAGGGCGGCGGATGGTTAGGAATTTGCTGTCATAGCTTACCGTAAGCTTGAACGGAAAGCCCCAGCGGTACTTCACCTCCTCCCGGAGGAATGAGGTCAAGGGCTTAATTTCTCTCCTTCGGTCGACTGTTATCCGTGACAGGTCGTTGAAAATTTGGAGAGTTTCATTTTGGAATGGTAGTGACTCTTTCCCTCTGCAGGCGGTGATGATCTTCTCCTTTACTGTATAGCTGTGTAATCTTATGATTACATCGCGTCGCCAGTTGGGATCTTCTGATCTGGGAGCTACCGCCCGGTGGGCCCTATCCATCTCTAGGTCCATGTCCTCTAGCGGGCCGCAGAGCGATGTGAACAGTTCCGCAAGATAGGGACGAAGCTGGCCAGGTAAGACCGTCTCTGGTACATTTCTTATGCGCAGATTCTGGCGCCTGTCCCTATTTTCTTGGTCTTCCCGCCCGTCTTTGAGACGGGAGATCTCCTCTCCTAGCCGGATGATTTCTTCCTCGGCTGCTGTTTGTCTTGCCAGGGACTCCTCCAGTCCACCTTCCAGAGTCGTTTTCCTCTCTGTTAGGCCAGACATCTCCTGTTTAATCTTCGCTACTGCTGCTTTGATTTCTGCCTGCAGGGATGTTTGGAGCTTGACATGCATGGTGGAGAATAGGCTCTCCAGGTAGGATCGGGTGATCGGTTCCTCTATCTCCATTTCAAGAGTTGCATGGGCTTTCGTACCCATATTTAGAGCTGCTTGCGGCTCTTGTGAGCCTCGTGGTCCGCCACCCTCTTGGTTTGCTGGACTCTTCTGTGTCGGGGAGAAGAACCGTGACACCACCGGTGCTGCGGGCTTCTTTGTGTGTTTGGACATGCTCCGATCTCTCCAAGTAATGGGGGTATGTTTTTGAGCCTTGAATTTCTGGTTTGGGAGCGTTATTTATTAAGTTTTAGCCGGTGGGTCTGCGGAGCTCCCCTCCTACACCCCCATTCCTGATGACATCATCGGAAACCCATCCCTTTAGCACATTTTTAATGGATCATCAACATTCAGTATTGTCATAGACAACTTAGGATCTGGCTGTGGTTTTTTTTTTTTAGGGAAGCTGTGTCTTTAACTGAAACGGGAGGTGGCCATCTTGGATCCAGATGGAACGCAGGCTGAAACACATGACATGAAGATAGCTCCTACTCAGAAAGCTCTTATTTAGACCACAGCTCTGATCAGACCCTCTCTTCACAGTGGGGGCGCAGGCAGGCTCAGGAGGGATCAGGAAGGGCGCAAGAAGGCGGGCAGACAATATCTTCAACTGGTTTAGCCAACAAAATAGTCAGTGGTTCCATAGAAATGGACACATCCGTTATTTCTTTTTTTAATAGATTGGATAACGATCCAATATTTCTATTGCCGGACACGTTCACCAAATGTGGACCATATCGCTTCTCTGCCCACAACCCCTCCAGCACAGATCAGACATCACAGGGTAGATTTGCTTCAGCCGCCATGGCGTGAGGTACCAATGAATAAAATTTTATATATATTTTCTTTAGTTGCTGTGCATATGGAAGTTTTTGCAGCAAACTCCCATATATCCTCCCAATCATCCCTGTCAATTTCTATTTTCAAATCCGCTGCCCATTTGAGCATGCAGTCATGATCATGTGAATTGACCAAGGCCTCCAAACTGGCTTTTATTCTAGTTATCAAACCTTTTTGATAACTACCTCTCCTACATAGGCAGCAGAGATGTAGAGGAGCA
Source organism: Ascaphus truei (assembly GCF_040206685.1). Classification (NCBI taxonomy): domain Eukaryota; kingdom Metazoa; phylum Chordata; class Amphibia; order Anura; family Ascaphidae; genus Ascaphus; species Ascaphus truei. Next base: position 178,613,359 of record NC_134486.1, on the reverse strand, counting down.
CAGCAGCGTTTCTTGGCAGCATACCAGCTAGTGGATCGCCAAAATGAGGGTAACTCCAAGCAGGGATGAGTATTAAAAGAGTACTTTAATGCTCAGTGCAAAACAGAACAATGGTAGGAGCGCACCTACGCGTTTCGTCCGTAAAGGACTTTCTCAAGGTGGATTATACTCTATGTCCCTGAACCTGGATCCATTATGGTATATGGAATTATCAGTATTCTAATGAGCCATCTATGGTGATGCACCATAAACACCACTTACCTCTCCTACATAGTGCTTCAAAACTTGTGAAGGGAGTAAATTCTAATTTTGGGGACATTTTTGGGAAAAAATTCTGATCTGTAGATATTTAAACATACTAAGGTCTGGTGCCTCATACCTAGTTAGGAACTCTTGGAAACTAGAAAGTTTTCCTTTATGCACTAGGTCGGCAACTACTCTAATATGTTTAGCTTTAATTTGGTCGAATTGTTTATAATCACAGCCTGGGGGGAAATTGGGATTGTTAAAAAGCGGAGTGAGTTGCGAAACGGGAGACACAAGATTAAATTTGCCCTTAGACTTGCTCCAACTCTCCCAGGTAAATCTCGTCGGATCTAGCTCAAACATTTTGGCGTACACCTCCTTAGCCAGTGCCCATAGGGACACTGGCAGAGAAGACGTTCTAGCATATTGGGATTCTATGGCTAACCAACAATATTGTGTTGGATCAGCGTTCCACATCACCACCTGCCTTAGTTGGGCAGCTTGGTAGTATTTCGAGATATCTGGGACACCCAAACCTCCTCTTGTCTTTAAAGCCATCATCACCGATCTAGCTGTTCTAGGCCTTTTACCTTGCCAAATAAAATTAAATATTCTATTTGGGAAATTTTTCAGTTCGGATCCCGGTATCCGGACTGGGAGAGTCTGGAAATGATATAATAACCTAGGGAGTATATTCATCTTGACTGATACTATTCTCCCAATCCATGACACCTGATATCCTTCCCACTTTGCCAGATCCCTTTTAATCTTATCAAACAATGGTGGATAGTTGCCTTGATATAGGGAGTGGTAGTTCCTAGACACATTTACTCCCAGATATTTAATATGTGAGGAACTCCATCTGTAGCTGAAATTCAGTTTTGATAATTTTATCTCTGGATCCGAAAGATTCAGATTAAAAAACTGTGACTTGTCGCTGTTCATTTTATATCCAGAGATTTTTCCAAAGTCTGATAGCGCCTTTTGGAGGTTGAGTAAAGAAGTCTGAGGGCTTGCTAAAGTCAGAATAATATCGTCTGCGAATAATGAGATTTTATCATTTGTTTTCCCAATCACTATATACAATGTATATTACTATTTGCTCTTATTTTAGCAGCCAATGGCTCAATCGTTAGAGCGAAGAGAGGAGGAGATAATGGGTACCCTTGTCTCGTACCATTTAAAAAAAAAAATTTCCCCAAACATTTTTATTAGGCATAATCATCTTTACAGACATTGGTTTTACATTATCAGTGTTGGCCTAATACAGTTGTATTTTCCTTGTTCATGTGGGGGGAGAGAGAAAGAAAGGAAAGATCCCCTAAGGCCACGTCATGGTCTCTGGGGTGTGGAAAAAGAAAGAGAGGAGGGGGGGGGGGGGAGAGAGGGAGTCATTCCACCCTCGTCCGGCCGGGTCCCGGCATCCATCCTTCATGGCTCTACTGTGGTTCAGATCCGTCTGGGGTTGTATCCTGATTTGGTTCGGATTAATGGGTTAACCAGCGTTCCCAAATTTTATAGAAACCTTCAGTTGAGCAGTTCAAGAAGGCCGTGAGTTTTTCCAAACTCATAACATCGTTAACTCTTTTTTTCACTAGCTGTTTGGTGGGGGGCGCTATCTTCTTCCAAGAGTATGCGACTGAACACCTTGCTGCTGTTAGAATAAAGGAGATTAATTTCCATACTGGGCGATCGATGTCCTCTATCGGCCTGCCCAGTAGGAAGGTCAGTGGATCTATAGGAATTGTGAGGCCTGTGACCTCTTTTATCAAATCTTGTACCGTAAGCCAGTATTTCTGAATTTCTGGACATGACCACCAGATATGGGCCATGTCCCCTCTATGTCCACAGCCTCTCCAGCATAGATCTGAGGCCAGAGGGTAGATTTGTTTTAACCTCACTGGGGTAAGATACCAATGATACATTATTTTATAGATGTTTTCCTTCACCGTGGTACAGATGGAAGTTCCTGAGGCTGCGTCTCATATTTCCTCCCAGTCCTCTCTGTCAATAACTATGTCCAATTCCGCTTCCCATTTAAGCATATAGTCGTGAGCGGTAGAGTTATCCGGATTCTCCATGCCGGCATATATTTGTGTTATTAGACCTTTTTGATGTACTCCTTCGCGACAGAGTTTCTCAAATTTTGTGAGAGGGGGGAATTTCAATGATGGGGACATTTTTTGTAGAAAGTGTCGAATTTGGAGAAACTTAAATGTATCCAGGTGGGGTAATTTTAATTTGGTTCGCAATTCTTGGAGACTCAGGAACTGTCCATCGCTCAGCAGGTCCGCGATCGCTCTGATCCCCATTGTTTTAAATAGGTCGAATTGTCGGGTTTCACACCCTGGTGGGAATTTAGGGGTGTCAAATATTGGAATGAGCTGAGAGCAAGGGGACGAGAGTAAGAATTTAGTTTTAGTTTTTGCCCATATATCCCAAGTATGTTTCATTGCCCCCAGCCCGAATTTGGGCGCCATGTCATTTCCCCTGTCACCGCTCCAGAGAAAAGCTGGTAGAGAAGGCGTTCTGGAGTAATGAGATTCAATTGCTAGCCAACATAGCTTGTCTGGGTCCCGAGTTCCACATTACCGCCTGTTTTAATTGGGCAGCTTGGTAATATCTTAATGTCTGGGACCCCCAGTCCTCCTTTTGTCCTAGACGCCATAAGAACCGACCTAGCTACCCGGGGTCTCCTTCCGTTCCAAATAAATTGGAGGATTTTATTTTGGATAGTTTTTAATTCAGAACCAGGGACATGGATCAGGAGCGTCTGGAAATAATATAATAATCGGGGGAGTATATTCATTTTAACTGAGATCATTTTCCCGATCTATGACATCTGGTATTTTTCCCATTTATCCAGATCTTTTTTAATTTTCCTAAATAGGTTGGGATAATTATTTTGGTATAGGGAGCAATAGTGCCTCGATACATGTACTCCCAGGTATTTGATGTATATACACTGGCGACACACTTTATTCGAGCTCGGCTAGTCCCACGAATTCGGGTATACCCGGGTGTATTGAGGTTTGTGACTGTTTTCTGCCCGAGTGCATTGGGTTATTTTCCAGGCAGGGATTGAAGCATTTTATTCCCGCTGGCTGCAATACTGCACAGTATATATATATACACTGCATTACAATTCATGAATTTATGCCATCTGGTAGACACGCGAAGCATTGCAGCCTATTAAATCCTAATCATTATCATTTAACAGATCAGCCGCCCGTCAGCCAGGCATGAACCCAGGTTGGGAAGGCAAATGCAACGGGGCTTGTCAGAGGTGAGGAGCGGCGCATTCCATGTATCTGCCAGGTACATACTGGGTATTTGCTCGAATAAAGTGTGTCGGTGCAGTAGGGCTCCACTTATAATTAAAGTTTGATTTCAATGTCCGCATCTCTGGTTCTGATAGATTTAAGTTGAGGGCTTCTGACTTATCACTGTTAATTTTGTATCCTGATATTTTGCCAAATTCCTTTAATTCTTTGTGTAAGTTGGGAAGGGAGATCTGGGGCTGCGTTAATGTTAATATGATATCGTCTGCGAACAGTGAGACTTTATAGTTTATTCCGCCAATTGGTACCCCCTGTATATTTATATTGTCTCGTATTTTAGACGCTAGTGGTTCGATTGTTAGGGCGAAGAGGAGAGGGGACAAAAGGCATCCCTGTCTCGTTCCATTTTTCATTTCAAATTTTTTTGCTGTACCCCCCGGGAGTTTCACCACTGCAGACGGGCAGCAGTACAGCGCTCGGACTCCCGCTAGATACGCATCTTTTAAGCCGAATTTCTGCATTGTTTTGTCAAGAAATAGCCAATCAATTCTATCGAACGTCTTCTCTGCGTCCAGGCTTAACAGAACCGCGTTGGTAGCTGTGAGGTGGGCATGATCAACTATATTTATAATTTTGCGGGTGTTGTCTGAGGCTTGTCTGCCAGATACAAACCCCACCTGGTCGTTGTGAATTAATCTCGGTAGGATGGGATTCAGTCTATTTGCCAGGATTTTGCTGTATAGCTTAAGATCGTTATTTAGTAGGGAGATTAGTCGGTAGCTCACACATAGCAGTGGGTCCCTACCCTCTTTGTGGATGATGGCGAGATTGGCCTGGGTCATTGATGGGGGGATTGGGCTGCCCTCCATGAATGAATTAAATAAGCTGAGTAGGTGTTTAGTTAGGATCGGGGAGAATCTTTTGTAATAAACATTGGAGAAGCCGTCGGGGCCAGGGGCTTTTGAGATATTTTTTTTTGTTTCAATTTTTTTATTGTTTTATCAGGGTACACAACAGATAGTAAACTTTGTTGTACATAGATTGGATAAACATTGATATTTGCATATATTAATAAAAACATCCGTATTCCGTTTTCTTTATTCAGATAGGTGTTTATCTAAATGTTTGTATGTCTGAATGCTCGTACGTTTCTGCTGTTATGGTTCTAACTAGGAAGCTGCCGCTTCCGTGTGTCCTGTTTTTAGTAGTATAGTAGAGAAAAGAAAAGGTGGAGAGCAGAGAAAGAGAGAGGAGAGAAAAAAGAAGAGAGATAAGGGGGGGGGAGAGGTGCTGCGGGATGGCGTCCAGTTTTGTATATATCCTGCCTTTTCCTTTAGGAATTTATTATGTACCTGACCAAATTTCCCATGTCTTATGGAACTTATCCATCTTTTGGGTCAGTTTTGCCGTAAGAAGTTCCATTGTCTTTATTTCTCGCATTCTGCGGAGTACGGTCTGTTTAGCAGGGGCATTCACCTTCTTCCACGCTGCAGCAACGGAATAACGTGCCGCCGTGAGCACATGGCTCACCATCTTACTCTCTGCTGTGTCTAATTCGTCAATTGGCTTGGCCAGCACCATGGTCAGCGGGTCCACCTCAATCTCTACCCCCAGGTACTCTCGGATTAGTGTTTGAATCATGACCCAAAACACCTGAGTCTTGGGGCAGTTCCACCAGATATGAGCCATGTCTCCTCTTTGCCCGCAACCCCTCCAACACAAATCTGGGGTCCCGGGGAAGATCTGGCTCAACCTATTCGGGGTTAGGTACCAGTAAAATATAATGTTATAGATGTTCTCTTTAATGGTAGTACAAATCGATGTTTTGGATGCTGCCTCCCAGATATCCTCCCAGTCTTCTCTATCAATCTCTATATTTAAATCCTCCGCCCATTTGGACATATACCTGTTTTGGGAACAGCCTGTTGATCGCGCCAGGCCCAAATATATTTCCCAGATCAATCCTTTAGCATAGTACCCTTTCCTGCACAGTCGTTCAAAATTTGTTAGCTGCTGGAAAGCCTTATCTTTGGATACTGTTTGCAGGTAGTGCCTGATTTGTAAAAAGCCAAATATTGGGAGGTTTGTCGTTTGATATTTTGTTTCCAGTTCTTGGGTCAGCAAGAGCCTACCTTGCCCAGAGAAATCCTCTGCTATCATCATCTTCAGCTGTTTAAATTTACTGAGTCTCTGTGGGAACCCGCCGGGGGGAAATTCTGGGTTATCGAATATGGGTGTTAATAGGGAGGGGTGAGCCGTCAAGCCATATTTGTCTTTATTTTTGGTCCATACTCTCCATGTACATTTCATTGCTCCCAGTTTTAATGTTTCCGAGAGGATCTCTCTACCCCGCACAGTCCACAGGGTGGCCGGGAGTGAGAGGGGTCTCGCGTAGGAAAACTCTATCCCTGTCCAACAGCTTGTAGTTGGGTCATTGTTCCACATTATCACTTGTTTCAGTTGGGCCGCCAAATAATATTTAATGATATCTGGGACTGCCAAGCCTCCACATTCTTTTGGTGCTAACATTATGGTTCTAGCTACTCTTGGTCTTTTGTTTTGCCAAATGAATTGAAAAATTCTGTTTTGTATATTCTTTAATTCCGACATTGGGATATCAATTGGGAGAGTCTGGAACTAATACAGAAGTCTTGGCAGGATATTCATTTTGACCGTAGCTATTCTGCCTAACCAAGATATCTGGTATTCATTCCAGCTCTGTAAGTCTTTTTTTAGCCTCTCAAATAGGGGCGGATAGTTATATTGATATAGTGATTTGTACTCCCGTGTTATTTGGATTCCCAAGTATTTGATTTTCGTGGAACTCCACTTATAATTAAAATTTAATTGTAGCAGTTTGGCCTCGGGATTAGGTAGAGATACATTTAATGCTTCCGACTTATCCATATTGATTTTATACCCTGAGATTTTGCTAAATGTATCTAATTGTGAATGTAAATTCGGGAGTGAAGTCAAGGGGTTGGCTAGAGTTAGGATAATGTCGTCAGCAAAAAGGGATATCTTGTAATCCGTATCTCCAATTGTAATGCCACTTATATTGTTGTCCTCTCTGATTGTTGTTGCCAAGGGTTCTATAGAGAGGGCAAACAGAAGTGGAGACAAGGGACATCCCTGTCTAGTACCATTCCTAATGTTTATAGGGTTCGAGTTTCCTCCTGGGAGTTTCACTACAGCCGTGGGAGTTTTATAGAGGGCTCAAACCCCCTCAAGATATGGGCCCTTAAATCCGAATTTAATTAATGTTTGGTCTAAAAATTCCCATCTGATCCTGTCAAACGCCTTTTCCGCGTCTAAACGTAACAGGATGGCTTTCGTGGATGAGAGATGTACATGGTCGATTATGTTTATAATTTTTCTCGTATTATCTGAGGCTTGTCTGCCTGAAATAAATACGACTTGGTCCTTGTGGATCAGGCCTGGGAGAATGGGAGTTAGTCTGTTAGCTAGGATTTTGCTATAAAGTTTTAGGTCTGAATTAAGGAGGGCTATGGGGCGATAATTACCACACTGTAGTGGGTCTCTCCCTTCCTTTGGTATGAGTGCCAAATTCGCTCTAGACATAGAAGCGGGGATAGCCGTTCCCTCCAGAAACTCATTATTATTAAAAAGCGGAATGAGTTTCAAAACGGGAGACACAAGATTAAATTTGCCCTTAGACGGAGACCCCGCCCCCAGAGTGAAACGGATGGCAGCTTAAGCCTTGAGCTCCATCCCTCATCCCTGACAATACACTCATAAAGCAAGCAAAACGAACCTTTATCACCCCTAACTACTTTCACAATACCATTAAAACATTAGAGATGGCACCGAAGCAGGCAAAAAAGCAGGAGACCTCCGTAAATATCTGGCACCGGATTCAAATGCAGGATCAGAGTCAGAACGCGATGAAGACACAGCGGAAGGACCGGAGCAATTACCTGTCCGCCGCTGTGATTTTGAGAGGTTGTATAGAGACATGAAAGCCCTTATACACCTGGAAATGCAGGACTTAAAAAAGGAGGTGCAGGGGCTCGTGAGTGCACCGGAGCCCTGGAAGAGAAATTCAGCACCAATACAAAACTGATTAAAAAAGCTGACAAACGATCCACATACTTACAAGCACAAATTTCGGAATTGGCTGACAGACAGGAAGATGCGGAGAACAGGGACCGCAGGAATAACATTAGGGTACGGGGGATCCCTGAAACCGTCACCAATGTGGAGGATTTCATCTCAAGATGGATGGCGGAGTTACTCCCTGACTGCCCACCCAATGAAAGAATAATGGATCGCTGCCATCGTGCCCTAAGAAGCAAACCAGCAGCAACAGAGCAGCCGAGAGATGTAATAGCCCGGCTGCACCATTATCGCACCAGAGATGCTATCCTACAGAAGGCCAGAGTGGCAGAAGCCTGCAGATTCGAGGAGATCACAATGCAACTCTTCCAAGATCTCTCACCGCTTACCCTGGCCAGGAGAAGGAAACTCCAGCCCATCACCCGCACACTGAGGGACAGAGCCATCAGATATAGGTGGACCTTTCCGTTTGGCCTGCTGGTCATCCGCAACGGAAGGGCCATCTCCATGAAGGAGATAGAAGAGGGAGCTGAGTTCCTACAAAAACTAGGGATCAAGGAGAACTCACCCACGAGCCCTAGAGGAGAAAAGCCCAGAGAAACGGATTGGCAAGTGGTGGGGGCTGTGGGCGAAAGCCGGGAAGCTCTCACATGAGCTCGCTTAAAGTCTCGTATCTTGAAGTTACCTCATGGTTAGAGGCTAGTTAGTAAAGTTATATGTTGCTCCTGAACTGTCTCCCCCCTTGATTAACCCCGAGTGTGACGAACAAGGAGCTGGCTGCTTACGTGGCTATAGCCAGACTCAACACTACACGTTATGGGACCCTGCAACCCTCCAAGGCATTCCTGCAAGAAACACCAACTAAAAAGTGGAAAATCGTACCTGCATACATCATGGCGGCGGGCGGTGGAACGCAAGCTGCCCATCATGGCGGAAGAGCTCGATGGAGTCCACGAGGCGGCTTCACGGAAGTGCTGCAAGTTTCGGCGGGAGAGCTAGGGGAGTGGCGACCTTCCACGCGGGCTTCAGGTGAGAAAATGGCGTTCCCCGGAACAGCGTCACCGGAAGTGTGCTGGGCGCCATCTTGTAGGAGGCTAAAGAGAAATTACCGCTGACGTCATCTCGGAGCGCCGAACACCATCTAGTCTCGCGAGAAGAGACTCTGACTCATAAACCGGGTAAGGAAGAGGATAAAGTACCAGGAATGCAGCAGAGGGACAACTCTACCTGATGGCGGAGGAAGAAGAGAAGGCGTGGACAACATCCTACAGCGATCCGGAAGGAGGGCCCACGAACCACCACACCACCACGTTGCAAGCAAGCAAGGCCCATCATGCAAGCAGCGGAGTAGCCGAAATAATAAACACTGTCCCCAGGCAAATGTAGCTGTGTGCCCATTCCCCTAGGGGCTAATCCCCCCACCCAAAGACACGATACCAAATTGGGGGTGTTGGGAGGGTCATAAAGCCACACTAGCTTATTAAAGTGGCAGTCCCCCTTGAAAAAAAAAAAAAAGGGGGGAGAAAAAAAAAATAATAAAAAAAAAAAGGGGAATTAAAACAAATATATAAAGAAAAGACTCAGGACTGAGAAGGGGGGGGGGGAGGGGGAGAAAAAGTTGCAGTATCTCAGTTAAACTGCCAAAAGAAGGGTTCTGTTTTTCTGTTTGTTCATTTATCTATATTATCTATAATGAAGATGAATCACCTAATGTTGTCGGGGGGAGGGTGGAGTGCCCTCCAGTCTCAACGAGGGCATGAGCCTCCACATGGGCGCGGGGGGTAACTCCGTCCGGCGGCCCATGAAAGTCCTCACTGAATCAGCAACGAGGAGCGGTAGAGGGGGATGGAGGTCCATCCCGGACTACGCTCGTGCTGTACGTTTAGGAGAGGCAGAGAAGGCACTTGGGGAGGACTGGTCTCGCCCTATTGCCGGATGTGCTAATTTTGTGTTTTTATGTTTCGTTACATGTGTTTATCTGTTCCCCCAGTGTACTTTCCCTTGTTCTTCCCGGCTGCAGTCCGAATCCTCGGAAAGAAATAGAAGATTCTCGACGCTGACACCATGGGCTCGGACGGTTGATTACAAACGAGTAAAGGTTTGGAAATACACTCATGAGTAAAGAGATCACTATTATTTCACACAATGTGAAAGGCTTTAACAGTCCAGGGAAGCGCAGGCTAGCTATGGCAGACTATAAGAAAACAGACCCTGACATAATTCTATTACAAGAAACACACTTTTCGAAATCCAGTTCCCCGAAATATATTGACTATAGGTTTAGGAATTGGTTCTCAGCTTCATCCAACAAAAAAAAAAGAGGAGTAGCCATTCTACTACATAACCGTTTGCCCTATGCGATTAAGACCATTAAAAAAGACAACAACGGCCGATTTCTGATTATAAGCGGCGAAATAAGAGGTCAGCCGATCACATTGGCAAACGTTTATGCTCCAAGTGAAGGCACAGAGGCTTTCCTGGAAAGGTTCTTCTCCATCCTCCAGAGGATGGCACAGGGATGCGTAATACTAGGGGGTGACTTTAATCAGACACTAGATCCAGTAATGGATAGATGCACCCCGAGCGGTAAAGCTAACTCAAAGGTTAGACAAACCTGGAATAGAGGGCTGAGAACTAATAATCTTTTAGATATATGGCGGGAAAAGCACCGCCAGGACAAAGGATTTACATTTTACTCCCACCCGCATGACAGATATAGTAGGATAGACTACCTCTTTGTATCCAGTAGAATGGTTTCACAGATCTCCCACTCGGGCATCCACGATATTTCGTGGTCAGATCATGCGCCGATAGAGTTGCGGTGCTCCGATTTTATTCTGGACAGACCAGGAGCGAACTGGAAACTTTACGAAGTTTTACTAAAAATCCCCGAAATTGCACAAAATGTGGGGGATAGAATCAGGGAATATTTTCAGGAGAATATGGGAAGTGTGACTTCGCAGGCTACCCTATGGGAAGCCCATAAGGCGACTCTGAGAGGAGAGCTCATAAGGATTGCAAGCAGGCGAAAGAGGGAGAAGGACAAAAAAATCAATCAGTTACAGAAGGAATTGGCAGTCCTCTCAGCTCGACATAAAAATAACAAAGATGGAATGACCCTTAAGGAGTTGCTAGACACCAAAACCAAACTTAATATCTTGCTGACCTCCCGTGCTGAAAAGGAGCTGACATGGTCTATACTGTAGTTTATGACATACGAGAAAGAAACCACAGACGGGTTCATAACCCTGATGACTCATTATGGGAAGTATTTTTGTACTATGAATTATTTATTCCAGGAGAGGTTTATACAACAAATTGGGAACTGCTTAATTTTGGACACTTAACACACACAGGTTCTTATTTCGCAAGGGTACAGGTTGCTCAACCATTTCAGTACATGTCTGTGAAATGTGATCGTGAATTTTTCATCAGCACTAGAAGATGTGTTGATAGAGGTTATTTAATTTGTGATGACATTATACAGCACATGCCTTGCAATGATCAAATGCAAGGTAGCAACTGCCCGATAACTGCAACACCCATTCAAACTCCTTTTACATTAATTCACAGCTTAGATAATGGGAGTTATATAGTATTATCTACAGAAGAGGATTGCGATATTCCTCCTTTTCAGGCATCACTTGTCACGGTTAATGGGAGTATACAGTGTTATGGTACTACACTTATTCCACCTCTGTTACATCAGACACTCACATCTGGAGTACATTTCCAGGTACCAGCTATCACACTGATCCTTCCTCACATGACAGCCTATTTGGCACATTTAAAGAAAATGAAGGTTACTATAGGGTTCACACATGATATAGTACATACCCTTTGACAGAGAGTTCACAGTGAATTACTACGTGTTGATTTACACCCGGGTGATTTTCCCCAGTGGTTGACTACACTAGGTGAATCATTGAAAACTTTTTGGCCAATGACAGGTAATTTTTTGACAAAAATAGGCACTAGCCTACAAACTACTGGTAAAAGTATTTTTAGTGGACTAGGAAATGCGTTTGGAATCCTAGGTTATTTGAAACCACTATTGTTTTTTATTTTAGGGATAATAATCCTTGTTATTTTGCTTCGTATTTTCTCTTTTCTTCCGAAGATGAAGAGGCGTTCAGCTTAATCACATTTTGCTTTCTAGCATATATTCTTATATTTTTACCTAGATACTAATATACTGTTTTAAGCACACAGGTCAAATCTAACCTGCTGCAGTATGCTTTGTTGCAAGGACACAGACGAAAAGAAAGATACTTCACAAATCTTGCGTCTACCACGGTCCTATCAAACTTCCATGAGGATGTACTTACTGTAGATGAACTGGTTTTACCACATCGGAAACCACGCTAAGTGCATGCAGTTCACAACACGATGAGAGACTTTATGTATCAGAACTCTCTTGCTTCCTCAGGACCGTTTTCAGTTTTAACACCTAATGGGACATTGCTACCGCGTAGCTTGCTAATGTTATGTAATTTTTGGCAAGTGAAATCTTTGCTATCTCTTGGTGATCAACCCAACTTCAAGTGTAGAGACATTCACCGTCAAATATTTCAAATGTCTTTTTATACAATTGAAGAAGGTCATATCAGCATTGTTAGCCACGGGTCATATAATTGTACCACTTTGTTTGCATGTTCAGGTAATAAACATCAACATTGTTTTGGGGCCCGTTGGGATACTACGCTTTTAAGTATGTATGAACGTCAACATCAACCCGCTTTACAATTGGGTGATTTTTACAAATTGATACCTTCCCATCGTGGAATAACTTGTGCACATATGCGCAGTTGTGGGTGTTTTGCGATCAATCACATACTCCTGTGAGTTCAAGCTCATCAACATCAGAGAGCGGTGACACTGTCTTCCAAAAGTACACATAATGAATATTTTCTGCTTTGATAGTTTTTCTGCATTTGCAAACATATGATAATTATGTGTAGGAGAGGGTGTTATGGATTACAGGTATTTTCTGGCATATAACGCATAATGAATACAGGTCACAGGTACATATATACATAGTATCATTATAAGGCCTAGTATAGCTTAGAGTATACTGTTAAAATCCTGGTTTTTCTTGTCTTAGAAATAATAGCTTGTTTTGCTCAGAAGTGGCAGGATATTGGGACAGGTTACATAGACATAAAAGGGGAACTAACACCGGTAAACAGGCCGTGGTTTAAAGGTAACTTACGACATATATCATACGTCACTAACTGTAAATTCTGATGGTAAACATCATACGTCACAAACCACAGAGCATGGACACATGACACGTGTCACACGTACGCAGCAAACAATGAACACTATAATAGGTTTGCACGACTCCATGTTAAACCAGAACCGAACTTAGGTGTGAAGTCACACAGATGAGACTTGAGCTGGGACTGGCTGACCTATTGTAATATATTTTGGTTTGTGAGTATTGACAATGCATATACTGTATAGTTATAATCTCTGCATAGTTAGGAATGGATTGGTAACATACTGTAACTGCTAGCCATCAGCTTATAAGAAGCTTGTTGTGATATTTCTGATATTTCTGAATATTGTTGTGATACAATAAATGATAAACCTTATCTTATACAAACTCTAAGTGACCTTTCTTTATAATAATCTCACAATACTCTCCATAATATTATTAATATGTGAGAGTGTGGCCGAGACTTTGCAAGTACGACATTGTGGTCGGTGCTCTCTGCTTAGTGCAGGACATAACTCACCATAAGACGATACTTGAAAAAGGAAGGCAGGCTGAGCCCAGATTAACTTCCCGTGCTGAAAAGGAGCTGACATGGTCTAAGCGGAAATTTTTTGAGAAAGCAAACAGGCCAGATACCCTACTTGCCAACAAATTACGAGACAAAAACCACGTCTCCCAAATTCAGATAATTCGAACAGAACAGGGGGATCTGACCTCTGACCCCAAAAAAATAGTTTATGAATTTAAAACATTATGAAACCCTATATGATGGGGCGAAGGTGGCACACACGCCAACCACAAAAACACGACTAAAGACGTTCTTAACAGAGGCTCAATTGCCTAAAGTGACCAGAGAGGAGAGGGACGCACTACAGGCAGACTTTACTATCGAGGAACACCTCTAGAGGTAATGAAGTCATTAAAAGCAGCCAAGGCCCCAGGCCCAGATGGCTTTTCCAATCTCTATTATAAGAAATTTCGCAAAATATTAGCTCCTCATCTACTAAAACTGTGTAATTCTTTCCTGGATGGTGCCCCCATCCCAAGCTCGATGCTCCAGGCGTCTATCTCAGTAATCCACAAACAAGGAAAAGACCCAGCGGACTGTAAAAGCTATAGGCCCATCTCTTTAATAAACTCTGATACAAAAATCTTTTCCAAACTTTTAGCTAACCGCCTTAACCAGGTGTTGTCCAAGTTGGTCCATCCTGATCAAGTGGGGTTCATATGTGGTCGACAAGCAGCTGATAACACCAGACGGATTATAGATTTGATTGATCTGGCGCAAAAAAAACATCCCGTCTATGGTGCTTAGTTTAGATGCAGAAAAAGCGTTCGACAGAATTGATTGGCCCTACTTGAGGGAGACGCTATGAGCGTTCGGCTTGGGTGGGAGAATGATAGAGGCAATTCTCGCTCTGTATCGGGGACCGACGGCAAAGGTCAGGCACCAGGGCTTCCCCTCGGATGAATTCCTGATTAAGAGCGGCACCAGACAAGGCTGTCCTCTGTCACCCCTTCTCTTTGCGCTATGCATCGAACCCCTAGCGGCGCACATCCGCCTCAGCCCGAATATAGCAGGAATCCAAATTAGTGACCAGCCACATAAGGTGGCCCTGTACGCTGATGACGTGATACTCACGTTATCACAGCCCCTCACCTCTCTGCCGAACGTCTTTCAATTGCTAGGGGAATTTAATGCGATATCTGGGTTCAAAATTAACCAGGCAAAATCAGAAGCCCTAAATATCAACTTACCTAAGGCCACCGAGAAACTGATCACGGTGAACTTTGAATTCAAATGGCAAACCTCCTCCATAAAATATTTAGGGATAAATATCACGAAGCAATCAGGCACCCTTTATAAGGCGAATTACCCCAGACTAATACGGACACTGAAGGAAGATCTACGGAAATGGGCAGGGTACAACATATCCTGGATTGGCAGGATTAAGTCTCTAAAAATGAATCTCCTTCCCAGAATTCTGTACCTATTTCAGACTCTTCCGGTCCCTATAATCAGGGAAGAGATCCTTCGGTTACAGTCCGCAATGGTGAAGTTTGTCTGGGGTAATAAAACCCCCCGCATCAAAACTAGCACACTAATTCGGCCCACAACAAGAGGAGGATTAGCGGTACCTTACCTGTTATCATACTTCAGAGCGGCCCAATTGACCCAAATTATCCAGTGGCACACCCACCCTAGTCGGAGGCGATGGGTGAAACTGGAGGCGGCCTGCTGTGCCCCGGTGGCATTGCAGGACCTGATCTGGCTCCCAAAGAAGGTTCGCAAGGACTTCAAACTCCCGCTCCCCGCGATTGCCAGCTCTTTGGCAGTATGGGACAAAAGCAAATATAAGCACGTATTAATGAGACAACACTCCTTGATGACCCCAATTTTGGGAAACCCTGATTTCGCTCCGGGCCTGCAGAAGAAAGATTTAACTATATGGACACAGAAGGGCTACACTCGCCTTTTACACCTGGAGGGTAGAATATCTATCAAACCGTTTGAGCAAATTAAGTCTGAAAAATCAGTTCCAAATTCAGAATTTTTTAGATACCTCCAGCTAAGAGCTTTCTATGATAAATTTCCCATTCGAGCTCAATGCACTAATTTTAAACAGCTCTGTTCTACTGGAACAGGAACCAAGGGACTTATCTCTACGATGTACAAAGCGGTAGTCTGTCCGACTCCTGACGCCGACGTGACACTAAAATATAAGAATAGATGGGAAAGAGATCTGGGGGACACACTAGAGGACGAGGACTGGGACTATATTGTCTTGGCGGCAGCTAAGAGCTCAATCTGCACGACATTGAAGGAGAACGCGTCCTGATGAGGTGGTATTTGACCCCATTACGATTATCAAAGTTTGTCTGGGGCTACCCTCCATTGTGCCCTAAAAATGTGGGGAGCAGGCAGCCTTGCTGCACATGCTGTGGGGTTGCACCAAGATACTCCCAATCTGGGAAGATATCAGAAATTGGCTCCAGAGAATTCTCGATTGCGCGATCCCTTTGGACCGACCCCTGGTTGTTTCTGCTGGCCAGACGCACCCCGGGGTTAAACAGGTCGGAGCACAAATTAATTTGAAAATAGAAATTGACAGGGATGATTGGGAGGATATATGGGAGTTTGCTGCAAAAACTTCCATATGCAGAGCAACTAAAGAAAATATATATAAAATTTTATAACCCTCACTATCGTCACAGTTACATATTTTATTACTCTGAATATGCATGTATGTTCCTAGGACAGCATATTGGGATAATATCCCTCACTCACTACGGTCAAGCTTATAGGTTTTGGATATGGGGAAGGCGTGGGGAGGGGAGGGAAAACTCCTAGCATAGCCATAACATGGAGATCTATCTGACAATCCTTAAAACCAGCGTAATAAACGTGAGAACAACTCTTAACAAGCTCAGTACATGAAAAGCATTATAACCTCTCTTTTTGTCAGTCGGTCAAGCTTATAGGTTTTGGACCTGGGAAAAGGGGGTGGAGATGAGGGGGGGGTGGGGAGATAGGGGGGAGGGGGAGACCTGGGTTGACAGGTAACACAACAGCACATTGCATTAATGTTTTTAGGTATCATGCTGAACATAAACGGAATACTTCCTACGCTTGCTGGTCGGGGAAGAGGGGGGGAGGGATGGGGCTCTTAGCATAGGAACCTTCCTGACTAACCTCACAACCATAGCATAAAACATGGGGGTAACATTTAGTGAAGTTAATATCCGAGGATCCTTATGACATTTCTATTTGATCTATGTGGCCCGCCGTGTGCCTTCCTCAGAGGCACAACGTATTTTATTACTGCAGGCAGCATCATTAGTATGGGGCCGTGCGGCCATATCTTCTGCGGCGGAAGGGCAGGCTTATGGGATTTGGAGCGTGAGGGGGGGAGGGGAAAAGGGGGGGAGAGAAAAGGGAGTACATTATATTATAACACATACAACTTTTCTCAACTTCAACATTCATCAACTGAGGAACAGGTTTTTTTTTTTTACATAACTCAACTGTGGCATAGGGACGGCTTAGCACTAGATCCATGTGACCAGCTAATCTAGACTGCCAGTTACTGTAATAGTGTCACTGCCGCTGCTTCCATTATCGAAGTCATTTGGGCTTCCTGTCTTGTGCAGGGCTCATTAGGCAGCTTCCCAGTTAACTAGTATTTCCTAGTCCGGGGGGGTGGGGAGGGTAGCAACAGACGTGCGAACCGAGCCTGGGGTCCATAGTCCTGTACCCGGGCCTTAGACAGATTAAATTTTGCTACTTACAGTTAGTAGATCGCATTGCTGTTGTCGGAGCATCGCGCTCCCCTCCTATCCCACCCACAAATCCCCCCGCCAACCCCCAAAGCCCAGCCGGACCTCAGCACTCTTCAACTGCCATCCGGTCAGCGGCAAAAGTTATAATAGCTTCAGCTGGGGGCTGCCTCCGATTGTCAGGGGTCGGATTCTGAAGCTATGCATCTGGCTGGGTCTGGTGTGGTTCTTGAGCCGTCATGTGCTCCCGTCTTCGCTGTGGACTACGGTGCTTCTCATCTGTTCTTAGACTGCCTTGGCGCCGCCGTTCTCCTCGTGGGACGGGTGCTGCGTGGTTCTGTGTCCTCCCAGTGCGGTGGGTCTTGTAGTTGCTCCGTTGTCCAGGAAAGCGGCGGGGGCAGACCCAGGGCTTTCACGAATGGGGCCATGTCCTCAGGGCGGCGGATTGTTAGGAATTTGCCGTCATAGCTTACCGTAAGCTTGAACGGAAAGCCCCAGCGGTACTTCACCTCCTTCTCCCAGAGGAATGAGGTCAAGGGCTTCATTTCTCTCCTTCGGTCGACTGTTATCCGTGACAGGTCGTTGAAAATTTGGAGAGTTTCATTTTGGAAAGGTAGTGACTCTTTCCCTCTGCAGGCGGTGATGATCTTCTCCTTTACTGTATAGCTGTGTAATCTTATGATTACATCGCGTCGCCGGTTGGGATCTTCTGATCTGGGAGCTACCCCCGGTGGGCCCTATCCATCTCTAGGTCCATGTCCTCTAGTGGGCCGCAGAGCGATGTGAACAGTTCCGCAAGATAGGGACGAAGCTGGCCAGGTAAGACCGTCTTCAGTACATTTCTTATGCGCAGATTCTGGCGCCTGTCAATATTATCTTGGTCTTCCTGCCCGTCTTTGAGACGGGAGATCTCCTCTCCTAGCCGGATGATTTCTTCCTCGGCTGCTGTTTGTCTTGCCAGGGACTCCTCCAGTCCACCTTCCAGAGTCGTTGTCCTCTCTGTTAGGCCAGACATCTCCTGTTTAATCTCCGCTACTGCTGCTTTGATTTCTGCCTGCAGGGATGTTTGGAGCTTGACATGCATGGTGGAGAATAGGCTCTCCAGGTAGGATCGGGTGATCGGTTCCTCTATCTCCATTTCAAGAGTTGCATGGGCTTTCGTACCCATATTTAGAGCTGCTTGCGGCTCTTGTGAGCCTCGTGGTCCGCCACCCTCTTGGTTTCTGGACTCTTCTGTGTCGGAGAGAAGAACCGTGACACCGCCGGTGCTGCGGGCTTCTTTGTGTGTTTGGACATGCTCCGATCTCTCCAAGTAATGGGGGTATGTTTTTGAGCCGTGAATTTCTGGTTTGGGAGCATTATTTATTAAGTTTTAGCCGGTGGGTCCGCGGAGCTCCCCTCCTACACCCCCACTCCTGATGACATCATCGAAACCCATCCCTTTAGCACATTTTTAATGAATCATCAATATTCAGTATTGTCATAGACAACTTAGGATCTGGCTGTGGTTTTTTTTTTTTTAGGGAAGCTGTGTCTTTAACTGAAACGGGAGACGCCATCTTGGATCCAGATGGAACGCAGGCTGAAACACATGACATGAAGATAGCTCCTACTCAGAAAGCTCTTATTCAGACCACAGCTCTGATCAGACCCTCTCTTCACAGTGGGGGCGCAGGCAGGCTCAGGAGGTATCAGGTAGGGCGCAAGAAGGCGGGCCGCCAATATCTTCAACTGGTTTAGCCAACAAAATAGTCAGTGGGTCCATAGAAATGGACACATCCGTTATTTCTTTTTTTAATAGATTGGATAACGATCCAATATTTCTATTGCCGGACACGTCCACCAAATGTGGACCATATCGCTTCTCTGCCCACAACCCCTCCAGCACAGATCAGACACCACAGGGTAGATTTGCTTCAGCCGCCATGGCGTGAGGTACCAATGAATAAAATTTTATATATATTTTCTTTAGTTGCTGTGCATATGGAAGTTTTTGCAGCAAACTCCCATATATCCTCCCAATCATCCCTGTCAATTTCTATTTTCAAATCCGCTGCCCATTTGAGCATGCAGTCATGATCATGTGAATTGACCAAGGCCTCCAAACTGGCTTTTATTCTAGTTATCAAACCTTTTTGATAACTACCTCTCCTACATAGTGCTTCAAAACTTGTGAAGGGAGTAAATTCTAATTTTGGGGACATTTTTGGAAAAAAATTCTGATCTGTAGATATTTAAACATACTAAGGTCTGGTGCCTCATACCTAGTTAGGAACTCTTGGAAACTAGAAAGTTTTCCTTTATGCACTAGGTCGGCAACTACTCTAATATGTTTAGCTTTAATTTGGTCGAATTGTTTATAATCACAGCCTGGGGGGAAATTGGGATTATTAAAAAGCGGAGTGAGTTGCGAAACGGGAGACACAAGATTAAATTTGCCCTTAGACTTGCTCCAAATCTCCCAGGTAAATCTCGTCGGATCTAGCTCAAACATTTTGGCGTACACCTCCTTATCCAGTGCCCATAGGGACACTGGCAGAGAAGACGTTCTAGCATATTGGGATTCTATGGCTAACCAACAATATTGTGTTGGATCAGCGTTCCACATCACCACCTGCCTTAGTTGGGCAGCTTGGTAGTATTTCGAGATATCTGGGACACCCAAACTTCCTCTTGTCTTTAAAGCCATCATCACCGATCTAGCTGTTCTAGGCCTTTTACCTTGCCAAATAAAATTAAATATTCTATTTGGGAAATTTTTCAGTTCGGATCCCGGTATCCGGACTGGGAGAGTCTGGAAATGATATAATAACCTAGGGAGTATATTCATCTTGACTGATACTATTCTCCCAATCCATGACACCTGATATCCTTCCCACTTTGCCAGATCCCTTTTAATCTTATCAAACAATGGTGGATAGTTGCCTTGATATACTGTAGGGAGTGGTAGTTCCTAGCCACATTTACTCCCAGATATTTAATATGTGAGGAACTCCATCTGTAGCTGAAATTCAGTTTTGGTAATTTTATCTCTGGATCTGAAAGATTCAGATTAAAAGACTGTGACTTGTCGCTGTTCATTTTATATCCAGAGATTTTTCCAAAGTCTGATAGCGCCTTTTGGAGGTTGGGTAAAGAAGTCTGAGGGCTTGCTAAAGTCAGAATAATATCGTCTGCGAATAATGAGATTTTATCATTTGTTTTCCCAATCACTATATACAATGTATATTACTATTTGCTCTTATTTTAGCAGCCAATGGCTCAATCGTTAGAGCGAAGAGAGGAGGAGATAATGGGTACCCTTGTCTCGTACCATTAAAAAAAAAAAAATTCCCCAAACATTTTTATTAGGCAAAATCATCTTTACAGACATTGGTTTTACATTATCAGTGTTGGCCTAATACAGTTGTATTTTCCTTGTTCATGTGGTTTTACATTATCAGTGTTGGCCTAATACAGTTGTATTTTCCTTGTTCATGTGGGGGGAGAGAGAAAGAAAGGAAAGATCCCCTAAGGCCACGTCATGGTCTCTGGGGTGTGGAAAAAGGAAGAGAGGAGGGGGAGGGGGGGAGAGAGGGAGTCATTCCATCCTCGTCCGGCCGGGTCCTGGCATCCATCCTTCACAGCTCTACTGTGGTTCAGATCCGTCTGGGGTTGTATCCTGATTTGGTTCGGATTAATGGGTTAACCAGGGTTCCCAGATTTTATAGAAACCTTCAGTTGAGCAGTTCAAGAAGGCCGTGAGTTTTTCCAAACTCATAACATCGTTAACTCTTTTTTTCACTAGCTGTTTCGTGGGGGGCGCTATCTTCTTCCAAGAGTATGCGACTGAACACCTTGCTGCTGTTAGAATAAAGGAGATTAATTTCCATACTGGGCGATCGATGTCCTCTATCGGCCTGCCCAGTAGGAAGGTCAGTGGATCTATAGGAATTGTGAGGCCTGTGACCTCTTTTATAAAATCTTGTACCGTAAGCCAGTATTTCTGAATTTCTGGACATGACCACCAGATATGGGCCATGTCCCCTCTATGTCCACAGCCTCTCCAGCATAGATCTGAGGCCAGAGGGTAGATTTGTTTTAACCTCACTGGGGTAAGATACCAATGATACATTATTTTATAGATGTTTTCCTTCAGCGTGGTACAGATGGAAGTTCCTGAGGCCGCGTCTCATATTTCCTCCCAGTCCTCTCTGTCAATAACTATGTCCAATTCCGCTTCCCATTTAAGCATATAGTCGTGAGCGGTAGAGTTCACCGGATTCTCCATGCCGGCATATATTTGTGTTATTAGACCTTTTTGATGTACTCCTTCGCGACAAAGTTTCTCAAATTTTGTGAGAGGGGGGAATTTGAATGATGGGGACATTTTTTGTAGAAAGTGTCGAATTTGGAGAAACTTAAATGTATCCAGGTGGGGTAATTTTAATTTGGTTCGCAATTCTTGGAGACTCAGGAACTGTCCATCGCTCAGCAGGTCCGCGATCGCTCTGATCCCCATTGTTTTAAATAGGTCGAATTGTCGGGTTTCACACCCTGGTGGGAATTTAGGGTTGTCAAATATTGGAATGAGCTGAGAGCAAGGGGACGAGAGTAAGAATTTAGTTTTAGTTTTTGCCCATACACTGGCGACACACTTTATTCGAGCTCGGCTAGTCCCACGAATTCGGGTATACCCGGGTGTATTGAGGTTTGTGACTGTTTTCTGCCCGAGTGCATTGAGGTATTTTCCAGGCAGGGATTGAAGCATTTTATTCCCGCTGGCTGCAATACTGCACAGTATATATATATACTGCATTACAATTCATGAATTTATGCCATCTGGTAGACACGCGAAGCATAGCAGCCTATTAAATCCTAATCATTATCATTTAACAGATCAGCCGCCCGTCAGCCAGGCATGAACCAAGGCTGGGAAGGCAAACGCAACGGGGCTTGTCAGAGGTGAGGAGCGGCGCATTCCAGGTATCTGCCAGGTACAAACTGGGTATTTGCTCTAATAAAGTGTGTCGGTGCAGTATGTCCCAAGTATGTTTCATTGCCCCCAGCCCGAATTTGGGCGCCATGTCATTTCCCCTGTCACCGCTCCAGAGAAAAGCTGGTAGAGAAGGCGTTCTGGAGTAATGAGATTCAATTGCTAGCCAACATAGCTTGTCTGGGTCCCGAGTTCCACATTACCGCCTGTTTTAATTGGGCAGCTTGGTAATATCTATTAATGTCTGGGACCCCCAGTCCTCCTTTTGTCCTAGACGCCATAAGAACCGACCTAGCTACCCGGGGTCTCCTTCCATCCAAATAAATTAGAGGATTTTATTTTGGATAGTTTTTAATTCAGAACCAGGGACATGGATCGGGAGCGTCTGGAAATAATATAATAATCTGGGGAGTATATTCATTTTAACTGAGATCATTCTCCCGATCCATGAGATCTGGTATTTTTCCCATTTATCCAGATCTTTTTTAATTTTCCTAAATAGGTTGGGATAATTATTTTGGTATAGGGAGCAATAGTGCCTCGATACATGTACTCCCAGGTATTTGATGTATATAGGGCTCCACTTATAATTAAAGTTTGATTTCAATGTCCGCATCTCTGGTTCTGATAGATTTAAGTTGAGGGCTTCTGACTTATCACTGTTAATTTTGTATCCTGATATTTTGCCAAATTCCTTTAATTCTTTGTGTAAGTTGGGAAGGGAGATCTGGGTCTGCGTTAATGTTAATATGATATCGTCTGCGAACAATGAGACTTTATAGTTTATTCCGCCAATTGGTACCCCCTATATATTTATATTGTCTCGTATTTTAGACGCTAGTGGTTCGATTGTTAGGGCGAAAAGGAGAGGGGACAAAGGGCATCCCTGTCTCGTTCCATTTTTCATTTCAAATTTTTTTGCTGTACCCCCGGGAGTTTCACCACTGCAGACGGGCAGCAGTACAGCGCTCGGACTCCCGCTAGATACGCATCTTTTAAGCCGAATTTCTGCATTGTTTTGTCAAGAAATAGCCAATCAATTCTATCGAACGTCTTCTCTGCGTCCAGGCTTAACAGAACCGCTTTGGTAGCTGTGAGGTGGGCATGATCAACTATATTTATAATTTTGCGGGTGTTGTCTGAGGCTTGTCTGCCAGATACAAACCCCACCTGGTCGTTGTGAATTAATCTCGGTAGGATGGGATTCAGTCTATTTGCCAGGATTTTGCTGTATAGCTTAAGATCGTTATTTAGTAGGGAGATTAGTCTTATTATAAAGAGGAGTCATCAAGAATCTTGAGTGATCCGACCACATACCGGAAACTGGAGGGCAACCCAACGGATCTTTTTAAAAAGGAGTTGTTGGTGCATTTAGAACAGGGATTTCGAGATGAGATAATTAATAAACAAGAACTGGAATTCATCACTATAGAACAACCAAGGATTCCAGTATTTTATTTCATCCCGAAGATCCATAAGAATCTTAATCGGCCCCCAGGAAGACCGATAATATCTGGAATAAGGTCCCTCACCTCAAATCTATCGCAATTTCTAGATTTTCTGTTGCAGAAATATGTGAAGCAGGTCCCATCCTATTTGAGAGACACGTCGCACGTACTCACGACCATACAGGAGTTAAAGTGGTCCAAAGAATGTTGTTGGGTAACATGCGACGTAGTCTCATTATACACAATAATAGACCACAAGATGGGACTGGAGGCAATAAGGAGGGTTCTGGAAAAGGATAACTCTGTAGATGATAAACTAAGGACTTTCATCTTGGATGGAATCAGGTTCATCCTAACCCACAATTATTTTTGTTATGAAGGCGATTTTTTCCTCCAGACATGCGGCACCGCGATGGGCACCAGGTTTGCCCCAAGTTATGCGAACCTATTCATGTCCATATGGGAGGAGGATAACATATGGATCTCCAACCCATTTGGGGCAAACCTGGTGCTATGGAAAAGATACATCGATGATGTGCTGTGTGTCTGGAGGGGGCCTATGGATGAGCTTGAGGCATTCAAGCAATATTTGAATATTAATGAACTGAACCTGCGATTCACATTTAATCAAAGCAATACCATCATTAACTACCTTGACCTCTCTCTGTATATAGAGGATGATACTATCCAGACAAAAACATATAATAAGGATGTAGATGCAAATACCTATTTATTGGCATCAAGCCATCACCACCCAAACTGGCTCCGGAACATCCCCAAGGGACAAGCACTAAGGGTTAAGCGAAACTGCTCAAATGAAAAAGTGTACCAACAGCAGGTAAATGACCTTAGGGATAGGTTCCTGGAGAGGGAATACAAAATGCGTGATGTAGACTCTGCCATTTCTGAAGTTAATAAACTAGATAGAAAAAATATTCTATGTAAAGATCCGACCACAACTGTTATGAAGAAAAGTGACCCATTTCCATTTTTTGTAACCCAGTACAGTGGTCTGGCCCCCACTATAACAAAGGTTCTTACTAAACATTGGGGCATACTACAGAGGGACCCTGTTCTCAAAGAGATTGTCCCAGAAAAACCTCAGATAGTTTATAGAAGGGCAAAAAACCTAAAGTCCCGGCTATCACCAAGTTGTCCCTTTGATGGTCTTCGAGACCGCCATGTTACACTGGCGACACACTTTATTCGAGCTCGGCTAGTCCCACGAATTCGGGTATACCCGGGTGTATTGAGGTTTGTGACTGTTTTCTGCCCGAGTGCATTGGGTTATTTTCCAGGCAGGGATTGAAGCATTTTATTCCCGCTGGCTGCAATACTGCACAGTATATATATATATACTGCATTACAATTCATGAATTTATGCCATCTGGTAGACACGCGAAGCATTGCAGCCTATTAAATCCTAATCATTATCATTTAACAGATCAGCCGCCCGTCAGCCAGGCATGAACCCAGGCTGGGAAGGCAAACGCAACGGGGCTTGTCAGAGGTGAGGAGCGGCGCATTCCAGGTATCTGCCAGGTACATACTGGGTATTTGCTCGAATAAAGTGTGTCGGTGCAGTACATGGCTAAGTAACCTTAAAGGATACTATACATGCTCCAAATGTATTGGATGCAAAAATAGTGTTAAGGTCAAATCATTTAAATCAAACAAAACAGGAGTGGTCTACGATATAGAAACATTTATTAACTGTAAGACGGATTATTGTGTTTACTTACTGCAATGCCCATGTGGGCTACAATACATAGGGCGCACAGGGAGACCTCTCAAGAGGCGATTTGCCGAGCATATATACAACATCAAGAGAGGCCTCGAGACGCATAGCGTCTCTAATCATTTCAAGCTAGTGCATAATCAGATTTCTGATGGCCTTATATGTATGGGTATTGAACATCTAAAACCAAATTGGCGCGGGGGAGACAGGCTGGGCATGTTGTCCAAAAGAGAAAGTTATTGGATATATGTCCTGAAAACCTTGTCCCCATTGGGTCTAAATATTGATTTCGATCTGGCATCCTTTTTGAAAGACCCTTAGAATCTGCTTGTTTCATCTTTCTTCAATGTAGTTATCGTTTTCTATTGAATTTGTAAATATGATCAATGTTAAACATTAGGTTTATGTAATCAACTATAGGACAAGTGTTTATTTTATTAATTTAATGTTTTAACATGTTTTAAGTCATTTTATAT
Source organism: Ascaphus truei (assembly GCF_040206685.1). Lineage (NCBI taxonomy): Eukaryota > Metazoa > Chordata > Amphibia > Anura > Ascaphidae > Ascaphus > Ascaphus truei. The sequence continues at coordinate 178,587,619 of NC_134486.1, read as the reverse complement.
TTTTTGATATTTTAAAAGGGTAGTAGTGAGGACTGGTTTGACCCTAACAGCACAGTATATCAAGTCAGCTGTTTCTGGTCCTGCAATTACTCAGTTAAGTGACGAAAATGATCGCCGCCCATTTGTGGGCAGATACAAGTTTTAGTGCATGTACTTAAGGCACCAGTGTACTGGACTCCTTCATTTCCTGAGGAAGTGACGTAGCGTCACGAAACGCGTAGAGAGGAGGAGCCTAGTACAGTGCACGTTGTAAGCTGTCACCTGCGTTGCATCTCGTGGTGTGGGGAGAACTTCGGGCGCTGCGCCGCTGACGTCATCGGTTGGCGCGCGACGTCGTGAACAACACACCATCGAGTGGACACAGGCTTCGGATGGCATTCTTGAGCGGCATGTTTGCCCTCGCAAAATGTGAGTGTAACATCGCTGCTTTTTAACATTGTTAAATAAAATTTGCGGAGTACACTAGGCTGTCTTTCAATTTTCTCCAACCACGGTTGTTGCGGTGTATGCTGCTACTGGGACGACGCAGACCGAGTTGAAGAGAGCCACCTTAGGAACCACGAGGGGCCCGTGGAGACCAGGGTGGAGGAAGAGAACCAAAGAACAGATTCTCTCCCCCGAATGAACAAGAAAATATCCTGTAAGTAGGGATTTTCCTCTTCAGGTTGGGGCAATTGAGTCTGTATACTGCGCAATGGTGTGTTTTCTTTATCTGTTATTGCAGACAACATAAGGGAACACGCCTAGAGGAAAATCTACCTCACATTGTTGATGAATCATTCTACCACCAGGACTGCCTTTTCAAACAGGACTGTCTTTCGATATGGTACTGTAATTATCATCACCACACTTTGCGCCGGGGACATTTTTTGTATTTGTATCTCCAGCTGAATCTGCCTAAGTTTTGTTCTAGCTGTAACCAGCGTTTTATATAATTTCTTTGTAGGGTTGGCCTTATGGGCTTGTTCTATGGTTTTAATGCTATCTGTAAGTTCTTTGATTTGTGTTAGGCGGGCTTTTTTCCTATGGGAGGCGATGGAAATAAATTTCCCTCTGATGTTTGCCTTATGGGCTTCCCATAGAATTGCTGGAGAGGAGACTGTTCCTGCGTTGAAGAAGAAATAGTCCTTAAGTGAGGCTCTAATTTCTCTTTCTATCTCTGGGTGGTTTAATAACGAATCATTAAGTCTCCAGGAATAGCTTGTTGTTTTTTCAAAGGGGAGTGATAGTGTTAAGGTGATTGGGGCATGATCCGACCAGGTGATTGAGCCAATGTCTGATTCAATGGCTGCCGCCATCACGTTTTTTGTGGTCAAGAAATAGTCTATTCGAGAGTAAGTCTGGTTAGGCGCTGAGAAAAAGGTATAGTCTCTCTGGCCTTGATGTTGGGATCTCCACACGTCCACTAGTGAAAATTCGTTTAGAATTCCCCTGAACCTTTTCCCCATGATCTGGGAGTAGGTTGTACGGGGGGGACCCATCGTGGTTGATCTATCCTCGGTAGGGTTTAAGACCATATTTAGATCACCCCCTACTATCATCGATGATAGATATCCCGGGTCTACGCCCTCGAGAACAGCTTGGAGAAATTCTGTTTGGTTCTCGTTTGGGGTGTATACATTGATCAGGGCAATTGTCGAGCCCGCTAAGGAGCCATATACCACAAGGAATCTACCCTCTGGGTCCACTGTCGTTTTGATATGATTGAATGGGGTGCCTTGTCTGATTAGGATAGCCACACCCCTCTTTTTACTACTAAATGAAGCAAAAAAGCTTGTTGGGAACATTTTTTTGAATAAATTTGGGGGGTCTTGAGATGTGAAGTGTGTCTCCTGTAAGAATATGATGTCCCCCCCTGATTTTTTCATGTCCTGAAGGGCCAATCTCCGCTTCCTGTTGTTTTGGAACCCTTTGACGTTTAAAGATCTCACTTTAATCGGGGCTGTATTTGCCATTCTTATATTTTATTTTCGTGGGTCTTGGACTCGGGGTCTCATCTTTCCCACTAGTTGAGACCTTGCTCCTGTTTCCTGGGAGTGTGACATATTTTCGTCTATGGGCTTGGTGGGTTGAAGGTGTAACTTCTTTATTGGCCCTTTGCGGCTTGCTGTTGAGCTGCCAAGGGGAGGGGGGGAGGAAGATCTGCTGGGACAGGGTCAGCAGATGGAAGAGAAGTAGGATTAGGCCTTGTACAGGTCCTAAAGTGATATTGCCATGTCTCCTGGAGACCGGCATTCGGACAAATTTGCCCATTCTGGGGTGGGTCTGGAGCCCGAGGCCGGAGTGCAACAGGGAGGTCCTGGCCCGCTGCTGCGTATGTTGCCCTTCGACTTCGACTCGGGGGAGGGGGAGTGATGGGTGAGGAGAGGGGGGGGGGATTTTTGGCCGGGTGTCGGAGTAGAGAGCGGTGGGGGAGGGGCTATAGAGGGAAGAGCAGTGCGGTGAGGAGGTGAAGGGTTGGGGGGGGGGAAAGGGGGGGAGGGAGGGGAAGGGAAAGTAAGTAGGAGGGGAAAGAGGGAGGTAGGTCCGGGTCTTTAGTTGGTCAGATGCAAACCATATTTCACATTTACCCCTCTTACCCCATCTTTTGCTGGGGTATGAAGCTCAGTGCATATTATACATACATACATACATACATATATTAGTACATTTGTTGAAATTGGGAAAGGGGAATACATGCGTTTATCATTTCAGTGCGGGTACATTGATTTACGTACATGGTATACATTTGGTATAACGCTTTGTTTTTATCACCACGTGATTCCTAGCGGTTGTCATGGCCACCCGCCTTCCCTCTGTTAGGCTGTATGTTTTATTTCTATCCGTGGGTTAGCAGAGGATGCGCGGGGGGGAACCTGGGTGGATTTCGGGGCGGGTTGCGGGGGGGGGAGCATGTGGGGGGCAAGGGAGGGGAGAGAGGGGAAGGGGGGGTGGGGTCTGCTGTTTGGGTGGGTGGCTAACGGTGAGTACAATTATGTCGACATAGCTGATGCCTAGCTTTTGACATATGATATGCATGTGATAATACAGTGTCGATCCGGCAAGACACAGACCGCAACTGGTGTTACAGGAACCTGCTGGTTCTTTCTTAGCGCCTTCGTTTCCGCACTGTTCTCGGTCTGTTGGTTGGAGTGGTAGGAGTTGGAGGCAAGCTCCGGATTCAGCGAGTCTTGTAGTGCTTCTGTTTAGGTTAGTAAGGGGGGGGGATAGGGGAGTGCGGGGAGGGGGGGGGGAAAGGGGAGGGGGGGTTACAGGTAGACTGAGGGGGGAGAGGGAAATGTAGGGGGGAGTGGGGGCAGGAGGGAAACGGGTAGGGATGGGGTAGGGGGTGTGCTTCTATAAACTCCTAGCAATTTTGAACTTGTAGGGATGGGGGATAGCTAGTGTCACTCTCGCTTCAGTCCTTACGCACAGCTTAGTGTCATCTATTAGGTTGTAAGGACTCTGAGGACTCAGGGATTGCCTGCGTATGGGGAGTTGTTCCAGGGAACGCAGATGCCACACTTGTAAGGGTAACGTACTTACAGTTTCGGGGGGGGCGATGCCCTACCTGGTGTGGACCTGTGTGCCGGCCTCTCATAGGGCTGATTGCCCTGAGGTGCCGGCTGCTGTTGCTCGGGGGTTGGTGAGGAGTGGGGGCGACGGGGGTAGAGGGGGCCATGGGGTTCCCCATCGAACCTTGCTCCTCCTGTAAGATTCTCTTCCCTCCCCCCTCCCGCAAGAGTGAGCCCCACCCCCTCCCAAATAGAAGGCCTCTTTAATACGGCTCCGGCTGACAGCCTTGTGTCGGTCTTGCGGCCGGCTCCTCTTGGGCGGATGAGCAGCCTTTCATGGTGGACACTCCGGCTTGGCAGGCGGTCTTCTTTATTCTCTGCAGCAGGCAGGTACGGCGTCTCCCTCTGTTATGCTTGATCCTCGTTGTGGCTGGGTTTCTAGTAGTCGCTCTGGTTTATGGGCAGGTATCTTGCTGAGTCCTCGTGTGGCGTTTTTGTGACACTATAGCGCTGAAACTGGGAGAACAGACAACAGAAAGATACGTTTATTATGTCTTTATTTTCTTTGTTTTCGACCTGTGAGGCACTCTGAGGTCCTCACTGAGGGACCCTCATTCTCCTGTTCGTGGGAGTCAGGTGGATCAGCATTCCACGATGGGGGGGGAGACAGGCCCACTGCTTTCGCCAGTCTGGACATCTCAGTCGGGTGTCTAATGACGTGTCTTCTCATTTCTGATGATTATTAGTTTAAATGGGAACCCCCATTTGTACTTGATACCTTTGTCTCTGAGGAGGGTGGTCAGGGGTTTTAAGTCCATCCGCTTGTTGATAGTTTGCTTTGCTAAATCATTATAGATTTGCATATGGTCATCTTGGTAAGTGAGCGGGTCTTTTTTCCTGCAGGCTGTCATAAGCTTCTCTTTGGTGGTGTAGTGGTGTAGCGGTGTAGCGGTGTAGCCTGACTATGGTGTCCCTGGTCTTATTTGGGTCGTCTGACCTTAGCCCGAGGGCGCGATGGGCCCTATCCATCTCAAAGTCCTTTTTGTCCAGGTCTGCGCAAAGAGAGGAGAAGAGCCCTAAGAGGTATGGCTGTAGTTTATCTGACTGGATCGTCTCTGGAATTCCGCGGATCCGCAGGTTCTGTCGTCTCTCGCGGTTTTCCTGGTCCTCGAGGTTATCTTTCAGATATCTAATCTCCATTCCAATACGTAAGATTTCATTGTCTGCATCTGTTTGTGTCTGGAGAGATTCCGCCATTTTAGTTTCTAGTGTTGTCGTCCGTTCAGCGAGGCCTGCTATTTCGTGCCTCAGTTCTGTTACGGCAGCCTTCAGGTCTTGCTGTATAGAAGTGTGCAGTTTGTCTAGCATGCCCTTCATCAAGTCTTGCATGAATTCCCTTGTTGGGATAGTCTCTGGGCTTTGCGCTCGCTCCCTTTGTTCTTGGGCTGCGGCCTGCTGCTTAGGGCCTCGTGTGTTCGTTGGCCCGGCGCCATCTTGGTTTCTCGGGGTAGGTTCCGAGCTCCGCTGAGATGGCGGAAAATTTTTTAATGAGCCCTGGCCGGGCGGCGCTTTTTGCTTCGCAGCCATTGCGGGGTGTTTATTCTGCTAGGGGTTATGTTTTTGGGGTCGGGTGGTGGGGTGAGGGGCGCTTGTATAGCGGTCTATGCGCGCGGGCCGGCGGAGCTCAGCTCTCACACGTCCATCTTATCTGGCTTTGTTTTTTTATTTTCTGTTTATTTAATTATTTATTTTCCTGTGGGGGGCTGTGTCTTTAAATCAGACCTGCGGCGGCCATCTTGGATGTAGCCGACACACAGGCTGAAACGCAGGGAGCCAGGCAGCACTATTCCCCGCTGGGGGGGGGGGGGGCTCAGGTATCACTTGGCCAGGTTTCCCCACTCTCCCTGCGGTCAGCTGTCCGGTCGTCTCTGGGGAGCCTCCCCGTCTGTTATGCCACTATGTTATGCCACTATTCCCTGCGTGTGAGCCAGGCGGCCATCTTAGGTGGTGCTGCTCCTCCACGCCGGGGCTCAATCGGGACTGGAGGGGTACTCTCGGCCTCGTCTCCCCCGGCCCACGGCTCTGCTCACCTCTGTGGGGCTTCCTCCTCTCCCCTCTGGGACCCTGCCGTGTCACTCACCCCCTCGGGGAATCCGCGCTTCTCCCTGCATGAGCCTCCGCAGCCGAGTCAAGATGGCCGCTCCGCCTTCCCCCTCGGTTCCCTCCCGAGCACTCGAGATCGCCACTGGTGCTGGCGAGTCTCCTACCGGCTGGTAAGCTGCTCCGGGATCTGTCTGCTGTGATAATCTTTTGCGGGGAAGCGGAGAGGGGGGGGGGGCTGGGCGGTTTTGTCGGGGGCCGCGCTGAACCTTTCAGCTCCACAGAGTCTCCCTGTCACGCACGGGCCTCAGCAGCTTCTTTTACTCACTTTATTTTCTGCTCCCTTGTTCTGTATATTTGGGGGGCTTAGCAATGTCCAATTTCGTTATTGTTTGTGTTAAAATCACCCCCGTCTCCTGCTGTCTTATAGTGTGGTGTTTGAAATTTATTTTGGCCAGATTGATGTTCGCTATTTCTTTGTTTGAAGTTTTGTCTGCAGGAGCTTAAGACAGACACAGCCTTTGCAGTTAGACTCCAGGCCACGCCCAGGTTCTGATAGATTTAAGTTGAGGGCTTCTGACTTATCACTGTTAATTTTGTATCCTGATATTTTGCCAAATTCCTTTAATTCTTTGTGTAAGTTGGGAAGGGAGATCTGGGGCTGCGTTAATGTTAATATGATATCGTCTGCGAACAATGAGACTTTATAGTTTATTCCGCCAATTGGTACCCCCTGTATATTTATATTGTCTCGTATTTTAGACGCTAGTGGTTCGATTGTTAGGGCGAAGAGGAGGGGGGACAAAGGGCATCCCTGTCTCGTTCCATTTTTCATTTCAAATTTTTTTGCTGTACCCCCCGGGAGTTTCACCACTGCAGACGGGCAGCAGTACAGCGCTCGGACTCCCGCTAGATACGCATCTTTTAAGCCGAATTTCTGCATTGTTTTGTCAAGAAATAGCCAATCAATTCTATCGAACGTCTTCTCTGCGTCCAGCCTTAACAGAACCGCTTTGGTAGCTGTGAGGTGGGCATGATCAAATATATTTATAATTTTGCGGGTGTTGTCTGAGGCTTGTCTGCCAGATACAAACCCCACCTGGTCGTTGTGAATTAATCTCGGTAGGATGGGATTCAGTCTATTTGCCAGGATTTTGCTGTATAGCTTAAGATCGTTATTTAGTAGGGAGATTAGTCGGTAGCTCCCACATAGCAGTGGGTCCCTACCCTCTTTGTGGATGATGGCGAGATTGGCCTGGGTCATTGATGGGGGGATTGGGCTGCCCTCCATGAATGAATTGAATAAGCTGAGTAGGTGTTTAGTTAGGATCGGGGAGAATCTTTTGTAATAAACATTGGAGAAGCCGTCGGGGCCAGGGGCTTTTGAGATATTTTTTTTTGTTTCAATTTTTTTATTGTTTTATCAGGGTACACAACAGATAGTAAACTTTGTTGTACATAGATTGGATAAACATTGATATTTGCATATATTAATAAAAACATCCGTATTCCGTTTTCTTTATTCAGATAGGTGTTTATCTAAATGTTTGTATGTCTGAATGCTCGTACGTTTCTGCTGTTATGGTTCTAACTAGGAAGCTGCCGCTTCCGTGTGTCCTGTTTTTAGTAGTATAGTAGAGAAAAGAAAAGGTGGAGAGCAGAGAAAGAGAGAGGAGAGAAAAAAGAAGGGAGATAAGGGGGGGGGGGAGAGGTGCTGCGGGATGGCGTCCAGTTTTGTATATATCCTGCCTTTTCCTTTAGGAATTTATTATGTACCTGACCAAATTTCCCATGTCTTATGGAACTTATCCATCTTTTGGGTCAGTTTTGCCGTAAGAAGTTCCATTGTCTTTATTTCTCGCATTCTGCGGAGTACGGTCTGTTTAGCAGGGGCATTCACCTTCTTCCACGCTGCAGCAACGGAACAACGTGCCGCCGTGAGCACATGGCTCACCATCTTACTCTCTGCTGTGTCTAATTCGTCAATTGGCTTGGCCAGCACCATGGTCAGCGGGTCCACCTCAATCTCTACCCCCAGGTACTCTCGGATTAGTGTTTGAATCATAACCCAGAACACCTGAGTCTTGGGGCAGTTCCACCAGATATGAGCCATGTCTCCTCTTTGCCCGCAACCCCTCCAACACAAATCTGGGGTCCCGGGGAAGATCTGGCTCAACCTATTCGGGGTTAGGTACCAGTAAAATATAATTTTATAGATGTTCTCTTTAATGGTAGTACAAATCGATGTTTTGGATGCTGCCTCCCAGATATCCTCCCAGTCTTCTCTATCAATCTCTATATTTAAATCCTCCGCCCATTTGGACATATACCTGTGTTGGGAAAAGCCTGTTGATCGCGCCAGGCCCAGATATATTTCCCAGATCAATCCTTTAGCATAGTACCCTTTCCTGCACAGTCGTTCAAAATTTGTTAGCTGCTGGAAAGCCTTATCTTTGGATACTGTTTGCAGGTAGTGCCTGATTTGTAAAAAGCCAAATATTGGGAGGTTTGTCGTTTGATATTTTTTTTCCAGTTCTTGGGTCAGCAAGAGCCTACCTTGCCCAGAGAAATCCTCTGCTATCATCATCTTCAGCTGTTTAAATTTACTGAGTCTCTGTGGGAACCCGCCGGGGGGAAATTCTGGGTTATCGAATATGGGTGTTAATAGGGAGGGGTGAGCCGTCAAGCCATATTTGTCTTTATTTTTGGTCCATACTCTCCATGTACATTTCATTGCTCCCAGTTTTAATGTTTCCGAGAGGATCTCTCTACCCCGCACAGTCCATAGGGTGGCCGGGAGTGAGAGGGGTCTCGCGTAGGAAAACTCTATCCCTGTCCAACAGCTTGTAGTTGGGTCATTGTTCCACATTATCACTTGTTTCAGTTGGGCCGCCAAATAATATTTAATGATATCTGGGACTGCCAAGCCTCCACATTCTTTTGGTGCTAACATTATGGTTCTAGCTACACTGGCGACACACTTTATTCGAGCTCGGCTAGTCCCACGAAGTCGGGTATACCCGGGTGTATTGAGGTTTGTGACTGTTTTCTGCCCGAGTGCATTGAGGTATTTTCCAGGCAGGGATTGAAGCATTTTATTCCCGCTGGCTGCAATACTGCACAGTATATATATATATATACTGCATTACAATTCATGAATTTATGCCATCTGGTAGACACGCGATGCATTGCAGCCTATTAAATCCTAATCATTATCATTTAACAGATCAGCCGCCCGTCAGCCAGGCATGAACCCAGGCTGGGAAGGCAAACGCAACGGGGCTTGTCAGAGGTGAGGAGCGGCGCATTCCAGGTATCTGCCAGGTACATACTGGGTATTTGCTCGAATAAAGTGTGTCGGTGCAGTACTCTTGGTCTTTTGTTTTGCCAAATGAATTGAAAAATTCTGTTTTGTATATTCTTTAATTCCGACATTGGGATATCAATTGGGAGAGTCTGGAAGTAATACAGAAGTCTTGGCAGGATATTCATTTTGACCGTAGCTATTCTGCCTAACCAAGATATCTGGTATTCATTCCAGCTCTGTAAGTTTTTTTTTAGCCTCTCAAATAGGGGCGGATAGTTATATTGAAATAGTGATTTGTACTCCCGTGTTATTCGGATTCCCAAGTATTTGATTTTCGTGGAACTCCACTTATAATTAAAATTTAATTGTAGCAGTTTGGCCTCGGGATTAGGTAGAGATATATTTAATGCTTCCGACTTATCCATATTGATTTTATACCCCGAGATTTTGCTAAATGTATCTAATTGTGAATGTAAATTCGGGAGTGAAGTCAAGGGGTTGGCTAGAGTTAGGATAATGTCGTCAGCAAAAAGGGATATCTTGTAATCCGTATCTCCAATTGTAATGCCACTTATATTGTTGTCCTCTCTGATTGTTGTTGCCAAGGGTTCTATAGAGAGGGCAAACAGAAGTGGAGACAAGGGACATCCCTGTCTAGTACCATTCCTAATGTTTATAGGGTTCGAGTTTCCTCCTGGGAGTTTCACTACAGCCGTGGGAGTTTTATAGAGGGCTCTAACCCCCTCAAGATATGGGCCCTTAAATACGAATTTAATTAATGTTTGGTCTAAAAATTCCCATCTGATCCTGTCAAACGCCTTTTCCGCGTCTAAACGTAAGAGGATGGCTTTCGTGGATGAGAGATGTACATGGTCGATTATGTTTATAATTTTTCTCGTATTATCTGAGGCTTGTCTGCCTGAAATAAATACGACTTGGTCCTTGTGGATCAGGCCTGGGAGAATGGGAGTTAGTCTGTTAGCTAGGATTTTGCTATAAAGTTTTAGGTCCGAATTAAGGAGGACTATGGGGCGATAATTACCACACTGTAGTGGGTCTCTCCCTTCCTTTGGTATGAGTGCCAAATTCGCTCTAGACATAGAAGCGGGGATAGCCGTTCCCTCCAGAAACTCATTAAACATATCCAGGAGATGAAGTGCCAAGATCAATTTAAATTTTTTATAGTCTTGATTGGAAAACCCATCCGGGCCTGGCGTTTTACTAGGTTTTAGTTGTGAGATGGCTTCTAGTAAATCATCCTGCGCGATTTCTTTATTTAGCTCTAGTAAGTCAGCTTCTGAAAGGCTTGGAAGGTTACATGACGCTAGGTACTTAGTAATAGCTTTTGCATTTGAGGAGCTGTTTTGGGGGAAGTTCAAATTATATAGTTTGGAGTAGAAGTCTGAGAATGTGGCCGTTATCTGTTTTTCACAATATGTTTTGATGCCCGTCTTTGTTTGTATGACGGATATTTGGGATTTGGTTCTCAGACCTCTTAATTTAGATGCTAATAACCGGTCGGCCTTATTTCCTTTGTCATAATATTTCTGCTTTGTCCACCTCAGCGCCCTCTCCACTTCATCTATTTGTATCTGCCTGAAATCAGATCTAGCCTTGTCCAGTACTTTGCGTAGTTGTTTTGAGGGATTAGCTTTATGTTTATGTTCTAGGAGTTTAACTTTCTCCGCTAATTCGTCGTACAATTTCTGTTTTTGCTTTTTCTTATATGATGCTATGGAAATTATATTCCCTCGAATCGTGGCCGTATGGGCCTCCCATAGCATCGCTGATGACTTTACAGAGCCCTTGTTCAGCGCAAAATATTCTCTGAGCTTTTGCTTAATCTCTATCTCTACATCTATTTGGTTTAACAGAATCGTTTAGTTTCCAATTATATTGATTATATTTATAGAAGGGGAGGGAGAGCGTCAGCGAGACCGGAGCGTGGTCCGACCATGTTATAGAACCTATGTCCGACAGGGAGGTTGCCTGAAAGATATCTTTAGTACCCAGAAAATAATCAATCCTTGAATAGGTCTGGTGCGGGGGAGAAAAATACAAATAGTCCCTCTGGCCCTGATGCTGCGCCCGCCAAATATCTATCAGCGAAAACTCTTTCAGTATGTTCTGAAACCTTTTGGCATTTGTGGTCGTAATGCGTGGGTGGGGAGTACCCAGTGGGCTTGTCCTATCTTGATCAGGTGCTACAACCATATTAAAATCTCCTGCTATCAATAGCGTAGTTCTAGGTTGGGGGGCTAGCTTGTCACATAGATCTCTCAAAAAGTCAGCTTGACCCTCATTTGGGGCGTATACAGTATATTAACAAGGGTAATCTCCACATCTGATAGTGTGCCTTGCAGAATGAGGAATCTACCTTCTGGGTCTATGGTCTGTTTTTGAAGTGTGAATTTGACATTTTGTCTAAATAAGATGGCTACCCCTTTTTTTTTTAGTGGAGCAAGATGCATAATATGCCTGGGGGTAGTATCTCTGAAAGGTGTTAGGGGGCGATATCGTATTAAAGTGCGTTTCTTGTAAGAATAGCACATCTCCTTTTGTTTTTTTTAATTCTTGTAAGGCGAGCTTTCTTTTGATTGCTGAGTTAAGTCCCCTAACATTTAGGGACACTAGTTTAAGTGTTGTATTTGGAGCCATTTTCGGAGCCATCCAGCAAACAGCTCCGGGGCTTTCCGGATACAGTCGGGTCCCCTCTTTCCCATAAGCTTTAGGCTCTGCGTTCAAATCCTTTCACCAGGTCAAAGGGGTCTCCACTTCTTTGCTGCGCTGGGATGTGTAGATCCTTGTAGCTCCAGGGGCATGCGCCCTCTTTGTGGACAGGTAGGTATGTGTTCCCCGCCGGGGGCAGACCAGCTTTATTCATCTCGTATGTGTCTCAGAAGCTCGTAAGGGGGGGGGGGGCAATAGGTCGTCCAAACATATAAATTTTGCCGGGAGTAGTCTTTTCCTCTCCAGGTGACATTTCTCAGTCCTCACCTGCCTGGTTACGTTGGGTGGCTATTCTCTGAGAGGAGCGTGGTCCTCTCTCTGTTGGCCTGTGATCTGGGTCTCCGTCCGTATCTTCAGGGGCAATTCCACCTCCATTCTTGTGGGGGACACCGAGCCCCTTTAGGAATCTTGGTATCTCTTCCGGGTAGGAAAGGGTGTGGAATTTGCCTCCAGCCTGGGCCACAATTTTAAAAGGGAATCCCCAGCGATATTTAATCTTGTTGTCCCTTAATTTTAATGTGAGGGGTCTGAGCTCTCTCCTGCGGTCTACTGTACGTTTTGAGAGATCACTGTATATCTCAATATGTACATTCCGGAACTGGATGTGTCCTTTCTCCCTGCTCGCCGTCAGTATTTTCTCCTTTGTGGAGTAATAATGGAACCTGACCAGTATATCTCTGGTCCTCTTGGGGTCCATGTACCTAGGTCCGAGGGCCCTATGGGCTCTGTCCATCTGTAGCTTTTAAGGAGTTAGGTCAGGTACCAGATGAATAAAGAGGTCTGATAGGTATGTGCTCCATCCCAATTCTGGGTGCAATTACCAGGATCCCCCCCTCAGTCCACTCCCTGTAGTAACATAAGCACTTTATTCATGCTATATATTCTATTAGCCTGTGTGCAGTTATCTGGGATCTGTGGAAGATTAACATCTTGTCTTCCTGTTTACTTGCCTGATAGGTATGTGTGCAGCTGTTCAGTCTCCACTGTTTCTGGGACATACCTCAGTCTCAAGTTCTGCCGCCGATCGCGGTTTTCCTGGTCCTCGGCACTTTCCTTGAGCCCTCTGATCTCCCAGTGCAGGCGGTTGATCTCGTCCTCCGCGGAGAACTGAGCCTGCTCCAGTGTTTCCACTGTGTTTGCCAGCCCATCTGTTTTGGCCGTTAGGAGATTCAAGTCCGCCCTTAGGGTGTTAATGGCTTTACCCAAATCATCCCGAAACTCCTTCCTCATTCTGGAGATTCAAGTCCGCCCTTAGGGTGTTAATGGCTTTACCCAAATCATCCCGAAACTCCTTCCTCATTCTGGTGAAGAGGTTTTCTAAATATGTTTTGTTCACATCTACAGTATGTTTTCAATTACCTGCTCGTGCGCCCCGCTCGGGCCCTCCAGCGTGTCGGCTGAGCCGCCATCTTGGGAGGTCTCGCAACTCCCCGCGGTCCGCTGGCTTTGTGGGAAGTAGCTCGTCACTGACTGCTGAGCTGCCTTCTTATTTTTGCCGCTCATGCTGGCTACCTTCCCCTCCGCTTGTATGTATTTATTGGGGGGGTTTAGATGTAGAGATGCCGCAGGAACTGTGGGGTCTTTTTAGTGCAGTAAGATAGGATTGTTTGTTTAGTCTAGTACAGCTTGTCTGGGTAGATATGGGGTTATTGGACCCAGGGGTTCTGGCCTTAGGGCTGTGTTTCTGACCTGCAGGTCGTTCTCTCTGAGGCACCTTTGTGTGGTGGTGGTGCTTCCACGTGGTGGTGCTCCCCCAAGATGGCCGCCACCTCCCTCACCACGCTACTGAGGCCTATGGCTCCCTTCACTAGTGGGTCCCCTCCCGGTGTTCTTCACTCCCAGCAGGGCCCTAGGTCAGGTTTGTACCTTTTATTTACGTGTGCCGTCCTGGGGGGGGGGAGCTGGACCCGTAACGGGGGGTCTCCGCTCGCGCCTTTCCTCACGGCCTCAGGCGGCCACAGCGGGTGCATCTCTTACCCCACAGGGGGTCGGGGGTTCCGTCCCCGATCACCGCTGATTCCCCTCTATTCTTGGCTCCTCGGGGCGTGCGGAGTCCCGTCGCCTCTCGTCTCCGGAGTCTCTCCGTCAGATTTGAATTTTGCGGGCTGCAGAGGGGAAAGTCCCGCACCAGGGGCAGGGGGTGTCCGACACAGCTCTCCGGGACGCCGGAGCCAGCCACTTCGGAGCCCAGCTAGTCACCGGAGCAAAGTCTTTGGGGGTTCACTTAGGGATTCCTCCGCTTCTCCTGATTATTTTATTATTTAATATGCTTCGTTAGTGCTATTCATTCAGAGGGGGTCGGGAGCGTCTCTTTCAAGCTGCCATTCCCCTTGACGTCACCGGAAGTCTCCGGCTTTTGAGATTTTTAATGTTTTTATTGCGTCCGCCAGCTCTTTTTGGGTAATTTTTGCGTTAAGCATTTGATTCTCCTCCTCTGTCAGTGTTGGTAGGAGGCAATCGGACAGGTAATTACTAATAGGTTCAGTGGCTGGTGTCCCCGTGTTCCCACCCTGAGCCTTGAGGTTATAAAGTTTAATATAAAATGCGGTAAATTCCTCCGCTATTTTCTGTTCGTTATAGATTATTTCTCACGATTAATTTTTTATCGCTGTGATCTGGGAACGCTTCTGTATACCTCTTAGTTTGCTCGCCAAAAGTCTGTCAGACTTATTGCTCTTGTCATAGTATTTCTGACAAGTCCATGTAAGAGCTTTTTCTACTTCTTCCATTTGGGCTTGTTTTAGCTCATTCCTGGCTGCGGTCAAGGTTTTATAAATCTTTTTCGAGGGGTTGGGTTTGTGCTGTTGTTCCAGCTTAATTATTTTAGTTGTAACAACTAGTGACATACCGCTCACCTCAATATTGAATACCAACTCTATGATAGGGATGACAGACATACATATATAAGGAGACAAAGGATGCTCCTAAAAAGATCCCACTTTAATGCACAGCAAAGCCGAAAATAGTCCACAGGTATAGTAACCCACTAGAGTAATGGTAAGGCTATAAGGGTACAATTAAGTAACCGCTCCCAACACTGTGGGAGGACAGTTACCACTAAAATGCCCTAGGGCAAAAATAATAAATGATTTATTGATATTCAGAAGTCGACGCAGTAACACACACTCAAAATAACCATAAAAACAATTAAAACATAAATCACGGGTGAGGCAGGGTAAGGGGATATTATTATAAGATGAATTCCCAAATATTAGTGTATGTCCCCTTACCAGTACCAGGTGGTAGTGTGAGACACAATGGTAAATACAAATGATAGGCAATAGAGAATGCTAGAGCCTCTGGTCTCAGGGTATGGTGGAGGTTGCACTAATCATTGCATGCTGTGATTGATCTGCTCAGTATCAATAGTTGGATATCACACTGACAGTAGGTAGTGATGCATGCAGAGTAGTGAATGCAAATAAATGTGCCACTGTCATATATCACAAAACCTATATAGGTACTAGGTCACATGATCAATGATTCAGTAAATCATTAGTGCACATTATACCACATTATATAAATGAACCGCGGCATGTTCATCAAAAACCGGACCTGATATATGCATAAACTACCTCTGCTAGGCAGTTAACAACTCGAACAACCCCACACAAACTACCAGGAACAGTCTCACCCGTGACTCCTCCTACACGACGTCAACGTGGTGACGTCATGCCGACGATCGTTTCGCGCAAAAGGGGCTGGCGCTTTCTCAAGGTTCAGCCCCACCCGTGATTTATGTTTTAATTGTTTTTATGGTTATTTTGAGTGTGTGTTACTGCGTCGACTTCTGAATATCAATAAATCATTTATTATTTTTGCCCTAGGGCATTTTAGTGGTAATTGTCCTCCCACAGTGTTGGGAGCGGTTACTTAATTGTACCCTTATAGCCTTACCATTACTCTAGTGGGTTACTATACCTGTGGACTATTTTCGGCTTTGCTGTGCATTAAAGTGGGATCTTTTTAGGAGCATTCTTTGTCTCCTTATATATGTATAATTATTTTAGTTGTCAGATCTGTTATTAATTTCACCTTGGCCTTTCTGTGGGATGCAATTGAAATAAAAGTTCCCCTAATTGCTGCCCTATGGGCTTCCCACAGAACCGCCGGAGAGTCTACTATGCCCCAGTTGAGAGTGAAGTACTCCCTAAGAGCCTTTTTAATTTCTTTTTCTACCTCCGGGTGGTTCAGTAGGGAGTCGTTCAGCTTCCAAGTGTAGGCGGTTAATTTATGAAATGGGGTGGATAGGGTTAATGTGATGGGGGCGTGATCTGACCATGTAATGGGGCCTAAGTCCGAATTTGTGCAGGCTTCCAGGATATATTTGGTAGCAAAAAAATAGTCTATATGAGAGTATGACTGGTGGGGTGCGGAATAGAATGTGTAATCTTTTTGGCCCTGGTGTTGGATTCTCCAGATGTCCATTAAGGAATATTCCTTGGTGATTGTTTTAAATTGTTTCTCCATCCTCTGAGGTGGAGCTCTGTGTTGGCCTTGTTGGCCTGAGGTTCTGTCCTCCGCAGAGTTTATGGCCAAATTAAAGTCTCCGCCCACAATCAACGAAGATAGGTAGGTAGGGTCAACCTTTTCTAACACTGCTTTCAGGAATTCTGTTTGATTATCATTTGGCGCGTAGATGTTGATCAGAGCGACCGGCGAGCCAGCCAGTGAGCCATATACCATTAGAAATCTACCCTCTGGGTCTGAAGTGGTTTTGGTGATATTGAATGGGGTTCCTTGTCGGAGCAGGATCGCTACTCCCCGCTTTTTACTGTTAAATGACGAGAAGAAACCCGTAGGGAATACATTGCTAATCAATTTGGGCAGCTCTTGGGATGTAAAGTGCGTCTCTTGGAGGAAGATGATATCTCCCTTGGACTTTTTCAGCTCTTGGAGTGCCAGTCGTCTTTTTCTATTATTATTCAGGCCCTTTACGTTTAGTGATACAAGTTTAATTGCAGACTGACTAGCCATTTGGGCGAGAGAGTTTAGTGTCCATCGGGGTCTCGCCCTTCCCACCGGGGAGATCCTGGTTCGTTGGTTCAGAGAACCTTTTTAACGCTTCTTGATGGTGCTGTTTGAGTATGGGTGTCAGGCCCGCCCGACGAGGGGTTGGGTGGGAGGAGGGCAGGGAAGGTCGAGAGGGGGGGAAGAATAGGCTGCTGGGACAGGGTCAGCAGCAAGAGGCAAAGTGGGACGAGGTCAGCTAAGGACCTCCAATAAGTACGGCTGGGATTGGCTACCGGCATTTGGGCTTAAGGCCCAATGGGGGGGGGAATCCGATGGTTCAGGCATGGGCGTGCAGGGAAGGTGCGGACCCTTGTACTTGCTTAGTGTAAGCTCTACCTTAGTTTAAGAGGGGGGGGAGGGGGGAAATGGGAGGGGGGGAAAGGGGTCAAAGGGACGCAGGTCCCGAAACGCGTCAGAGTTACTATGTACTCCTTTTGACCACTTAATAAACCTTTTTATATCCGATACTGGTTTGCAGCCCCCATTGTTTGCACGTTGTGCTCCGCCACTGTACCCTATGGGACTACTCTCTGCAATTACATCTGGCATGACGCACCCACTAATCAAGGACTGAGCTGTGCTTCAAAGGAGTTCCTCACATTGATCGTTTGATTGGTATGTACTTTTGTTTTGCTGGGGGTCTATACAGGACCTTTATGGTATATATAGAGATCTGTGTTAGCCGTCCAGCGTAACTAGTACACTCCTATGTTTATATCATCCTAATGAGTCTCCTTAGCTCTTATACATGCTCTAATGCCTTGGTTACATATTTTATTACTCTGAATATGCATGTACTGTATGTTCCTAGGACAGCAGAGCCCTGAATATTGGGATAATATCCCTCACCTACTACGGTCAAGCTTATAGGTTTTGGACATGGGGAAGGCGTGGGGAGGGGAGGGAAAACTCCTAGCATAGCCATAACATGGAGATCTTTCTGACAATCCTTAAAACCAGTGTAATAAACGTGAGAACAACTCTTAACAAGCTCAGTACATGAAAAGCATTATAACCTCTCTTTTTGTCAGTCG
Organism: Ascaphus truei; assembly: GCF_040206685.1. NCBI lineage: Eukaryota > Metazoa > Chordata > Amphibia > Anura > Ascaphidae > Ascaphus > Ascaphus truei. The sequence continues at coordinate 178,569,941 of NC_134486.1, read as the reverse complement.
GTCAAGCTTATAGGTTTTGGACCTGGGAAAAGGGGGGGAGATGGGGGGGTGGGGAGATAGGGGGGAGGGGGAGACCTGGGTTGACAGGTAACACAACAGCACATTGCATTAATGTTTTTAGGTATCATGCTGAACATAAATGGAATACTTCCTACGCTTGCTGGTCGGGGAAGAGGGGGGGAGGGATGGGGCTCTTACATTTAGTGAAGTTAATATCCGAGGATCCTTATGACATTTCTATTTGATCTATGTGGCCCGCCATGTGCCTTCCTCAGAGGGTTTGACAACGTATTTTATTACTGCAGGCAGCATCATTAGTATGGGGCCGTGCGGCCATATCTTCTGCGGCGGAAGGGCAGGCTTATGGGCTTTGGAGCGTGAGGGGGGGAGGGGGAAGGAGGGGGAGAGAAAAGGGAGTACATTACTGCACCGACACACTTTATTCGAGCAAATACCCGGTATGTACCTGGCAGATACCTGGAATGCGCCACTCCTAACCTCTGACAAGCCCCGTTGCATTTGCCTTCCCAGCCTGGGTTCATGCCTGGCTGATGGGCGGCTGATCTGTTAAATGATAATGATTAGGATTTAATAGGCTGCAATGCTTCGCGTGTCTACCAGATGGCATAAATTCATGAATTGTAATGCAGTTTATATATATATACTGTGCAGTATTGCAGCCAGCGGGAATAAAATGCTTCAATCCCTGCTTGGAAAATAACTCAATGTACTCGGGCAGAAAACAGTCACAAACCTCAATACACCCGGGTATACCCGAATTCGTGGGACTAGCCAAGCTCGAATAAAGTGTGTCGCCAGTGTATATTATAACACATACAACTTTTCTCAACTTCAACATTCATCAACTGAGGAACAGGTTTTTTTTTTTTTACATAACTCAACTGTGGCATAGGGACGGCTTAGCACTAGATCCATGTGGCCAGCTAATCTAGACTGCCAGTTACTGTAATAGTGTCACTGACGCTGCTTCCATTATCGAAGTCATTTGGGCTTCCTGTCTTGTGCAGGGCTCATTAGGCAGCTTCCCAGTTAACTAGTATTTCCTAGTCCGGGGGGGTGGGGAGGGTAGCAACAGTCGTACGAACCGAGCCTGGGGTCCATAGTCCTGTACCCGGGCCTTAGACAGATTACATTTTGCTACTTACAGTTAGTAGATCGCAGTGCTGTTGTCGGTGCATCGCACTCCCCTCCTATTCCCCCCGCTAACCCCTAAAGCCCAGCCGGACCTCAGCACTCTTCAACTGCCATTCGGTCAGCGTCAAAAGTTATAGTAGCTTCAGCTGTGGGTTGCCTCCGATTGTCAGGGGTCGGATTCTGAAGCTATGCGTCTGGCTGGGTCTGGTGTGGTTCTTGAGCCGGCATGTGCTCCCGTCTTCGCTGTGGACTACGGTGCTTCTCATCTGTTCTTAGACTGCCTTGGCGCCGCCGTTCTCCTCGCGGGACGGGTGCTGCGTGGTTCCGCGTCCTCCCGGTGCGGTGGGTCTTGTAGTTGCTCCGTTGTCCAGGAAAGCAGCGGGGTCAGACCAAGGGCTTTCACGAATGGGGCCATGTCCTCAGGGCGGCGGATGGTTAGGAATTTGCCGTCATAGCTTACCGTAAGCTTGAACGGAAAGCCCCAGCGGTACTTCACCTCCTCCCGGAGGAATGAGGTCAAGGGCTTCATTTCTCTCCTTCGGTCGACTGTTATCCGTGACAGGTCGTTGAAAATTTGGAGAGTTTCATTTTGGAAAGGTAGTGACTCTTTCCCTCTGCAGGCGGTGATGATCTTCTCCTTTACTGTATAGCTGTGTAATCTTATGATTACATTGCGTCGCCGGTTGGGATCTTCTGATCTGGGAGCTACCGCCCGGTGGGCCCTATCCATCTCTAGGTCCATGTCCTCTAGCGGGCCGCAGAGCGATGTGAACAGTTCCGCAAGATAGGGACGAAGCTGGCCAGGTAAGACCGTCTCCGGTACATTTCTTATGCGCAGATTCTGGCGCCTGTCCCTATTTTCTTGGTCTTTCTGCCCGTCTTTGAGACGGGAGATCTCCTCTCCTAGCCGGATGATTTCTTCCTCGGCTGCTGTTTGTCTTGCCAGGGACTCCTCCAGTCCACCTTCCAGAGTCGTTGTCCTCTCTGTTAGGCCAGACATCTCCTGTTTAATCTCCGCTACTGCTGCTTTGATTTCTGCCTGCAGGGATGTTTGGAGCTTGACATGCATGGTGGAGAATAGGCTCTCCAGGTAGGATCGGGTGATCGGTTCCTCTATCTCCATTTCAAGAGTTGCATGGGCTTTCGTACCCATATTTAGAGCTGCTTGCGGCTCTTGTGAGCCTCGTGGTCCGCCACCCTCTTGATTTGCTGGACTCTTCTGTGTCGGAGAGAAGAACCGTGACACCGCCGGTGCCGCGGGCTTCTTTGTGTGTTTGGACATGCTCCGATCTCTCCAAGTAATGGGGGTATGTTTTTGAGCCGTGAATTTCTGGTTTGGGAGCGTTATTTATTAAGTTTTAGCCGGTGGGTCCGCGGAGCTCCCCTCCTACACCACCACTCCTGATGACATCATCGGAAACCCATCCCTTTAACACATTTTTAATGGATCATCAACATTCAGTATTGTCATAGACAACTTAGGATCTGGCTGTGTTTTTTTTATTTTTAGGGAAGCTGTGTCTTTAACTGAAACGGGAGGCGGCCATCTTGGATCCAGATGGAACGCAGGCTGAAACACATGAAGATAGCTCCTACTCAGAAAGCTCTTATTCAGACCACAGCTCTGATCAGACCCTCTCTTCACAGTGGGGGCGCAGGCAGGCTCAGGAGGTATCAGGTAGGGCGCAAGAAGGCGAGTTCAGATGGACCTGATGGCTAGGCTGAAGGAAAGCTCAGTATCCTTCTCCCTCTGTCCCAGGACCGTGGCTGCCTTTTTGGGTACTGGGGGCACTTCTTTTGGGGCTAAGGGGGGGGAGACCGCTCCCCGAGTGCACAATCTCACCTTTGTGGTGTTAGGTGAAAGTTCGCTGGCTTTCTGGAGTGGTTTTTTATTTATTAATTTTTGTCGGTGATCTTGTCAGACGGGGCTATCTGGGAGCGCATTCCAGCCCGGCGGCTATTTTAGCCCCCATACAGGACCAAGTTAGCAGAGGCCTCTCACTCCTCGTGCTCACGGTCGCTCCTTCATCGACAACCTCCTTCTGCACCCTGGGAGGGTCCCTGAGCGCTCACTTGCCGTTCCGTTTGTTTTTACTGATTTTTTAATTATTTTCTATCTGGTAACGGCCTATTAGGCTCCCTGTGGCAGAGGAGCTATTCTAGCCTGCGACCGTTTGGTTTGGCTCCTTGGCCACGCCCCATCTATAAGTCACCATTTTTAATTTTAATCGGGTCTGGGTTATCCCCTGGCAATTGAACTAAAACTATCTTGGTCTGATATTATGCCTGGACTCCTAGAAACGAGTCTTTAAATCCAAATTTCTGTTGTACTTTATCTAAGAATACCCAATCTATTCTATCAAACGCCTTTTCTGCGTCAAGACTTGAAGGATGACTTTGGTTCCTGTGAGGTGTATATGATCTACTATATTTATTATTTTCCGGGTGTTATCTGAAGCTTGTCTACTGAACACAAATCCAACCTGGTCGATCGGAATCAGTCTAGGTAGAAAGCCAGCCAATCAGGTATTACAACATCTGGTTGTGCGGTCGACATAGAAGGTGGAATTGGGTTCCTTTACATAAATGAGTTATGATGAAAGGAGTGAGCACTGCAAAAAATCCGGACTGGAGGCGGGTTAAAAAGTAATGAAATTTATTGAGGCATGTAGCCTAAGAAAAATACACTCACAGCACGCTCCTCTGATGCGTTTCGTACCGTAGGCACTTTGTCAAAGAGTGTTGAAACATATACCTGCCCCCTTTAAATATAGGGCAATTCATAATTTGTTAATTCAGTGCATCTGTGTCCCGTCAAGACCCGCCCCCCGCTGACATCACTAAGCACGTCACTGAGGTGGGCAGTACAATTGACAGGGAATACCTTAGTTCTCCGCCCTCCTCTCTCAGTGCTGGCTCTTGGCCGAGAGAGTGGATCAAAGGCATGTAGTGTCTGCCCCGCCCACTCCTGACATCACTGTCAGTGTGTAGAGGGAGCTGGACTGCAGCCAATGCCTGCCCACCTAACCAACCAATCCACAGCACTGAAGAAAGTAAACAAAGGCAAATGGACCTAACAAATGAATAAACATATAACTGCAACAGGGGATGTTTTAAATATATATAAATAGTAAAGATGTTGTAAATTTGACACTTGCATAAGTAACTAATGTTAATGATGAAAACTTGGGTTTAAATACATATCACTATATGTTTAGAACTTAGAACAAGAATGTGACAAAAATGTGTTGAAACCCACCAAAATATATATATATACAAACCACACATAGAAAATATTGAACAATGGTGAAGTGATACTGTACATGACAATGGGAAATAATAGAAATTATAGACTAAAGTAGTAAAATTTCTGGCATTACTGAAATCCCTACTCTCTGATTGGTCAGAATTCCGGGCATTATTCATTTGGTAATGCTGAAATTTTTGACAACTTGCCAACTCACCTCAAAGCAGAGAAGTAGGGGCTCGCGCTGAGAAAAAACCTGGCAAGTTTAAAATTTAACTGCAGCACCTCTGCTCTCCTCACTGATCACATTGAACACGCAGCACAAGCAGCCTCTCTCCCCCTCAGACAGCTGCTAGTGCTGTCAGAAGCTGCTGTGTCCCAACTGGTAACTTTGTTGCTTGCAACAAAGTAATATTTCTCACCACATCTATTGCCTGTGCTACTGTAAGGTAATTTGTATTTCTTTTTATTTAGTTATAGTTAATATCACAGTCCCCCCACTTCTCTCCCACACCCCCCTCCACCCACCTCTCCCCCTCCATTCTCCCCTCACCCCTTTTCTCCCCTCTCTCTCTCTCCCCCCTCACCTCTCTCCCACTCACCTCCCTCTTACCCTCACCACCACTTCTCTCTTCCCCCCTCCTTCACTTTTCTCTCCCCCCCCTCACCTCTCTCTCCCCCCCCCTTCACCTCTCTCTTCCCCCTACACCTCTCTTCTCCCCCCCTACACTTCTCTTCCCCCCTAAACCTCTCTCTCCCACCCCTCAGCCCTCGCATCTTCTACTTTACTACTTTTTCCTTCACAGGTATATACTGTACACTGATAAAAACCAATGACTACAAAAATGTATCTTTTTTTTATGAAAAATTAAAAATGAAAACAAAAGCCTACATTTAGCCTCGGGCCTTCAACTCTTCCAGCCAGGGAATTATTGGCCAGTAATTCCCTGTTCTTCGGGGATTATTACTTAAATAATAAAAAAAAATAGAAAATGAAAGAATTTTATTATAATACATATAACATATTACATTATTGCTGTAAGGGTTATGGAAAGGGGGGTGCTGACGCTGTAAGGGGTATGGAAAATTTGTTACCACGGGGGTGCGGACACTGTAGGGGGTATGGATAATATGTTACAAAATATGTTAAAACGGGGGTGCGGACGCTGTAAGGGGTATGGAAAATGTTACCACGGGTAGGGTGCTGGGGTAGGATGCTGGATCAGCCTGAATGCTGCTTGGTCCTTCTTGGGAACCACTCCCAGTAGTGAGATCCTCAGTTTGGGTAGAGGAGGCTTGGCGAATGGACCCGCCATTCTTCCTTTCTCACCTCCCGCGCAACGTCGCTGTATACCCTAGCCGATTTTCAAATTAAGCCCAAACCCTGATCCTTCTCTGTGCTCAAACAGGATCCTGAACCCCTCGGTAAACCTGGCTGGGAGCAGCCGGGCCGCTTCCCTATTGGGGTAGTTTTTCAGCCATGATGCCAACCAATTGCATCTCAGCCACCCACCCCACTGTGCATCTGCTTTGCCCCAAAGGCGCACAGCCTGATGGGGCTCCCCAAGAGAGGCACCCCTCTGCAAAGGACCAACATGCTAAGGGTTAACATGTGCTTGTTCTCTGTGGTACATCAACCCCACCCACTGGAATGTTAACGAGCCATGAGGACAAAAAGAGCTTTTGTTCACAGCTGCATTGCATCTCAGCCACTCACCCCACTGTGCATCTGCTTTGCCCCAAAGGCGCGCAGCCAAAGGGTGTGAACCGTTTGCTGCCGTTCGTTGATGTTAAAGCTGCTCTATTTCTATCTCAAACTCCTATGCCCTTTATCTCCTGTACCCAATTTTCCAACTCTATCTGTCCTATGACATGTCTGTGAATTCACTGTATAACCTCTGTTCTTTTAATGTAACCATGTATTTTTTTATAACTATGTGCCTAGGACATGCTTGAAAACGAGAGGTATCTCTCAATGTATTACTTCCTGGTAAAACATTTTTTATAAATAAATAAACCTTCCAGCGATTATTGGGGATGGCGCCTTCCTGCTCAGTGAGAAAACCTAACAGCGCTCAAAGGAGATAATAAAGTGATAAGTATAAAGTGACTTAAACAGTGATAAATAAACCAATATTGTGCAGATAAATCGCCAATAAGTGCAATATGTGAAATACAAATAAATGCTGCTCTAAACCCTTAGAAGGATGTTCCACAGGAATCCCTCTTGCTGGAACTTGTGGAAAGGAAAGGGGAGCGCAACTTGTTCGATGGTGAATATGTGGAATAAAAAATGATACAATAGATTATACAATAGTGCAACACAGTCTCTGTAGGAATTACTTCAAACTCAGTTGATCTCTATAAATTCAGAACTCACATTCTTTCATAAGTAAACGAGCATTTAACCCATAATATAGAGAACAAAGTCCTTGGCGCACTATCAAGTGAATAAACCTGATATAATGTTCCTGATTCTGTGTCTGAGAGGAACAGTTCGTAGATTTTCACAGGTGGTCCTCCTGATTTTCTCACGATGGTAGGTATCTGAAATCAAAGAGGACAAGAGACCATTGCGCAGTACTCTCTGGTCGTGGGGATCTCATCCACACCGCTGCTAGCTACTTACATCTAACCAGATGAAGGCAGACCTTGAAAGGTATCTTTAGCTGGTGGTCTCGATCGCTGAAAGGGTTGGATTAGGGTCTTCAGATATATTTCGCCCGCTCCACACAGATCAACCGCAATGCCCAATTGCATATAGGAAAATAAAATTGCCAATGGTGTAGTACAGTACTATTTATTAAAACATTAAAAGATCAAAACAGCTAGTGCACTCACATGCTTGATGACCTTACTACACGTATTACAACGTGCTGTCCGTAGGCTTGAGGGGCTGTGCCGTGGTGTGTATGGAGGCTGGATCCCGCGTGTACCTCTTCCTTGCGGCCGCAACTCAGAGCGCCAGGTCCACCTCAGATGACATCACCGTCCACTGCACCCTCAGCTGGTTCGAGCACGCAGCAATGCGTGCAATCTTAGCTCCACCCTACGCGCGTTTCGTGACTCCTGACGTCACTTCCTCAGGGATATGGAGCTTCAGTGCTAGAATGGGCTATTTAAGCATACAGAATGCCAGATCGAGGGCCCTGATAGGATAATTGATTCTTAAAGGGGCATCTGGCTACGTAAAAATGACTACAGTGCTAGTTATTATGATACACAATTATGACCGTAACACTAACTTATCGCATAATTACAGGTATTCCATAGAACATCCAAAAAATGCAATAATTCTACAGTCAATTATACAATGATGCAGTAAAAATACAGAGAATACAATAAAAAATATAATAACATGCAATACATTTAATAATTAACTTATGCAAAACCTGCTGAAAAGAATTCTACTAAAAATCTACTAAAAAACTATTAGCATGGACCATATATCATGCGGATTGGACTAGAGAACAGAGGATTTCAGAGGAAATTGATGAGATTGGCTAGGGACTGCCTTTATTAGTATTTATACCCAGTCATCTGTCTCTTAGAAAAGATGCCAAATCGAACTCAATATTGAGACCTCTAGGAGTCAATGTTTTTAGGGTATAGATCCAATAGCTTTCTCGCCTGCATATTACATTTATTTTGTCTCCCCCTCTCCAATTTTGTTTGGGGCAATCTATACCTTTGCAAACTAAACCCTCAGGATTTTGATTGTGCTTCACTTTAAAGTGCTTTGAGACACTGTGTCTCAAGACCCCTTTTTTTTTTTTTTTTTTCAACTTTTTATTTTCATCGTTTTCCAAGCATACAGCAGTGTAAAGACATTTTTTGGCCAATATTAGCTAAGGTTGCCACATAACTTGCTGATTCTTTTACACATAACACATCGACTCAGGGGGGAAAGGGTAGTGACACATTAGGGGAGACATGTGGGAGAGAGGGGGAGGGTAACATGAGGGGGGGGGCAGATGTGGGGTAGGGGGGATGGGGAGGGGGTGTTGACCCGTATTCCACGACTTCTTGCAACTCCTTGGAGCTCTCGGCTCATGTTGTGCAGCCCAGTGTAGGGCTGTTCCTTCCACGTCACCTCTTTGATCTGTGTCCGGGGCTCGGACTCCCCCTGTTTCCGTCCGGAACACGTTGAAGGAGAACTCACCTTCCATTATTACAGCCAAATGGTGGCATTGCTCACCCCTGTGATGTCAGTCTGTACCAACCAGAGGAACCAGACTTTTTGGAAATTTGCGCCAGTGGTGTTGACCAAACTAGTCAACGTCTCCATCTGGCAAACGAACCAAATTCTGTTCTGAATCTTTTCTAACGATGGAGTTGTATTTTTCTTCCACAATGCTGCCGTCTCACACCTCACTGCCGTCACAAAATGAGCGATCAATTTGTTCCCCACTCTCGACAGGCCCTCTAGTGGCCGATTCAGGAGAAATAGCCAAGGGTCTAGAGGAATTTCGAGGCCCAAGATCCTTTCCAGCCAATTCTGAATCTGTTCCCATATTGGGCGCAGTCGAGGGCAAGACCACATCATGTGCAGCAGGTCTCCGGGCTCTCCACATTGTCTAGGGCACAAGGTAGGAGTAACCCGCGACAAATTTTGATAATCTAACTGGGGTGAGATACCACCTCATTAACACCTTATATGAGTTCTCCTTCAACGTCGTGCAAATCGATGTTTTTGCTTTCGCCTCGAGTATGTCTGTCCAGTCCTCATCCTCTAAAGTCTCCCCTAAGTCCCTCTCCCAGTGGGTCATGTAGTCAAGACGTGTGTTGGGGCCGGTCCCAGGATCGACGATCTGTCTGTACAACCTAGATGTACTGCTGTGACACACTTTATTCGAGCAAATACCCAGTATGTACCTGGCAGATACCTGGAATGCGCCGCTCCTCACCTCTGACAAGCCCAGTTGCGTTTGCCTTCCCAGCCATGGTTCATGCCTGGCTGACGGGCGGCTGATCTGTTAAATGATAATGATTAGGATTTAATAGGCTGCAATGCTTCGCGTGTCTACCAGATGGCATAAATTCATGAATTGTAATGCAGTATATATATATACTGTGCAGTACTGCAGCCAGCGGGAATAAAATGCTTCAATCCCTGCCTGGAAAATAACGCAATGCACTTGGGCAGAAAACAGTCACAAACCTCAATACACCCGAGTATACCCGAATTCGTGGGACTAGCCGAGCTCGAATAAAGTGTGTCGCCAGTGTAAGTCCCGAGGTGTTGTGTCCTCGTGCACAGAGCGATTCGAAATTCGTCACTTTAGGACGGTTCTTGTATTTTTGTGTAAAATGCCCGGATCTGGAGGTATCTAAAAAATTCTGTGTTGGGGATGCCTTTGTCAGCCTGAATTTGCGTGAATGTGTGAATAGTGCTAATGCCCTCCAGATCCCTCAACCTCCCGTATCCCTTCTGCTTCCAGACTATGAAGTTTCCCTCGTCCAGCCCTGGAGCAAAATCTGGGTTGCCAAATAATGGTGTCATCAGGGAGTATCTCTTGGTTAAGGCGCATTTAAATTTAGTGGCTTCCCAAATCGAGAGTGAGTTAGTTATTGAGGATAGCGGTCTCGAGATTTTCTTTTACCTAAGTTTTGGGTACCAAATCAGATTGTGAATATCCAATGGGGCACACAGCTCACTCTCCAGCTTCACCCATCTACGGCGCTCTGGATCTACGTGCCATTGGATAATTTGGCTCAATTGTGCCGCTCTGTAATATGAGAACAAGCAAGGTACCGCCAGTCCGCCTGCTGTTTTGGGTTTAATCAGTGTTGTTGCTGGTATCCTAGCTTTCCTATTGTGCCAGATAAATTTAAAGATCTCAGCCTGAAAGTCACTGATCTCCGCTCTATCTATGGGTATGGGGAGTGTCTGGAAAAGGTATAAGAGTCTGGGCAGAAGGTTCATCTTTACGCTATAAATTCTTCCAATCCAGGAAATATCGAACGTCGCCCATTCCTTCAGCTCCTTTCTCAAAGATTGTAAGAGTTTGGGATAATTTGCCTTATATAGTGATTTGACCTCCTTCGTGAGATTAACTCACAGGTATTTAATCATCTTGGGTTGCCAATTCAGATTGAAGTTAATCTCTACTAGTTTTTCGGTAGTTTTGGGGATGTTCAGGCTTAGCGCCTCTGATTTTGATTGGTTGATTTTAAACCCCGAAACTGAGTTGAATCTGTCCAAGAGGTCAAAGAGGTTGGGTAAGGAGATTAGGGGCTTTGACAGTGTCAGGATAACATCATCAGCGTATAACGCGGTTTTGTACTCCTGCGACTGTATATGGATTCCCGTGATGTCTTTATTACTACGAATGTGGTTCGCAAGTGGTTCCATGCATAAGGAGAACAACAGTGGCGAAAGGGGGCCGCCCTGTCTTGTACCACTTTTAATTTGCAGCGAGTCTGACGGGTATCCTTGATGGATTACCCGCGCTGTTGGATTAGTGTACAGCGCTCTGATTGCCCGTATCACCGTGTCCCCCATTCCAAAAGCAGTAAGCGTGGCATCCAGGTATGGCCAGTCGATTCTGTCAAAGGCTTTGTATGCGTCTAGGCTTACAATCATCCCCGGGATCTTATTGGCATTTATGTAATCTATAGTATCAATCATCCTTCTGGTATTATCGGCCTCTTGCCTACCTGCGATAAAGCCAACCTGTTCTGGGTGAATCAGCCTAGGCAGAATCGAACTCAATCTATTGGCCAGTAATTTGGAGTAAATTTTAATATCTGAGTTAATCAAAGATATTGGCCGATAGCTTGGACAATTGGTGGGATCCTTGCCCTGTTTATGGATCACTAAGATGGACGCTTGCAGCATCATGTCTGAGAAGGAGCCTCCTGTCAAAATATGGTTGAACATCCTCAGCAAGTGCGGGGACAGGATTCCTATATTTTTTTATAATACAAGTTAGAAAATCCATCTGGGCCTGGAGCTTTAGCAGTTTTAAGGTTAACAACTACCTCTTTTAGTTCCTCCGCTGTGAACTCCTTACCTAGGAACTCCCGCTCCAACCTAGTCAGTTTTTGTAGGTTTGCTTTGGCTAAAAATTCACCTCAAGCCTTGTTTGTTTTAGCGTTATGTCGAACCTTCTGGCCATCGTATAGCTTTGCATAGTATTCTTTAAACTCCTCGACTATGTGTTTGGGATTGGCTGTTATCTCTCCCGTTCTAGTCTTAATCGCATGTATTGTGTAGTTGCGTTGTTTATTGCAAATTTTCCTCGCTAGCATGGTATCTGGCTTGTTCAATTTTTCAAAAAAAATTCCTCTTTGTCCAACTCAGTTCTTTCTCAGCCTGGGAAGTGAGGAGGAGGTTAAGCTCTATTCTTGTGTCCTTCAACTCCTTCGATGTGTCTGCGTTCCCGAATTGGGTATGCTGTATAGAGAGCTCATGGAGCCTCTCCCTTAATAATTTTGTTTTAGCTTCCCTCGCTTTTTTCTTACCCGCTGCTATGTTTATCAGGACCCCTCGCATAGTAGCCTTGTGAACCTCCCACAAGGTGACATGGGATTCCACACTGCCGGTGTTAGCTTTAAAGAATTGGGAGATCTCGGCTTTAATTTGTTGCGCGGTCTCTGGGATCTTTAATAAAGACTCATTTAGTTTCCAGTTTGCTCCAGGGCTGATCAGCTTGATCTGGGAGCACCTCAGCTCAATTGGTGCATGATCAGACCATGAAATATCATGGATCTCTGAGTAAGTGATCTTCGGGACCAGTCTAGCTGACACCAAAAAAGAGTCGATCCTGCTGTAGCTGTCGTGTGGGTTTTAGTAAAATGTGTAACTTCGCTCCCCAGGGTGTTGTTCCCTCCAAATATCCACCAGCTGATTCTCTCTGATTCCCTGTCGGAGTGCTGTGACCCCTTCCATTCTGTCTCTATGTTTCGTCTGTGTTCTGTCCATATCTGGGTCCAATCGTTTATTAAGGTCCCCAGCAAGTACTATACTGCCCTCTGCGATCCTATTGAGGATAGCGAAGAAAGATCTAAAGAACTGTGGGTCGTTCTCGCACGGGGCATAGATTGAGGCCAATGTCAGTTTACTGTTTTGTATTGTCCCTATCAGAATTAGATATCTGCCTTCCACATCTCTTTTAATCTTATCAATTTTGAATGGGAAGTTGTTGTGTAGGAGTATAGTCACCCCCTTATTCTTTTCTCTTGCTGAGGCTAAATAAAACTGCCGATATTGGGCATCTAGATATTTGGGGCTGTGTCCTGAAGTGTGTTTCCTGTAGGAACAAAACATCTATCTTCTTTTTCTTATATTCAGCAAAGGCAACCCTCCGCTTCTGCGGACTATTAAAGCCTTTCACATTTTGAGATAACCAGGTTACAGACATTGTGATGTGTGTATAGATCTGCTTACCCTATTCTGTGCACTGATACGGGTTATTTTGCCGGACGATGGCTGAGATGCCATTAGACTGCGTGGCTCCGAATGCTCCTGTAGTTGCTCCACGTGGGGGGTTGGGATAGGGGGAGGGGGATACACACAACGACAGACACAGACAGGGGAGACAACACAACATGTAGTATAAACAGCATCATAATAGACAACAATATCAATTGGTCTGAGCTTTTACCAGACCTTGCTGGCCTGAGCTCATGTGCCCGGGGACCCCGTGACCCTGCTTCCACCCTGCTTCATCACTGCAAGGCTCCAGTTCTGGAGAAAGTCCACATTCCCCGGGTCTTGCCCAACTGACCCCAATGTACCCTGGTCAGTGTGGTTGAGGCCCATGCCTACCGCCAGGAGAGCGGAGCTACCTCCTAACCCCCCGCGCTGTGGAGCATTATCCTATGTAAAACTAAATACTCTTATAGTGTATGCCATTGCGTAACTCTTCCACCCAGCTTTCCTGGGAAAAAAAACTTGTTGTAAAACAGCAACTTAAAACTTTATCTTCTTTCCCCCTCCACACCTTTGTATGGCTTAGTTAACTAACCTGTTGCGCTAACCCTGTATTAACTCGTTTAACTGCCTATCCTCTTTCCCGTGTTGTTATTTGTTTTTTTTTTAATGTACCTTCTTTTGTAGTTATACTCCTCCTATGTGTGTTCTTACTTCCTCCTTCCTTTCGGTCGCCAATCTAACTGCGCCCTCCCTAGTCTCTTTTTGTTCCTCCCCCCCCGGTAAGCTCCTCTGCAAACTCCCCTTCTACTTTTCTCCCCCCCCCCCTACTCTCCTTCCACTCTCTACCCTCTGCATACTCGTCTTGCCCTCTCTTCCCCCTCTAGTCCTCTCCTCATCTGCCCCCCCCTTCTTGTCCTCCTTCCACCTCCCTTCCTTCTCCACTCTCCAGATATGGAGCCTAATGCTCCGTGTGATAGCCGCTTTCGCACTCGCAACCTACTTTTATATGGGGCTGCCTTGTATATTTTGCCGCCCAGCCTCTCTTCTGGCCCCCTCCCCCATTGTCTCCACATCCCGCCCCCCCCTCCGCTGTCCGTCGGGACCCTCAGCTAAGGAATGCGCGTACCTCTGCCTCGGGTCCCCGACAGTTCCCCTCTGCACTTCCGGGTGGCGCGCCGATGTCGTCATATCCGGGCGCGCCGATGACGTCACATCCGGGCGCCCTGCCTCCGGCTGACGTCAGATCCTGCTGCCTGTGGATCGGGTAGGTGGGGCCTTCCTCCTCTCCTCCCGGAACTCCGCCTCCTCCCCTTCCGCTCACTTGCCTGGCAGCAGTCTGTTCGCGCCATTTGCAGGGGCGCCATGTTTACCCACGAGAAACTCCCGCATCTTCCCCGACACCACGATGTAGATGCAGGAGGCGCCCTCTTGGAGGCCATTATCCCTGTGCTGGAACACAATGTTTCTCATGCTGCTAGCAGGGGACCGCCGGCTTTGAAGTCACAGGAGGATGGCTTGAAAGCTGCTTCAAACTGCAGCAACAGGTTGGAAAAAGAAACTTTGTCCCTTCAGCCAGGATCCGTTATATCCAGGGGGCAACGTGCTGCCTGGACATCCAGGAGCATCAGGGGTATAACTGGGGGGCAATATCCAGTCCGATCCACCCTCCCGACCTCAGGGTTTGTTTTTGTTGTTGGTCTTCATGTTCTCGGCCGCCCTGCTCACTCGTGTCCAGGAGGTTTCTGCAGTCGGGCGTTTCTCTGGTTGCTGCGGGAGCTTGTCTTTAACTCCTAGGGTTTGTAGGAGTGCTGCCCCCTCATCCAAATGCCGTATGCTGTGGGCTTTGCCATCTTTAATAACGAGGAGTCCAAAGGGGAAAACCCATCTATAACGTATGCCCCTCTCTCTCAGTATTTTTGTATGGGGTTGCAGTGACCGTCTTCTATTTAGTGTAGTGGGGGATATGTCCTGATATACCGACAGCTTCACTCCCTCGAACTGGAGTGTGGGGGATGCCCTTTTGATTTTACTAAGCGCCTCTTTTATTTTAAAATAGTGGATGCGCAGGATGACATTGCGCGGGGGATTGTTGGGAAGAGGTTTCTCCCGCAAGGCACGGTGGCATCTGTCCAGTTGGAGCTCGGAAGGGGATTTATCTGTCAACAGGGACTCCATCCACCTCTCCACAAAGTACTCGATGTCCGTGACCTCCTCAGGTAAGCCTCTCAGCCGTAGATTGTTTCTCCTGTCTCTGTTTTCCCCGTCTTCCTGCTTCTCCTCCAGTTCAAGCAGCCTTTGTTTTATGTGGATTAATTCTTGCCCCGTGTGCTGGTGACACTTAATAGAGACATCCATCTGCTGCTCCAGCTCGTGGGTGCATTCTCCTATTCCCTGTATGTCCTTGCGCAACCCATCTATTTCACTACGGAAAAAGTCTTTTATTTCAGTTAGGAACTTAGTCATGTCCTTCCTTAGGATGGGCTGCAGCCCCGCTTCCTCCTCTGGGTCTCCCCTGCCCTGCGTGGAGTCTGTGTCAGAACTCCCACCTGCAGACATGGCCATCTCGTATCTGGCCTTTACTTGCTCTGTGTGCCAGAAATAAGATCTCAGATCCAGGGACTTTCTCTTAGTGCTTTTTGTCGTGGCCCGAGTTATTGGCATAGCCGCCGCTTTAATGCTGCTGAGGGTATGTTTTGCGCCGAGTTTGGGGGAGTTTTTATTGTATTTATTTATATAAATGCGCTGGGGATCAGAGGAGCTCTCATCTTAAGCTGCCATCTCCCAGTCCGTTGCGCATACGCCTTTGAAGACCCCTTTTTATGTTGTAAATGTGTTCTGCAAAGCGTCGTTTTAATGGTCTACCTGTGATGTTGGATTTAAAATCTCTACATTTTGAGCTATACTTGCAACCAATACACTTGCCACATTTGAAGAACCCATTTAGTTCCTTCAACCATGTGGTATTGGATTTCTTAGCTACATCGAATGGACAACTTGGAGAAAGTTGTAATTTGAGGTTATTAGCCTTTTTAAAAACTATTTGTGGACTCTTTGGTAATATTGTGCTGAGTGCCATGTCCCCCTGTAGGATTCCCCAATGTTTTTTAATTATTTGGGTAATTTTCGGAGCCATCGCATTATATTTTGTGATGAATGGGATGAACTCACTATCTACAGGTGATCTATTACTTTTAGTTTTATCCATCACTATCAAATCATCTCTTTGGATATTCCTCACAGTTTCCAATGCCCTCGTCACCTTGGTGTAATTATACTCCCTATCTATAAATGTATCCCTTAGATCCTCTGCTTGTGCATTAAACACCTCAATTTGAGAGCAATTACGTTTTGTTCTTAAAAACTGGCCCTTCGGTATCTTGTTAATCCATCTCGGATTATGGTGACTTGATGCCAACAAATGTTAGCATAACTAGGGGCGAACCTAGTATCCATGGCAGTGCCGCATAAGGATCTTTGGAATCCCTAAAAACCCTAAAATCCCCTAAAAACATTGACTCCTAGAAGTCTCAATATTGAGTTCGATTTGGCATCTTTTCTAAGAGACAGCTGACTGGGTATAAATATTAATAAAGGCAGTCCCTAGCCAATCTTATCCTCTGTAATCCTCTGTTCTCTAGTCCAATCCGCATGATATATGGTCCCTGCTAATGTTTTTTTAGTAGAATTCTTTTCAGCAGGTTTTGCATAAATTAATTATTAAATGTATTGCATGTTATTATATTTTTTATTGTATTCTCTGTATTTTTACTGCATTATTGTATAATTGACTGTAGAATTATTGCATTTTTTGGATGTTCTATGGAATACCTGTAATTATGCGATAAGTTAGTGTTACGGTCATAATTGTGTATCATAATAACTAGCACTAGTCATTTTTACGTAGCCAGATGCCCCTTTAAGAATCAATTATCCTATCAGGGCCCTCGATCTGGCATTCTGTATGCTTAAATAGCCCATTCTAGCACTGAAGCTCCATACCCCTGAGGAAGTGACGTCAGGAGTCACGAAACGCGCGTAGGGTGGAGCTTAGATTGCACGCATTGCTGCGTGCTCGAACCAGCTGAGGAGGGTGCAGTGGACGGTGACGTCATCTGAGGTGGACCTGGCGCTCTGAGTTGCGGCCACAAGGAAGAGGTACATGCGGGATCCAGCCTCCATACACACCACGGTACAGCCCCTCGAGCCTGCGGACGGCACGTTGTAATACGTGTAGTAAGGTCATCAAGCATGTGAGTGCACTAGCTGTTTTGATCTTTTAATGTTTTAATAAATTGTACTGTACTACACCATTGGCAATTTTATTTTCCTATATGCATTTGGGCATTGCGGTTGATCTGTGTGGAGCGGGCGAAATATATCTGAAGACCCTAATCCAACTCTTTCAGCAATCGAGACCACCAGCTAAAGATACCTTTCAAGGTCTGCCTTCATCTGGTTAGATGTAAGTAGCTAGCAGCGGTGTGGATGAGATCCCCACGACCAGACGGTACTGCGCAATGGTCTCTTGTCCTCTGATTTCAGATACCATCGTGAGAAAATCAAGAGGACCACCTGTGAAAATCTACGAACTGTTCCTCTCAGACACAGAATCAGGAACATTATATCAGGTTTATGCACTTGATAGTGCGCCAAGGACTTTGTTCTCTATATTATCAGTTTTTGTATAGCTTTATGGAAAGGCTTGATATTCAGTCCTAGGCAGCCCCCTATCTTCCCTCATCTCCTCCCTTATCTTGGTGGTTGTTGGGCTTTTGTGCTAATTGTGTATCCTTGAATAGTTTGGATATATTTTCTGTCACATTTTTATTTATCATTTTTTAATAATTTATTGTATATTATTAAGAATATTGTACATACCACATTAACAATAGGTTGAGCGCTTGATTTGTAGTTTAATTCTCTCTTTATCACGAGCATTTAACCCAAACTAATGTGGGTAGTGTGGAAATTCGTGCAGGTTCTCTTTCTCTCTATCTCTCAGGGTTCCCGGGGATACTTTGATTCTCTCAGATTGCTAAGGTATCAGCCATATATATGGGAGAATGGAAAGCCAGACATAGTGTGTACCGTACAAAATATAAACACTTTAATTGCTAAAAAAAAAAAAGGGTGTATGCTTACATCAATAAAACTTGTACCAGACACATAGGAAAAGCGAACTCTGTGTCCCAATCCTCACTCCCTCTGCCCGACTCTCCCGTCGCGTCACTTCCGGTTCACCGGCGTCTCACTTCCGGTATCGCGGCACGGCTGAAATTCACCGAATTAAGGGGAATCTGGAGTGCAGATCGAGTGCTGGTGGGTGGCGACAGCAGGGCGCTTCTGACTTGGTCGATGGTTCCACCTATGAGCCCCATGATCGGTCTGTGCCTATCCAATGGGAGCACTGTATACGAGTATATTACAACATTCTGACGCATCATAACATGCATATATATATACTATTTGATCGCCAGATACAATACAAGACATCTTCTATCTCTAATGAAATTGTTACACACAAGTCTATCTTTTATTTATATTGTGTGGCCAACATCTCACACCATCCAAAGGAGATCGTGATCATTCTAAGTGAAAAACGACAATATACTTGAATCTAAAAATAAAGGACAATACCAATTATGGCTATAAGAATATTTCTCAATATGTGTGGAAAAAAGGGAAAAAGAAGAAGAAGAAAAACAGAATTTTGTGCATGAACACATCTAGAATCTTTCTTACATCTATTTTATTGTAAATATAACTAAAAAAGCAAACATATAAGTATCTGAAATATAAAAAATATACTATATAGCCTTCCTGCTCAGCCTTCAGCCCTGCCCTTCTGGAACCGCGTCTTTCATAAAACATTTTGCGTGGGGATAGCACCCCACCGATGCTTGAAGCAGCAGTTGCTGTACAGTATGTGCACCAGAAATCATTGAAAGCCCAGCAAACCCCAGCCTTACTTTCTCCCTGCTTGCCCAAGGTGCTCGCCTGGCGACCACCGCTAGACCCCCTGAAAAGGCGCCGGCTTGTCTGCCACAACCCAATCGATCCATAGTTCCACATCCTTCATGTCCCATGACATCTTACCTTTGTTCAACGCTATTGTTCCCTGAATTTTACATCATATACCCACCAGCCCATACCACTTTGCCTTTGATGGACATGCCCAATCATATCCATGTATTTAAACAGTGCTGAACATAAATGGGGGGGGCCTTCTACCCGATCACCCACTGTAGGATTCTAAATGCGAGTGACCAATTGTAAAATGTGCGCGGGAAGAGACGTTTCGCAACATTTTTTCCTTGCGTCCCCTTTTGTAGATGATCGCGCCAGTGCTTCCTTGTAATCTGGAGCATGGATAGGAGCTCTACGTAGTCCCCTGCCTCTTCTCTTTTGTTAAATGGGTGCCCAACGCACTGGCAAGACATAAATTTGCGTTCGTAAAAGCACCGTCTGAGACTGCTCCCCTCCTGCCGATGATGGGGCAGCTCCCACGCCAGTGGCCCCCTCCGTGGATTAAGTGGCTGAGACTAGCCGGGGTTGGGCTGGTGGTTGCCGGGGTGGGGTTGGGGTATTTTTGGTAGGGCTGGGGTTTTGCCGGGGCCGCAGTGTGTTCCGGCGCTGCTGCCCCAGCAAAACTAGCTACTTCTTGGATGATGTGCCTGGCCCCCCCTAGGGAGGTCCCCGTGGCCTTGCTAAGTGCCCCCCATGCTGCTGCTACCTCTAACGCTGTGCCAGGGGCTCCTGTCCTGACTACCATTCCTACGGGGATTGTGAAGGAGGCAGACGCCTGAGGCTTGAAAACCTTTAACGCTGCAGTGAACCTTGTTTTGTCTGCTGCGCTGTATGACGCCGGATCCAGGGCCTGCACGACTCTGGAACCGCTAGCTGCAAATATGCTGCGCTACTTGGGACTCCTCCATTGCACCTCCTAAATGCAATTATCCTGTCATGCAGCCGACCCTTTTTAACCAGCATAGGTTTCTTACCTATCCTTGGCATCGCAGGGGGACGCGACTTAAGCGGCGAACTGGGCCGAGCCTCGTCTTCGACCATTGCCAGTTCTGCGTTGTTGAAGCTGGGATCCTCACCTGTCACCCGGAATGTTGTGACCCTAGCGGGGGCCCTTTGTGCCAAACACCGCCTGCAACCACTGTAGGCGGCCATCTTGTTCTACCACCTCCGTCCTATTCTATAACAAACATTCTCCATCATAACATTTCCCCCCAGCACGAGTTAATGCATGACCTTTGCAATGAACCTTTGCAAATATCTAGGCCCCTTTAAACAAAAACACCATGCTGGCAATTTAATCTGGCCCACAACAAAACCAACATCAACCATGCCAGGTGGGTGGATGGGTTGTGAGGGATGTACCAAAGCCTGCACAACGAGGGACAGACATATCAAGAGTGAGTCTACCTTCAAATCTTAACTCCCCCGCTATTCCAAGCTAATCTATAACAAACATTCTCCATCAAAACCTTCCCCCCCCCCCAGTAACAATGAATGCATGCCATTTTGCAATGATCCCCTGAATAACATGGCCCCCTAAAACAAATGCCATGCTGGCAATTTTTATCTGGCTGACCACCTACATCAAAACCAACAACAGCCATGCCAGGTAAGTGGGTGGGTGGGTTGGGAGGAGTGTGCCAAAGCCTGCACAACGTAGGGACAGAAACCCCAAGGGTGAGCATACTTCAAACCCTAGCTCCCCTGCCATTTCATTCCAATCTACAACAAACACTCCGTCAAAACTCCCTCCCCTCAGCAACAGCCAATACATGCCCCCTGCAATGATCCCCCGAATAACATGGCCCCCAAAACAAAACACCATGCTGACAACTCCATTCTTTCCCACAACCCACACCAAAACCAAACAAAACATGCTAGGTTTGGGGATGGATGGTCTAGATGGGGTGTGCCCATGCTTGCGCAATAGAGGACCGCGGCGTGCCCCACTTCCCCTCTCGCCCCCCCACAGCTTTGCGGCCAGGAGAGGGATGGCAAGGTGATCTTGAATATCAGCTATGGCACTATAGGCCTCAGAGCGCGCCAAATGGTAGGTCACGTGAACCAATGTGTGTAGGAGGTGAGGAAGGCAGGTGAGGGAGGGTTGGGTACGAGTGGCCAGGAGATGGAACCACACTGTGTGGACCCACCCAACTCCGGTTGGAGCATGCGGGGAGGGGGTAGGAGGGAGGCGATGGGCAGCCGAGCGTGCTACATGGCTGGAGGCGCCCCCCAAGAACCTCCTTCCTGGGAAAAACATCACATGTGGCCCATAACCCAACTAAACGCCGCAGAGGCTGCGTGGGGGGGGGGGGGCGGGGGGGGAGAGGAAGGACCGGGATGGCTGCCTCCGGGAGTGTGCGGGACACGCTCAGTGCCCCGAGCCCATTTCCCACCCTGGCCAAGCAACCACGGGAATCAGGGGTGGAGGGGGAAGTCCCGGGAGGTAGCGACCGGGAAGGAACCGCACTGTTTGCTCTGACCATGCTCCGGTCGGATCTCCCCCTCTTCCAACCAACCCCACCAAAATCCTTTGCCATTGCTGATGAATAAATAATAAATATTAATCTCCCCCTCTCCCCACCCCCCTTTAACGGCACTGACATGGCCGACCAAAACCAGAAACCCCAGTCAGCATCCTCTCCCTGTGCATGCATGTCCCTCCCCAGCTCCCCCGAACGCACCGCCCGCGAGCGGGCAAGTTCGGTAAGCGTAGGAGGGGGAGCATTGGGAAGGGCCGCACATCACATGTAGCAGCACAATTGTCATGTTACCTTATAACCTGTACAGCATGGAGAGGAAATAGTTGGCGGGCAGCAAACAGGCTGCGCTCCCTGCCAGCCGGGCCTTAAATAGGCCTTACGTCAGGGGAAAGGTTTGGGGGCGTGCCTGAGAGGAGGAGGCCAGCCCCCCGGTCAGGAGATCTCCCTCCCCCCACCACTGATGGCTGGGGGGGGACGCTTTATATTATAATGATTATCAGTGCTATCTGGCTTCATTTATGGAAAACGAATACATGCACAACCTGTAATAATTTTATTTTAAGACCGTTTTGTATCATTACAGTTGATAAAATAGGTATGGTATATGTACATTTGATCTATAAGTGTGAGTCTGAACTTTACGAATAATTTGATCTATAAGGGGCATGTGTGAGTGTCTGAACTTTACGAATAATGTTGATTTTTTTAAAATTGTTAATATTTAATAAAAGTTTAGTATTACATCTTATTTTTTTTAATGATGAAATTGCAAGTTCGTTTAAACAATTGTATTGCAATTTATACATACTTAACACCTTTTGATTGTAAAAACAATTGCACATACATATTGTGAAAAATAAATTATTTATTCACACATTAAAAATAAAAATGCAAACTGAACTTTTCTGTAAAAAAAACATAATACCGATTTTAACATTTTGGGCTTAAAAAATACACAAACAGAAGAAAAAATCTACTCTTCTACTTCCCTTAAGACACAGCCTTGCAATTCCTGTCTCAGTCTCAAATTTCTGGCAGGAGTTATGTTCCTTAAAATAGTTAACAGGCTTCAGAAAATCCATGTCCGAATATGAAGTGCCATGGAACACATTGGATATAATTTTCTGTTTTTCAGACTCCAGAGCAATCATTTCCTTATTGAATTCGCTGCCACCTTTTTTTTCTTTTTGGCCGATGGGTCGCTGCAAGCCATCATTTCAATTACAGCGTCCTCCACATCTATCGAAGCAGACGTTGTGGCGTGTGAACAAGTCCATTAGAGAAATAAAGATCTCCGCTAGGACCATTCCATTTAAAACTGTATATAATGAAATGTCTTCCCTAATAGGGATGGGGGACTAGTACCTAGTGTTCCCTTGCACAAAAACTGCACATAGATTGTCCCATACAGTAAAGAATGAGGATATGGAAAACCACAGGCATAACTCACTGTTAGCTTCCAAAGTTCCACTGGTGTGGTCCCAAAGCAGTGATTCAGCGGTGTGCAATCCACCAAGACAGGGAAACAAGATACAGCTGATGAAGGCAGTACACTGCCCAAGAAGCAGGAGGAGGATCACGGCTGCATAAAAACGATTTATTTCATAAGGGGGATCACACATATCCCCCAACAGCAACAGTAGGTAACACACCTACGCGTTTCGGGCCGTGTGCCCTTTATGAAGGCCCGAAACGCATAGGTGTGTTACCTACTGTTGGGGGATATGTTTGATCCCCTTATGAAATAAATTGTTTTTATGCAGCCGTAAGCCTCCTCCGGCATCTTGGGCAGTGCACTGCCTTCATCACCTGTATCTTGTTAATATGTTTGTAGGAGAATTGTTGCAACTTGGTCTGTGACCTTTCCCTGTATCCTTCATATGTTGCAAATATTATGCTCCAGTTCTACCCACCAATCAGTGCCTGGGCATGTTGGCAACACCTGGCATGGAGTGTTGCAATATTATGTTTTAAGTGTATAAAAAGGAGGGGTGGGGAGACCCCTAGCAGACAGCCTGCATAGTTACAGAGGTGTGGCTGTGACAAGAAAAAACTGCAGTGTCCAGTCCAGTTTTGGTCTCAGGCCTGAAAACCAGTCCTGTAAGCCCTGGGCAAGAAGAGAGAACAGGGGAAAGGTCCCTGCAACTAGGTATGCAAGGTATCCCCTAGTTGGGTATGTGTGATGTTTGTGTGTTTTGTATAGTTGTAGATATACTTTTCCAATAAATAAATGTTATAAACTCTCGTGTTCTGTCTGGCGATATTGATGCCTTGTATTAGTCCTGGTCTCCCGTGACAGACGTGTCCAAGGATGTCAGTGAATACAGAAACGCATCCTGGACCACTTCAGAAGCATCTTCTATGCCCTGCCCTGGGAAAGAGTTATCGGAGTATGCACAGATGGTGCTTAGGCCGTATAACGTTGGGATTCTAATGATGTTGATGGCCGTTCTAGATTTGAGTCGGTCACTGCTGGAGTCATCTGTCTCTTAAGGAAGAGCATGCTTGAATATAAAGGCCAGGTACATGGACGATCCATGCTGCTGGGACCTGCATCCACTGATCGCAATTAACTGATTTTTTTCAGCTCACGCCGGAAAGAATTGCACAGATTCTAAGACTTGGACTTTAAAACGTCACTTAAAAAAAAAAATGTTTAAACTGTATTCTTTGTTATAAACGCAATATTATAGTTACATTACATTTTAAATTCGGTATTAGACAATATATAATCATTTAATAATATGTAGACTTACTTGGGATGGACAAAATCTCTGCAATCTCCACATTTTATCATGGATATAATAATCATGATAAGCCCAATTGCGCTGGTTCCACAACACATCGCGCAGAGGCAGTGGATATTGACACTCGAGTGGAAAGAGCGCCACCTGGCTATTCACACTCGAGTGGAAATAGTGCCACCTGGCTATTCACACTCGAGTGGAAATAGTGCCACCTGGCTATTCACACTCGAGTGGAAATAACGCCACATGCCTATTCACATTCGAGTGGAAAGTATAGAAGAAAAAGAGGACAGCTGATGATCAATACTTAAATTAACAAGTACAATATAAATGACACATAAATATAGATGGTCGCCTGATGGACATTTTTCTGAACATTTTTCTGAGCTACATTTTGAGACTGAATAGCTAGTGACCTGGAAACATTTTTTTTGTTTTTTAACTTTTATTATTTTTGGAATTTATACTTTTCGTGTTTCCGTAATTTTTATTTATCTGAAAAGATTAGGAACACATCTAAAATCATTTAACAAATAACATTCAATGACAACAACAAAACAAGTCATCATAACAGCGAGCAAAACGAAAACTTTATTTTTGTTGTTTTTATGTTTTTTTGTATTCAAATCTTTTTCTCCAACTTAACAAAAACGATAGAAAGAATGTAGAAGTAAGCGAAAGTCATAATTCAGCAGAAATAGATACTAAAAATGCGTACTTATTGATAAATGAAGCGCAAAAAAAAATTAGCATGTGGCGAAGCAAGTGCAGGATGTGAATTCAACACCAATGAGCCCCTAATCAAGTTTCGGGATGTTTCTGCACATTGATGTTGAATTAAAAAAAAAAAAAAATAGCATGCACACAAAACCAAATTTTTTTTCTTCGTTTTTTCTCTTAAACTCAACACATATTAATGAACTAAGCACAAAAAAAATAGCAAGAGGCGAAGCAAAAGTAGGCGCAAAAGAGAATTCCGCATCAATGAGCCCCTACGCAGGTTTTGAGATGTTTCTGCACATTGAGTTTTTCTTTTTACGTTTTTTTAAATCAGCATCAAAGTCAACATGCCCCAACTCAAGTTTTGGGAAGTTGCTGTATGCTGATAAAAATTCCTACTAAAAAATCTGAACAAAAAAAGGTGTGTGCAAACCATGTGCCTGCTTAGTTCGGTACCGCCAAAATCAATGCAAAATTTCCGACTTTAGATAAACTGCTATGGAGGCCCGCTCTTCCCATGGAGTTTTGGACAGCGTTTTGGACTTATCATAATATAACCGCGAACCTTTGAAAACAACCGAACTGAGAAAATGATTTGTACTGTGATGCACAGTTCCTACGAATTGAAACGTAGCGCCCAAAAATTCTAACTGTTCAGGAAAAACATCTTTCAATGAGCACAAATCACCAGTCGTAAAAGCAGAAAAGGTGACATTTATAAAATTATTTCACGGTGGGAGTTCCCACTTTTCCCGTGGCAGCTTCTAGTTAAATCAATGGTAGTTTCACCACGTTGTAGATTCAGGAAAAAAGAACTGGCATTCTGCTGAGTAAGGTTCAGCCCACTGCTGCACTGCGTTTTCTAAAGTGCCTTGGAACGGGTTGGTGACTTGACGATTGAATGTTATACCCTTTTCAATGTTTTCATATTCCAAAAAGTTGTACACAGAATTTGTGCAAATGCTGTAAACTTTTGTCTGAACTAAATCATGAAAAAATGAAGTAAAATTGTTATCCAAATCGCCCCACACGTCAATCACATTTCTTACAGGGGTTTTTCTTATGTGATTCAACCAGCGCAGTTTGGTTTCACTGAATCGACCTATTCTTGCCAGAGATAAAACTTCCCCCATTATTTGCATGCGATAAAAAGTACATTTCTAAGGCCTACGATGATTAAGTATTAAGCACATGAAAGGGTAAAGCAAGTGTCAATATTGCAAGTGTTTTGCATCACTATAGTTTTGCCAGCAGCTGTAAATATCCCCGCTTGAGCAAATAGCGGCAAATCTAGTGTAGGGGAGCAGGGCACAGGATGGTTCAATTTTTTAGCGGGAGGCTCATCACTGCAAAATTTGCATACCCATGGGTAGCTCAAATCATGCCAAATAGGATGGGATGTAGGAGGCACATCTGTGCATTCTGGGTCATACCAATCATCACACATGTGGCAGTTAATCATTTTTAACAAGCCCGTATCAAGTTGTTTGCAAATGCAGAAAAGTGCTACTCTAACTGAACTAAGTTGTGATATCCTCTCAATTTTTCGGCGATGGAAAGATTAAAAAATTAGAGTGCCTAAAGCAGTGAAAGGCATATTCAGATAATTTTTTGCCTAGGTTATACACTTTTTAACTTGAATCAGCCCCTCTACATAAATCCAACCGCACATGCTACAGCCATTAGTGCCTGTTCCCGAGAACAGTTTGATCCAGTTGTGGGCCAGGCAATAAATTCAATGCACGAACCAGGCGATTCAAGGAAGCAGCCCTGGTGTACAAACTTATGAACCTATTCCCAGGATTGTCACTATTAGCCACATCCAGCTATTTGCCACAGTACAAACTAATTGTGTTGGCTCCACTGGTCTTCACAGTAACATACGTGTTTTCAAAAGGTATAATCTGCACAACAGGCTCACAGCTACTTGAAAAAAGCATTAGTTGAAAAGCTTGTATGATCGTTGAGAAGCAGTTAACCCCCTTTTATGTTGCTTACGAAAGAAAATTTGGCTTAAATCGGGTTTTTGTTGCGAAGGTGAAACTGGTGATGGAAAGCCTTCTTCATTCCAGCTCAAGAAAATCTGCAGCATAAAAGCCAACTTCCAATGAAAAGCTTTGTTACTGAGTTTGCTTGCTATGTCACAAATACGCTTGCACACTGAAGAAATCCTGGAATACTTTTGCGAAACTGTCAAGGGGGTTTTTGGTTTGTCCTTTTTAGCAGCAGTCACAATGCTGTTTACCTTCACGGGTTTAGAAAATTAGACAAAATGGTAGTGGAATAATTTTGCCATTTGAAACGATTCGAAACAACAGCCACATCAATAAGCGACAAGTTTAGGTGGTCCCTAGCAGCAAACATGCTTACAAGGAAGATTCAATTGACTGAAAAATTCACACCAACAAACTGAGAAATAATCGCCGTTAAATAATGATCAACTGAACCAAACGTAACCCTAGCCCCATTAGCATCCACACACAACGAAAATCGTGACTCTTTTTCTCTAAAAACACGATACTGTTGCAAAATGTGCACAGAGGCAAAGTCGGGAAAAACGTCAACAACCGCATCGGTACTCGCTTCGAGGATAATTGTTTGCACTTGCTTAAATAATCACGATGGTCCACATTGAACTTATGCAAGCTACAAAAAGTAAACGATCCTTTCAGACATTCAAACATGCACAAGTATTTGCGTACCACATCTTTTATGTGCTTGTTCTGAGCTTCAATTCGGTTGGTATCATTCACCTTAAACGTTTTTAGGTTTTTGTGAAGTGTATGCCCACTTTTTCCAACAACTGTACCAATTTTTTGTGAAAAGGATTTTGAAGTCTGCGGGTACCAAGGCATCAGAAAAAAAGTTGCACCAAGCTTCATCAAACAAACTGGAATCATGGATAAACAAGAGAGTTTTCCGGCATTTCAGAATGCACGTTTTCAAGGACTCAATGCTAACGTTTGCCATGCTGAGCGCAGACACCTCCATCTTATTAAGATGCAATCCTTTAAGCAGCAAATTAAAATTTCTCTCCACGTGCACTTGTCACAAAAGGACGTCGGCATTTAAAAAAGTTTTGGGGGTACAATCTACCGACACAAAATCTTTATCCAGAAGAACAAAAGTAGTTTTGCCAACAACTGACTCACTAGACGTTAGAAATTGTTCAAAACACAACCTGACATTCTCTCGCGTTTCCATACTAAGAAAACACCATGCAACAACCCTACTAATGCCATTCCTGTCCAGCACAGTAAATAGGTATAAAACATCTCGAGTCATTCAGCCTATACGTGCCATCAAGGTCCACAAGTTCAGGAAACTGACTATATCAATTTCGCATTACACCAGATTGATAGAAAATCACATCAACAAAGTTAGTAGCATCGTCGGTTATGATTTTCAGATAAGCATCTGGGTCCTTTAGATGAGCGTTGTCAAGAAAATCAACCACTTTTTCTACCTCAGACAGTGCCAAATTTTTGCGATTCTTAACAATGCAATTGTAAATGTCGCTCAAAGTCGCCTGTTTGCCGAATATAGTCTGCACCTGTTCAGCAACTAACTTCTGATTAGCACGCAAGGCTGAGGCATTACTCACAAGTGGCAGCTTCGTCGGTCAGCCGCCTTTGCTCCAGATAAAACAAATATACGGACGGAGAAACTTCATGATTGTGCCCCAAGCAAGCTTTTTTGATAGCTTATCGACTACCTTGTCGTAAACAACCACAATTTCACTCTGACATCCTAGCCCAAAATAACTTTGGTTGGGTCGCAATCCCTTTTCTTTCGGCAGCGCTTTAATACCATTTTTGCATCGGTAATTAATTTTTGTATAAACGAGACGATCGATGCTTTTTGTAAATTTCCAGCTTGAATGAATAGAAAACAGCTGATGGGGGCGCTTACACAATGTTTCCAAAGCCTCTTTTAGCCTATCGTAAGATTTGAAACAACGGCCGACAGAAAACTCCAGACAAGACTCCATCAAGTTAACATTTGACATTGCGCAAAGTTAACGCGCAAAGCGCGTGTCCTTCCTTACTGTGTATGCCAGCTAACGCGCAACTACCTACAATAACTACAAATATGTGCGATGAAAAAAACGTGGACAGACAAACAAAAATTCTGAAAAAGCGTGCAAACAAACGAAAAATGCAAAAAAGCGCGCAGCAAGCATCATCAGCATGAAAACCGACGCGCAACAGTTACAGTAAATCATTCTTGACGGAACCCGGTCAGTGACGTCACATCCTGTGGCCGACACCTCCAACAAAGGACGCATGAGCAGAGAGCTCACACTGGCAGCTGCATGCACACCAGCTGCTGAAGTGAGCAGCGTCCACTTGAGAAGCTTCAGATCACCGGTATCCACAAGGGCGGACTTTGTACAACGAACTGTGTATGTGGGTCAAATGTGAGTGGCCATTTTAATGTTTGAATGTAACCACTAAATTGTTTTACTCCCTACACTTAGTCTGCCTCTTCTTGTGTATACATTTGCATGGTACTTGGGAGCTGACACACGATTAGGACTGATGACATAATTATCAAGTCTTCTACCAGCACTCAGAGATTACCCTGGAAGGGTTCACTGCCTACTAACCATTGTCAAAGTGTGAGTGTGCACTCAATAGGTGTTTCACTCATTTATTCCATCATTTTATCACACAGTATTGCACTATTTGTGTTTCATTTTTTGCATATTCCATGGTCCCTGAGCTCCCTGCATTTTCTCTACATGAAAAAAATGTGGACAGACAAACGAAAATTTAAAAAAAAATGCAAACAAACGAAAAATGCAGAAAAGTGCGCAGCAAGCATCATCAGCAAGATAACCGACGCGCAACAGTTACAGTAAATTAATCTAGAACACACCAACTATGTCGGAAGTATCAATGTGCAGATCAAATAACTATGGATCAGCGCTTCCACACACATGCGCGTCCAACTCAAAACTGACAATCTGTTGCGTTTTGTAAACTCCAATATGCAACAAAATCGAGTATTGTCAACGGCTCTTTTTGACCAGTCTGGGGGGGGGAGGGGTTCAACAGAATGAATCATGTACATACAATACATTATAGGTACCTATATGTACATATATGTAGTTCGTTTATCAAGGATCCTTTTTCTGCAGTATCCAGATTGGTTAGTAAAGTCTAAAAAGCCAGTTTAACTTAGCAACTGCATAAAAATGGAGTAACGTGGAGGAAATGAGTGTGAATATTCATGTGGCGCTATTTCCACTCGAGTGTGAATATCCACTGCCTCGCGCAGATATATCTCAGAAATGAATTTCTTGATAGCAGAATTAATCTCATACAATCCAGGAGGAGCATATGTTGGGAATAAAAAGAAGAAAACAGTGCAAATTTAAGTGTAGATGTATTGAATGGGTTAGATATTGATTGAAGTCTTGGCTCTAATGGTGTTCCTACTTTCAAGATGATACAGATAAAAAAGCCTTTTGCAGATTGGGCTGCAGCCCCCGTGGTAGTGATGGTATGTGGATCTCCCTCCAGGCTCGTCCCCTCAATAGGGCGGAACAGTATGCAAAGGAATGGGAAAAGCACTACATACTGTAGCGCGATCATGTGGGTATTGTACTTTATATAAAAAAGGAATATAAAATGTGCACTTACAATGTGCTAGATAAAAACAGGCATGTTACACAATCATTATGTGTTGTGGATTTGTCGCCGCTCTCACTGCCTTCCCCTGGATCATCCAATTGTCCTCCGGCTGCAGTATAGAATCGCAGCTTCACTGTCAGCTTTCCGTCCTGGTAGGCGTCTGACGTCACGGCTCAGAGGTGCGGCAAGAACTACGGGTCCTCTACTGGTTCAAAAATCCTCACTCTACGCGTTTAGCCCAGCCCACAAATTGTGACTGCTTCCGGCTTCGTCAGGAGTGTAGATTCTTGGATGTGAATGTGTCTTATATACCCTATTTAATTCAATCGTCACGGACAATACTAGAGCACCTGCGTGCGGTCTAATTGAGCAAAGCTGAACTCATTAATACACTGGCGACACACTTTATTCGAGCTCGGCTAGTCACACGAATTCGGGTATACCTGGGTGTATTGAGGTTTGTGACTGTTTTCTGCCCGAGTGCATTGAGGTATTTTCCAAGCAGGGATTGAAGCATTTTATTCCCCCTGGCTGCAATACTGCACAGTATATATATATATACTGCATTACAATTCATGAATTTATGCCATCTGGTAGACACGCGAAGCATTGCAGCCTATTAAATCCTAATCATTATCATTTAACAGATCAGCCGCCCGTCAGCCAGGCATGAACCCAGGCTGGGAAGGCAAACGCAACGGGGCTTGTCAGAGGTGAGGAGCGGCGCATTCCAGGTATCTGCCAGGTACATACTGGGTATTTGCTCGAATAAAGTGTGTCGGTGCAGTACATACATATTCACAAAGGTATAACAGAATAATAATATATAATACATATTTATCGTTATGAAACATCATCAAATTTAGAGATAAAAATTATAGTGATTCTGTGGTCATAAAAGGAAGTTACTTTAAATGGACAGATTAAGGGCACTATATGGACAATAGAAAGGAACTAGTGGACTTTTCTTAATGGATAATGAGTCTATTCAAATAAAAACAATACTCTGCAATTCGTTAATGAATTGATCTAATCACATTAGACTCAATACATTATATATAAATCCGTATTTAGAGGGTAAAATTGGATGTTTAACTGAATCAATGATTATACAGCCTATCATTGGATAAGGGAGAATAAATACCGATCTTACTATATGTATTTGGATATAAGGTGCATATATATAGGATTAACAGCAATTCATATTAATTATACTTTTCAACAATAAAATTATTTGATTGACAGGGTGAGACTTAGCATATTTAACATAATTCATCTTGTGTTTATACTAATTCATCGACATAAAACATATGAATCTATTATATATATATTTATTTTATAGTTTTTTATTTTTTGGTTTTATACTATTATTTATTTAATTAATTATGGGTGATGACGTTTCATTTACATCTACAGGGCAGTGAACAAGTCCTTTCTAGAACATTATTATACAATATTATTACAACATGATTTAACCAACTCAGCAAAGCTCATGATGTTTATAGTTCAATTAATATATACAGAACAAATGTTAATATCATCTTATTAAGTTGTTGACACATCTATTAAATACAAAGTTCATACAATATTAGAGAGACATAATAATAAACTCTATTCGCACAGACAAGATGCAATTTATACAATCCAACTAAAGAGGAATATTTAAAGGCATATCAACGATGACGCAGAAGGCTGTAATGGGAAGGATGAAGCAGGAAAAGGAACATCATTAAAAAAAAACATAATTACAACAGAAAGGGTGCCAGATCAATCTCTGCATTCAGACCTTTAGGGCTAAGTGTTCTCAAACGATGGATCCAGAATGCTTCTCTTTTTAGCAATTCTGAACCCCTATCTCCTCCCCTCCAGTGTGGCAGTACATTTTCTATTGCTTTAAACTGCAAGCTTGTGGGTTCACCTGCATGGCATTCCGCAAAGTGTTTCGGTATGGTATGGTTTATCAATTTCCGATTGATACTGCTAAGATGTTCAGTTATCCTTGTTCGCACAGGTCTTATTGTTTTTCCTTCATATTGTAACCTGCAGGAACATTCCAAGAGATAAACTACATGGTCTGTCCTGCAGGTCATGAAAGTTTCGATGTTGAAGACTTCACCTGTAACTGTGGAAGTAAAGTGTGTATGCTCAGGTGACAGGAACCGACAAGCTACGCAGTTTTTGCATCCATAGAATCCCTTCATATTTAACCAACTTTTATCCCTAGATCTTTTTTCTCTGAGGGCACTTGGGGCCAGTTTGTTCTTTAGGTTGTTGGCTTTTTTGAAAATTATGTTGGGTCTATCTGGAATGACCTGGCCTAGAATAGGGTCATTTTTCAATATTGCCCAATGTTTAGTGATAATGTTCCTGATACTGCTTGCCTCTCTATTGTCTCCAGTGAGGAATGCAAATTCAAAATTCCCATTTTTTCTCTTTTTCTCTCTATTCACTTTTTTTTTTCTTCCAATGTTTTTATTAGGCATTTAGACATTACAACAGTCATGGCAAGTATCATAGCCTAACATTTTTGAAACATCTTTTTTGGGGGGAAACAGAGTGGCAACCTGAGTTGTCAGAGAAAAGGGGGAAATGCCTTCGGAGAGGGAAGGCAGAGAAGGGGGGGTGGGGGGGTGAGTGAGGGAGGGGTGAGGGAGGGGGACATAGGGGGGTGGGTGTCCCATTTGGCTGTTGAGGATTCTCTAACTGGGGCAGTTTTTAGTCCCTTATGGGGAAGGGATGGGCCTCCGTCCCGCCGGAGTTGGCTGACGCTCTCTAGTGAGGAGGATCCAAGGTTCCCAGATATCCTCAAAGGCGGGGATTTTTTGTCTAACGGTGGCGGTAAGCTTGTAAGATTGTATTCAGTGCTGGCGTAGTTGTTTTCCTCCAGGAGGCCGCAATACAGCATCTTGCCGCGGTGAGAATGAAGGATATTAATTTCCTGGTAGGCCGGGCAATGTCTGGCATTGGTGCGGCCAACAGGTAGGTCAGTGGTTCAATAGCTATTTCTAGGTTGGTGACCTCTTTTATCAAAATTTGGACCTTGACCCAGTATTTCACAATTTCTGGACAGGACCACCAGATGTGGACCATGTCCCCTCTATTACCACAGCCTCTCCAGAATAGGTCTGATGCCAGAGGGTAGATCTGGTTTAATCGTGCTGGGGTAAGATACCAGCCAAACATGATCTTATAAATGTTTTCCTTGATTGTAGTACAGTACATAGGGAAGTTTCTGAGGCTGCCTGCCAGATTTCTTCCCAAGTCTCTCTTTCTATATTCATACTCAGGTCTGCTGACCATCTGAGCATGTAGTCATGCTGTGTGGGAGTCGTTGAGTGCTCTAATACATTATATATATATCCGAGATTAGACCCTTCTGGTGAGTCTTAACCTCGCAAAGGTGTTCAAACTTAGTGAGAGTGGGGTATTCTGGGAGAGGACATGTAGTCCGTACAAAGTTTCTGATTTGGAGGTATTTGAATGTGTCCAATTCTCTAATTTTATATTTGGTCCTCAGTTCTTGATAGCTCAGGAGCTTCCCTAGGCTCAGTAGATCAGCAATCGCCTCTATACCCCATGTGTTAAAATGGACGAACAGTTTAGATCCACACCCAGGAGGGAATTTCGGATTGTTAAAGATAGGGGTCAGTTGAGAGCTTGTTGAGGAGAGGTCATATTTATATTTGCATCTTATCCAGACGTCCCACGTGTGTCGTGAGGCCTGTAGTTTAAGATTGTGTAGGTGCCCATCTCCTCTGTCCAGGTTCCAGAGGCAGGCTTGCAAAGAAGGCATCTTGGCATATTGAGTCTCAATTTTTACCCAGCAACAACGGGTCGAGTCTGAGTTCCACATTACTACCTGCTTGAGCTGTGCGGCTAAGTAGTATTTATATAGATCTGGTACTCCCAACCCCCCTCTGGATCTCGTAGCCACCAGGACCGATCTGGCGACTCTGGGCCTCTTGCCCTGCCAAATGAAGTGGAGCAATCTGTTCTGTTTGTATTTTAGATCAGTGCCCGGAACGTAGATCGGGAGTGTTTGAAAAAAATATAACATTCTTGGGAATATATTCATCTTAGCGGAGATCATCCTCCCGAACCACGAGATCTGGTAACCTTCCCACTGATCTAGATCCTTTTTGACCTTATCCCATAATTTCGGGTAGTTATCCCTGTATAAGTCCCGGTAGTGCCTTAACACATTAATTCCCAGATATTTAATGTATGAAGGGCACCATCTATAGCTAAAATTTAGTTTAAGGAGTTTGACTACGGGATCTGGGAGGCTAAAATTTAGGGCCTCTGATTTGTCGCTGTTTATTTTATATCCTGATACCTTTCCAAACTCCGTCAGTTCCATCTGAAGGTTGGAGAGGGAAGTTAGGGGCTTAGTCAGAGTTAGAATGATATCATCAGCGAATAGGGAAATTTTGTATTGTTCTTTATCGATGGGAATACCCTGGATGTTCGGGTTTTGTCTTATTTTAGTCGCCAGTGGTTCGATCGTGAGGGCGAAAAGGAGAAGGGAGAGGGGGCATCCTTGCCGGGTTCCATTTCTGATTTGGAATCGTTCAAGGCCTCCACCTGATAGTCTTACTGAGGCTGACGGGTTTTGATATAGCGCTTGGACACCCTTCAGGAACGAGTCTCTGAACCCAAATTTTATCAGTGTTTGATCTAAAAATAGCCAGTCAATTCTGTCAAATGCCTTCTCTGCGTCTAGGCTTAGTACACTGGCGACACACTTTATTCGAGCTCGGCTAGTCCCACGAATTCGGGTATACCCGGGTGTATTGAGGTTTGTGACTGTTTTCTGCCCGAGTGCATTGGGTTATTTTCCAGGCAGGGATTGAAGCATTTTATTCCCGCTGGCTGCAATACTGCACAGTATATATATATACACTGCATTACAATTCATGAATTTATGCCATCTGGTAGACACGCGAAGCATTGCAGCCTATTAAATCCTAATCATTATCATTTAACAGATCAGCCGCCCGTCAGCCAGGCATGAACCCAGGCTGGGAAGGCAAATGCAACGGGGCTTGTCAGAGGTGAGGAGCGGCGCATTCCAGGTATCTGCCAGGTACATACTGGGTATTTGCTCGAATAAAGTGTGTCGGTGCAGTAACATCGCCTTTGAGCCTGAAAGGTGGGCATGGTCAACTAAATTAATGATTTTACGGGTATTGTCTGAGGCCTGGCGGCCCAGGACAAACCCAACCTGATCCATTTGTATTAGTCTCGGGAGGATAGGATTAAGTCTGTTCGCCAACATTTTACTATATAGTTTTAGATCATTGTTCAACAGTGAGATTGGTCTATAACTTCCGCATTGGGTGGGGTCCTTCTCTTCTTTGAGTATTATGGCCAGATTGGCAGACGACATTGAAGATGGGATAGGACTCCCTTCTAAGAATGAGTTGAACAAGCTCAATAGGTGAGTGGACAAGGTGGGGAGAAATTTATTTTGTGAAACCATCAGGGCCCGGCGTTTTGGAGATTTTTGATGCCTTGACGGCCGTTTCTAGTTCTTCTGCCATTATTGTGGCGTTCAAGATAATATTTTCCTCCTCTGTTAGCGAGGGGAGATCGCAATCGGCTAGGTAGTCAATGGCTGCTGACAGTTCCTTTAAGCCTGGGTTAACAGAGTGGGCCCTTAGGTTATATAATTTGGTATAAAATTTGGTAAATTCCTCTGCTATTTTTTTTTCGTTGTATAGAAGCTCACCAGCGCCGTTCCGGATCGCCGTTATTTGTGATCTTTTTTGTATTCCTCGTAACTTGCTAGCGAGAAGTCTATCGGCCTTGTTCCCTTTATCATAATACCTCTGACCCGTCCATTTGAGAGCTTTTTCTACGTTTTCCAATTGGATTATTCTTAAATCGCTTCTAGCAGTTGTCAGCTGTTTATAGATTCTCCGGGAGGGGTTGTTTTTGTGCTGCTGCTCTAAGCTGATTATTTTGTCAGTAAGCTCTTTGGTTAATTTGAGTTTAGTTTTTTTCCGGTGGGAGGCAATCGAGATGAGGTTTCCTCGGATTGTCGCCTTATGGGCTTCCCACAGGCTTGCTGGAGACGAGACGGAGCCTGCGTTTATTCTAAAGTATTCCCTAAGGGATTTTTTGAGCTCCAACACTGTCCCGGAGTGATTCAGTAAGGAGTCGTTAAGTTTCCAGCAATACGAGATCGATTTCACAAATGGAATGGATAGGGTCATGGTGATGGGAGCGTGATCTGACCACGTGATTGGGCTGATATCTGAGTTTGTGGTGGCTTCTAGAATGTTCTTGGTAGCAATAAAGTAGTCAATACGGGAATAGGTCTGGTGAGGTGCCGAGTAAAAGGTGTAATCCCTTTGGCCCTTATGTTGTGTTCTCCAAATGTCTAAAAGAGAAAAGTCTCCCATAATGTCTTTGAATTTTTTCCCCAGTCTTTGTGACTGAGTGGAGTGTTGTCGTCCTGGGTGGCTCGATTTGTCTTCTTTTGGGTTGAGAGCCATATTTAGGTCACCTGCGATAAGTAGCGAGGATAGGTACTGTGGGTCAATTTCTTCCAGAACTGTGTTTAAGAATTCTGTCTGGTTCTCGTTTGGGGCATATAGGTTAATAAGGGCGATTGCCGTGCCTGAAAGTGAGCCGTAGACTACAATAAATCTTCCCTCTGGATCTGCCTGAATTTTTGTTAGATTAAATGGGGTGCCCTGACGGATCAGAATGGCAACCCCTCTGCATTTGCTACTGAATGATGAAAAATAGCTCAACGGATACGTATGTTGAAATGTTTTAGGCGGCTCCTGAGACGTGAAGTGTGTCTCCTGGAGGAAAACAACTTCACCACCCGACTTCTTTATTTCCTGAAGGGCCAGACACCTCTTCCTATTATTATGTAGGCCCTTAACATTTAGGGAAACAATTTTTAATGCTTTTTGGTGAGACATATTGTCTAGAGCTGTTGTTGGCCAGTAAGTGGTTTCCCCTCTTGTTGGGGGGGGGGAGGCTTGAGAAGGAGTCTCGGTAGTGGAGGTTTCCTGCCTTGCAGGGGGTTCGGTGTGTGTTTTCGTTGGGCTAGTGCTAGAGATAAACAGCCAAAATGGGCAGGAGGGGGAGGGTTGGGTGGGGGACCGCTGGGACAGTGACAGCGGGTAGAAGAAGAAGGAAGGAAAGTCGACCCTAATGGGGTCTAAAAGGTTGTAAACCGGTCTAGTCTAAAGACCGGCTGGTGTGGTTTAAGACCCTTGGGGGCGGGTCCGGTAACGGTCTCCAGTAGAGGCGGGCTGGGTGGAGACCCTTAGATGTCTAAAGTTTCGCCCGAGCCTACTTTCTCTAGGGTGTCTTGGTTGATGAGGCTTCTAGGGAGCCTATCGCCGGCAGGGCAGATAGGATCTGTGCGGCCTAAGCCCTGTTTCCCTTCGTGTGGAGGAGTTTGAGGGGAAGGAACTTCCTTGGTTTTTCCATTCAGTGAAGTGTGGGTGTGGTTGGGAGTCTGGGAGGAAGGGGGGGAGTGGGCAAGGGCTGATGGGAGTGGGAGGGTGAGTGGCAGGTATGAGGGTGAGTGCAAAGGGAAAGGGGGGTGGGGGGAGGGGGAAGAAAGAGGGGGGGGACAGAGGTGGGAGGGGGAGGGGTCAGTTCACATACATTTCTCACTTACTATTTATTTTGAACAGCAGAAAGCATATCAAGTATACAGTACATATTCCTTTACAACCAGGTTAGGCATTAACAACATTTAGGAAAAGCTATAAACTCTTGGTACCTGCTAGGATAATGTTGTTAGGAGTTATAGCAGGAAAGTTAAGATCCTTGGGGGAGGAGGGAGGGGGAGGGGGGGGGATGTGGGGAAAAAATAAGGGGTGGGGGTCATCGTGTGATGGTTGATACAGTGCAACCCACATGTAGCATACATTGACCGGTATTGATGCATAGTCATTTTCCTTACGGTGGATGTGGGGAGGAAAGAACAGACAATACAACTCACTTGTAGCATACATTGACCGATATTGATGCAGAGCCATTTTCCTTACGGTGGGTGTGGGGGGGGGGGGACAAACAGAAAAAAGAAGAGGGGGGGAGATAGAAACAGGGGGGGTGATGGGGAGGGGAGGTCGGGGATTCGATCTGGGACAGGTATGGATGAGTTTAGGTATAAACATCAAACCATATACAAGATAAACAAGATACACTCAGTTGATTAGGTGTTTGAGATTTACAACGATTAGAAGGTTCCGCTGCCTCCTGCAGTTAGTCTGGTTAATACATCTCTCTACCGTGTGCTGTTGGAGACAGTTTTAGCAGGGAAAAGGGGCAGATTGTTGGCGGGGAGGGGGGGGGGGGGAGGATTGGTGGTAGGGGTGGGGGGGGGGGAAGGAGAGGGGGGCCGGGGTGGGGGAGGGCGGGTGGAAGGAGGGGGGTATTGGGGTGAGGGGGGGAAATGCAGCATGGGATTGGTAACTTGACGCGGCAAAATTGAACCTTTGAGCTGATTTACATGGGAACCGTATGGGTTGTTCCTTTATGTGTTAGCAGGAAAGTCAACTTGTCTCAGCCTTTGAGTAGCCGAGAGTTAGAACAGAGGCTCTATTCAGAGCAACAACAACTTTTCGTGGGATATTGAGTCAAGGGGGGGAACATCTATAAACTTAGGATAGCCCTACCAGGTCCCAGGGGGTTGGGAATCCGGGTGGAACATTAATCGAGGGAGACACATTCCTACGTGGAAGCGTGGTCTGATTGCTTGACCCGATGAGAGGGGCTTTGGTAGGGGTAATGGGAGGGGGTTCCACCAGTTAGTGAGGGGGGAGGGGGAGCGATGGGGGGGGAGAGGGGGAGGGGGCGACAGGGTAGGTGGGGGGGGGAGGGGAGAAGGTGGATGGGAGGGGGTGGGGGGTGGGGGGGATGGTTATGGGAGTGGGGGGAGGGAATGAAGGGGGGGGTTGGGGGTAGGAGTGGGGGGGGGATCCTGGGTGGGGGAGGGGAGGGTTCGATATCTATTCTTGATAAACCTTCTATTGGGGGGTAACGCTACATTGGGATAATGGGGGGAACAATGCTGAACTTGGAGCAATAGGGAAAGTCTAATAGGGAAATGTGTGCGGGTGCAACAGTTTTACAGACCCTGTCCTTAGGCGCTTGTCCGCTGGATGTGTGTGGGTGGGTCTGGTAAGTCCTGCACTGCTGGCACTCTCGCGGAGGGGGAGAGGGAACCAGGATTCCGGTGAGAAAGATAAACAAACTAGCAAGTCCCCCTCGGCCGAGGGGGGGGCGGGGGGGGGTTTACCGGGCAAACTGGAACCGGGATTGATGAGGTTCCCTTCGGGTGATGACCACTCGGGAATCCTGGTGGTCTGAAAGGGTTGCAGCCTCCGGGCTTAGATGATGCTGCCGTCGGTAGCGGATGTGTACCGCGCACGATGATGACGTCAGTCGTGGCTCGCCTGGGGTCAACGGGGTGCTCCCCGGTGAAGTAAGGCCTCTCCAGGCGCCATTTTGTTGAATTCCGGTGTTGGCTGTACGGTGTCCGTCGTCCGGGTGTCTGTGGCGTGGCGGCTGGGGCCGGAAATAGACCGCGGCTGAAGAAGGTTGCAGTACATCTGTGGATCGGAGGGGTTCCACGTGGGGAGGTAAAGTCTCTCCAGACGCCATTTTGAGGGTTTTTCGGAGCGGGTGGTGATATTCACCTGGACGGGAACCGTGGCTAACTGTGGAATTCCGGTGTTGGCTGTACGGTGTCCGTCGTCCGGGTGTCTGTGGCAAGGCGGCTGAAGAAGGTTGCAGTTCGTCTGTAGGTCGGAGGGGTTCCACATGGGGAGGTAAGGTCGCTCCAGGCGCCATTTTGAGGGATTTTCGGAGCAGGTGGTAATATTCTCTCGGGCGGGAATCGTGGCTAACTGTGGACAGCCCCTCACTTATCTCGGGATTGTCATTGTTCCGCAATCCGCACCGAGGCTCTTACAGGTTGGTCGTCTTTGTCTCGGGTTCGGTTACCAGCTGGGTGGGCGGATTGGAAGGGTTCCGCGGGAAGGCCCAGGGCTTTTGCCAGATGTTCCATATCCTCGGGGTGCCGTATAGTAAGGAATTTACCCTTGTGGGAGATAATCAATTTATAGGGAAATCCCCACTTATACTTTATTCCCTTCTCGCGGAGGAGTAGTGTAAGGGGGCGCAACGCCTTGCGTCGATCCACAGTTAACTTAGAGAGGTCATTATAGACCTGAAGCAGTTCGCTTCGGAACGTGATCGTGTCTCTCTCTCTGCTACCTCCGATTAGTTTGTCTTTAGTGGAGTAGCTATGGAGTCGCACGATCACGTCCCGCCGGCGGTTGGGGTCATCAGAGCGTGGGCCCAGAGCTCTGTGCGCTCTGTCAATTTCCATGTCCCGAGGATCGAGGTCTGGGCATATGGAGAGAAAGAAATCCACAAGGTAGGCTCGTAAGTGTGTGGGCAGTACCGCCTCAGGGATGCCGCGGATCCTCAGGTTCTGGCGGCGATCCCTGTTTTCCTGGTCTTCCAATCCGTCCAAAAATACATACAGTGTATGTATTTCTTGGCCTAGACGTATAATTTCATCATCGGCCTCCGATTGGTGTTGCAGGGCCTCATCCAGTCTGGCCTCCAGCGTGGTGGTGCATTCTTGTAGGCCTTGGATATTGTGTCTAATTTCCACCACCGCTTCCTTTATGTTGGATTGTAGCGATCGTTGGAGCTTGGCGAGGAGTTCCTCCAAATACTACTTCATGATCCTTCCGTCCGGGGAAGGGGGGGGTCTCAGCGGGACTTATCGGGTCTGAGAGGCCTTGTTTGCCTCGTGGGCCTGAAGTCTGGGCGCCATCTTGCCGTCTTCCCCCCGCCTCAGCGGGCTGCTTTGCGGGGGTGAAGAACCTGCCAACCCCTTGGATCGGGGGATTTTTCCCTTTATTTGCCATCCCACTGGACTTAGGGAATCGTCAGGGGCTTTTTTCGGGTTTTTGGTCGGGCGAAATAGGTCTAAAATCAGAGTTTATTTGGATGGGTCTCCGGAGCTCTTCCTTTACCCGTCTGTCCTGGATGACGCCATCGGCACCCTCTCTATTCACTTTTAACAATTCTCCTCTGTCGATATTTTCTACCTTTTCCCTTGCTTTTGTAATCAATTCTTTGTTATAGTTTTTTTCAAAAAATGTATTCTGTATTTTGTCTGATTGTATGTTGCATTGTTCCCTGTCTGTGCAATTTCTTTTTATACGGATGAGTTGACTAGCTGGCACATTATCCATCCATCTTGGTAGATGGCAACTGTCTCTTCTAATAAAGTTATTTTTGTCGGTGTCTTTAAAATGAGTTTTTGTTTTTAACAAATTGTTCTCTACGTAGATATTTAGATCCAGATAATTAACTGATGAATAGCTCCCTTCGTTAGTAAAAGTAAGATTATACGTATTGGTATTCATGTTCTCCAAAAAACAATTAAATTCTCTCCACCCCTACTCCAAATAATAAGCACGTCATCAATGTAACGACGATAGAGGACAGGGCCCGCGCCCAGCTCACAATTCTGCCAAATGTTATCTTTTTCCCAATCTGCTACAAACAGATTGGCATAGCTAGGCGCGAACCTCTCCCCATCGCCGTCCCGCACTCTTGCAAATAAAAAGTGTTACCAAACCAAAAATAATTGTGGTGAAGTATAAAATTAATACTATTGATAATAAAATCAATTTGTGACAACGGCAAAGTCTCATCTTCCTGTAAAAATCTTTTTATTGCTGCACATCCCTGTGTATGCTGGATTACGGTGTATAATGATGCAACATCACATGTTGCTAAGATGTAATGGTCCTCCCATATCACGTCTTTTAACAGATTCAATAAATCAACTATCCCTCAGATATGATTTTTGTTGCACCACGTATTTCTGCAGGAATGTATAGATATACATGGATAGATTGGCTGTTAGTGAGTCAATCCCCGAGACTATTGGTCTGCCTGGGGGATTGACTACACTTTTGTGCACTTTAGGAAGGAAGTAAAAGACTGGCATCTTGGCTTTATCTTGATACAGGAACTTGTACTCTTTTTCATCCAATATGCCAGTCTCTCTTCCCTCATCCAAAAGTTTTTTCAGATCTTCTGTATATTCTTTAATGGGATTGGAAGCTAACACTTTGTATGTATTACCATCCCCAAGTAATCTTAATGCCTCTCTTTCATAATCCGGTTTGTCCATGAGGACTATAACCCCTCCCTTATCCGCTTTTTTTATTATTAAGTGTTCATTGTCCCTTAGTTCTTTTAGGCCCTCTTTCTCAATTTTTGTGAGATTTTCTACTTTTCTTTTCTGATTTGATTTATTTTCATTCGTAGCCAAATCATCGAAGTCTTTTGTAATCATTTGGAAAAAGACCTCCAAATGATTACCAGAGGCAAAGTGGGGGAAGAAAGTTGATTTGGGTCTTAACCCTGTATGGACATATTGTCTCTCCTGCTCTACACTTGGGGGCACGTCTTTGCTTAAATTTGAGTTCAGATTTCTTCCTAAAAAGTACCGTTTTACAGATAATTTTCTCAGATAACGATTAGCATCGATAAATAAATCAAAATTGCTATGTCCCTTCATGGGTGCAAATGATAGCCCTTTAGATAAGATACTTTTCTGTGAGTCAGTTAATACAGTATTACTTAGGTTGAAAACATTATCTGTCTTTATTTTGCACTCCTTTTTGTTTCTCTCCCTTTTTCTTCTACCCCTCTTTCCTCTGACTGTCTTCCTCGTTTGGTGCTGCCATCTTGATATTTCTCTGGTTTTTGATTTGATACACTCTTCCTGTCCCATAAATTGGAAGGTCCTGTTCCTGTCACCTGAGCATACACACTTTACTTCCACAGTTACAGGTGAAGTCTTCAACATCGAAACTTTCATGACCTGCAGGACAGACCATGTAGTTTATCTCTTGGAATGTTCCTGCAGGTTACAATATGTAGGAAAAACAATAAGACCTGTGCGAACAAGGATAACTGAACATCTTAGCAGTATCAATCGGAAATTGATAAACCATACCATACCGAAACACTTTGCGGAATGTCATGCAGGTGAACCCACAAGCTTGCAGTTTAAAGCAATAGAAAATGTACTGCCACACTGGAGGGGAGGAGATAGGAGTTCAGAATTGCTAACAAGAGAAGCATTCTGGATCCATCGTTTGAGAACACTTAGCCCTAAAGGTCTGAATGCAGAGATTGATCTGGCACCCTTTCTGTTGTAATTATGTTTTTTTTTAATGATGTTCCTTTTCCTGCTTCATCCTTCCCATTACAGCCTTCTGCGTCATCGTTGATATGCCTTTAAATATTCCTCTTTAGTTGGATTGTATAAATTGCATCTTGTCTGTGCGAATAGAGTTTATTATTATGTCTCTCTAATATTGTATGAACTTTGTATTTAATAGATGTGTCAACAACTTAATAAGATGATATTAACATTTGTTCTGTATATATTAATTGAACTATAAACATCATGAGCTTTGCTGAGTTGGTTAAATCATGTTGTAATAATATTGTATAATAATGTTCTAGAAAGGACTTGTTCACTGCCCTGTAGATGTAAATGAAACGTCATCACCCATAATTAATTAAATAAATAATAGTATTGACGAAGTTGAGACATTAGGGGGTCTGGCATAACAACATAACAGCATTTAGGATGAAGCCATTTTGTGTGAATATTTCAATCCGCCATCTTGTCTTGTCTTTGTGAGTCTAATTTCTGTGTTTCATTTCTGTATAAACAAATGTGTGAAGCAGAGGAATGGAATTTTTGCTCCTAGCTAAATTTATTGACTCTTCCTCATCCAATCAGCTTCAAATTGAAAGTGTAAACAGGCTAAAAGTTATGAGAACCCATGAGATAAGTTTAGATTCATGCAGTAGAATTTATTCTCATAACATATTGCTAGGCGACAGAATAGGCACATCCCATTTAACCCCAGAATGGTTTCTAGCTGACAGGTAGTTATACAATATTGTTATGTATTACAAAATGACATCAACTTTAATATTGTTATGTATTACAAAATGAGGTAATGTTTAGTGACGTGCAAGCCCCCCCCATAAAGGGGTGGAGCTTTAGGATTTAGGGTATAAATATATGGCATATCGTGTTATTATTTAGAAAGCTTTTGTTTTGAAGCTGTCTCCGTTGTGCACTTGACTTGAATAAATTCACGTGTTATTCTGTTTCAAAATAACCTCAGACTGTGTTTTTTATTTACGCTTTCCACAGTATAAAACCAAAAAATAAAAAACTATAAAATAAATATATATAATAGATTCATATGTTTTATGTCGATGAATTAATATAAACACAAGATGAATTATGTTAAATATGCTAAGTCTCACCCT
The DNA here is from genome assembly GCF_040206685.1 of Ascaphus truei. Lineage (NCBI taxonomy): Eukaryota > Metazoa > Chordata > Amphibia > Anura > Ascaphidae > Ascaphus > Ascaphus truei. Next base: position 178,525,173 of record NC_134486.1, on the reverse strand, counting down.
GTCAATCAAATAATTTTATTGTTGAAAAGTATAATTAATATGAATTGCTGTTAATCCTCAATATATGCACCTTATATCCAAATACATATAGTAAGATCGGTATTTATTCTCCCTTATCCAATGATAGGCTGTATAATCATTGATTCAGTTAAACATCCAATTTTACCCTCTAAATACGGATTTATATATAATGTATTGAGTCTAATGTGATTACATCAATTCATTAACGAATTGCAGAGTATTGTTTTTATTTGAATAGACTCATTATCCATTAAGGAAAGTCCATTAGTTCCTTTCTGTTGTCCATATAGTGCCCTTAATCTGTCCATTTATAGTAACTTCCTTTTATGACCACAGAATCACTATAGTTTTTATCTCTAAATTTGATGATGTTTCATAACGATAAATATGTATTATATATAATATATTATTATTCTGTTATACCTTTTTGAATATGTATGTATTAATGAGTTCAGCTTTGCTCAATTAGACCGCACGCAGGTGCTCTAGTATTGTCCTTGACGATTGAATCAAATAAGGTATTCAGTATAAGACACATTCACATCCAAGAATCTACACTCCTGACGAAGCCGGAAGCAGTCACAATTTGTGGGCTGGGCGAAACGCATAGAGTGAGGATTCTTGAACCAGTAGAGGACCCGTAGTTCTTGCCGCACCTCAGAGCCGTGACATCAGACGCCTACCAGGACGGAAAGCTGACAGTGAAGCTGCGATTCTATACTGCAGCCGGAGGACAATTGGATGATCCAGGGGAAGGCGGTGAGAGCGGCGACAAATCCACAACACATAATGATTGTGTAACATGCCTGTTTTTATCTAGCACATTGTAAGTGCACATTTTATATATTTTTTTTATATAAAGTACAATACCCACATGATCGCGCTATGTAGTGCTTTTCCCATTCCTTTGCATACTGTTCCGCCCTACTGGGGGGACGAGCCTGGAGGGAGATCCACACACCATCACTACCACGGGGGCTGCAGCCCAATCTGCAAAAGGCTTTTTTATCTGTATCATCTTGTAAGTAGGAACACCATTAGAGCCAAGACTTCAATCAATATCTAACCCATTGTCAATACATCTACACTTACATTTGCACTGTTTTCTTCTTTTTATTCCCCACATATGCTCCTCCTGGATTGTATGAGATCAAATCAGACTTTTTAGAACTCGTGAAACATGTCCCACCAGAGGGTTTGAGCAGGGTTATAATTTATTTGAATTTTAATTTGGCACATATGGTTAATTGCACTAATTAGTTGCACTTATTATTGTTCACATTATTTGAGTTGTTCGCGCCTTAATTCACTTTAATCACAATCCATTGATAGCAGAATTATCCATTGCAAGCATGATTTTTTTACAATAAAAAATAGGATTTTTTAAATTTATAAAAAATATATATACATGTAGCCCTGCTTCCTATCGCTAGCAAGCCGCTACTCTGTGCTGGGTTACCTGTAGGCTCGCAGGGCCTAAGTCTCTGCCACGGAGAGCCTGGGGTGCGCGCAATATCTATAACGGGTGCAGCGCCTCCACCTGCGACAGCTCCCGCCAACGGGGGAGTGGGTCTTCGCAGGATGTATATGCAAGAATTACACTCACACAGGCAAGTACTATAACCAACATCCTTTGCAGACAAAGCTCACATTTAGGTACATACCATAACATCCCAGTAGATACACTTTATAACACGCCACGGCGGACGCCAACACTATCTTTCACCACGGCAGACGCCAACACAATCAGGCACCACGGCGGACGCCAACACTCCCCTCAAACCCTCCACCGGGTGATCCCACCCCGTGTCCGATCCTTAACGGATTAGTCCTCCCGCTCACTATAGGCAACTATATGTGTGTATGGGTGACTGCGCAGCCACTGTGTCTCGAATGAATAATTGGTACCGTTGGTGCACTTGTTGAAATACCTGCCGAGCACTCCAGTGCCCGGGACTGCCACTGTCTTCACAAAGGGTCTCTGTACGTCGACACCGTTCTCTCCCTCTCTCTCTCTCTCTCTCGGGTCCGGGGCGCTCCCACCCGGACTCCGGCAACAACAAGCGGGGTCTGAGCCTAGACCTCCCACTCAATAGTATAGTCCCGATCAAGGTCTAAAGATACTACGGGAACAGGAACCTCACTAGGGCGATCCCTAGCTCAGCTTCTCTCTACCGTGACTCAGGGCTAACTGGGCCTGGGGCACATGGCCTGCGCCGGGGTGGATCAACCTCCCCTACACAGACACTCCGTCTCCTCTCCAACCAGCTCTCCTCCACGTGCGTGCAACCACCTCCCTATATCTACTCCACCTCCGCAGCCCATTGGCTCAAGTCTCTCACCTGACCCTCCCGCGCGTCTGCTGGGACAAAGGTCTGCTACCTCCCACCAATTAGCACTCTCCTTCGCGGGCTTTGCAACTCCCTCTGTGCAGGCGCAACCTCCTGCTCTTTCAGGGTGAATAAGGGTCACGGCTACACTATTAACAAGAATACAATGTATAAATATATTTATATAGATATAGATATATATATATATACTGAGTTAAGTTATGGTGAGTAAGAAAAGTGACAAAAACCCTCCACAGCAAAGCAAATATGCAAATGTAAATACAACTGTATGCTCATCTGCATGTCTTAGGCAGGTCTGCAACCCCGCCTTTCACCATTATGGTGAAAGGCGGGGTTGCAGACCTACCTAAGACATGCAGATGAGCATACAGTTGTATTTACATTTGCATATTTGCTTTGCTGTGGAGGGTTTTTGTCACTTTTTTTAGTCACCATAACTTAACTCAGTATGGTAAACCCCATCCTTTAGCTTCTTTGCATAGCCAGTTAACCAACCCCACACTGATGAGACCCATTAAGGTCGAAACAGCTGTCTGTGGGTGGGTTTTCTGGCTATGCACCTTAACCCTGGCTGTGCTCAAAGCTGTGACCATGCAGCAAGCTTAAGCCTATATGGAACCATGTTAAAAATGGTTTTTGAAGCAAAAAGTGGCTCATTTGCATGTCACTTCCCAGAATCCCTTGCTGCAGTGGAAGTGCTGTGTGCTGGGTGATAAGGGTGAAAGGCGGGGTTGCAGACCTGCCTAAGACATGCAGATGAGCATACAGTTGTATTTACATTATATATATATATATATATGACAAACACACAAAAAGAATGTCGCTCACACTACATATATATGTGGAAAAACCAGACCCAATAAGTAATATTGACTATCTTGGAATAAAAAATAAACCAAGTAAGCCTAGAGTAAATGGGAAACTGTACAGTAGGTGCTAGGGGATAACAATAATATTGAACACACAAAGACTAAGACAATCCCCGAAAGCAGTACTCTAAATATACCACAAAATAACTGATAATATAATACCAAAAGACCAGGAAACTAAAGTCAAAATAGAAAATGAATAGATTTTAATAGCGAGCAAAAAGAACACTAAGATTTAAAAACATATGCACAATAAGGGCAGCAAAAAATACAAAAAGACTGTGACTGACTAAAATTTACAAAAATCAATAATGCTGAAAAATAAATCAAAAGCAAAAAATGTGTCTGCACAATGAGCCTGATAACTATATAAAGCGACACAAAGAAAGCTGAATATTTAAAAAAAAAAAAAACCTGGTAAAGACCTAATTTAAAAAAGTAAATAACTAAGCTAAGGGCATAAAGAAAGGTATGGCATAAATAAACCTATATACAAAAATGATGTACACAAGAAAAATAATAACTTAAACCAAGGGGGAAGCACATGGGAAGCACATGGGAGACAAAATGAAACAAAGACTCAAACCCTGAACAGCAATACAAAATATCAAAATCAAAAAAAGATGCATACAATGCCTGTGGTGGCTGCACAAAAGCAAGTAAGACACATGGCTGTAGAATCACAAAAACCCAGTGCTGGTTGCACATATGAAACAACCTAGAGTAAGGGTACCATAGGAGATAATGACTCCAGATAGCAGAGAAAATGATACTCAGCCATATAGTGATGATGGAGTCAGTCCCACGGAGTTAAACTCCAGGATGTGTGAAAATAAGTCATACAGTCCACAGGATAAACTACAACTAACTAAAAAAACACTCTCTATCAGCGCTTGATCCAATAAATAATATGTGGAATAATGTGAATACACTAAGACAAATTAATGATAAGTGCAAATACAATTGCAGCCAAGGGAACAACAAACAATAGACAGTTCCAAATCTAGTTAACAAAATACATATACAAAAGCAGTGTCCCCGGCGCTAGAAGGTTGATGACCACAATACCATATCCCAAGGACAGTCCTGGATGGAATAATAGTCCTGGTAGATGAATAATTGCACCAACGGGAGTTCTGATTGGAATAAATAGTCCTCAAAAACTCGATTCTAGGTGGTTTCTGTAATTATAAATGAACAAAGACACACCATTGCGCAGTATTGAAGACCACAAAGCCCTAACCAAGAAAAGGGAAAATCCCCACTTGCAAGATATATTCTTGTTGGTTCAGGGGAGAGAATCAGTTTCAGACTCCTTCTCCATCTCGATATCCACGGACCCCACGTGGTTCACAAGATGAATCTCTTAACACTGGAAGGCGCCCTCACGGGAGCAGCATACACCGCAACAGCCAATGTGCAAAGAAATAAAAACAGCCTAGTGTACTACGCATGTACACTTTAATAACAAACAAAAAAAAGCCGCACTGCTCACACTTACAATATGTAAGGGCAAGGGGTGCCGCTTACGGATGCCGTCCGCAACTTGTATCCAGCCAGGTACAGTAGAAGACACACACACAGTCACACGCCGATTGATGACGTCAGCGGCTCGGGTCACCTCTCCAACACCGGATGGACACGGCGGTTGTTCAGCTCACATGCACTGTACTAAACTCCTCCTCCCCTTTCACTTGCAGAGGATCGCAGCGAAGCAGGTTGCCAGTGGAGGAGAGCAGAAACACAACGCTGGTGGGTGGAGGGAGGGAGTAACTAACTAAGTCCACAGGATAAGCACCAAGAGTCACACCAACAAAATAATGAATAGCTGCCTAGAGTGGACACTCAACGCGTTTCAGCCAAGGGGGCCTTCTTCCCGGAGTGGTAAAAGAGTAGTGGAGGCTTGCTAAGCTATATACTGTGTTTAATGAGTATCAGCGACGCCCTTTCCTGTTGGTGATCAGTAACGATGATGTTACTGGGGGGCGTCGTCGTCTGCACAGGTGCTGTAAGGTAAGGCATTCAGAGCTGTGGCATCCTTGGATACTGCAATCCCAGCTGATCACATAGCAACTCAGCTGCACATGGGCGTATGCTGCAGATTGAAGCGTCTGAGTGCAGGAGTCTTAGTGAAGTCATCCAAACATTGAAAACAGATAGAGGCAGGATTCATTAAATTCTGATCTGTATCATGAAATTCAAAGATAAAAGCACAAAGATGTTAGACTACACATAGATGGTTCTGCCTAACAAAATATAAGGCATTTATAAAAGGGTAGCAGATACAAACAGAAGAACATATTGAGCATCTAAAAATTGCCAATTGTTAAGAGAATAAATAGTAAAACAGAAAGAAGGGAAGTATAGTATAAAGGCAGGGGCAGAGAGAATACAGTGGGATGTACTTGTAATAGCAACAAATGTGTAAGTTGCTATGTCTCACAGTTACACTAAGCTATATGGTACAAATCACTAAGTAAAGTTATAAAAACATAGCAAAGCCCAGAGAGTCATTCATTCCCCTGGGTTGCATAGTATTTAGTAGAACAATCCAACAACATTCTTTTTTAAGAAGGGCTTTTTCCAAGTCCCCACCTCTAATACCCAGTGACACCCTATCAAGAGCAAAAGCTGAAATAAATGTACTATCAGCAGCATGGCACTGTAAAAAATGCCTTGCTACGGAAGTCATTTTTTTAAAGGCATCCAAATCCCGCTGGGCTGATCTAATATTCCTAGAATGTTCTAAAATTCTGAACCGAAGTTCGCGGGTCGTCATACCCAGTGCTTGACAAATCACCCAAAAATCTACTCGCTGAACCAAAAAATCTACTCGCCACCTAGTCCCGCCCCTAGTCCCGCCCCCAACCCTAGTCCCGCCCCCAACCCCGCTTTTAAATAAAATATATAAATAAAATATTTAATAAATTCCTAGTAAGAACAACATTCGTTTTTGACATAAATGTATTTATTGTGTATGTCGGATCTAGAAATAAATGCCAGATGTAAATGACTAGTTTCCTGAACCCCTTAACCAGTGTCTGGACGTCGCCGCTTCACAATATCTAAAGCAA